>NC_045434.1:147741195-147834096 GCF_002776525.5 Piliocolobus tephrosceles
CCAGGCTGGAGTGCAGTGGCATGATCTCGGCTCACTGCAAGCTCCGCCTTCCAGGTTCATGCCATTCTCTTGCCTCAGCCTCCCAAGTAGCTGGGACTACAGGTGCCCACCATCACGCCCAGCTAATTTTTTGTATTTTTAGTAGAGATGGGGTTTTGCCCTGTTAGCCAGGATGGTCTCGATCTCCTGACCTTGTGATCCGCCCGCCTCAGCCTCCCAAAGTGCTGGGATTACAGGCATGAGCCACTGCACCTGGCCTAAGTGTTTTCTTTAGGGCTGTCCTGCTGCATTTTGTTGCAGCCCACAATACATTGCAATCCTAGTTAGCTCAGAGGCTCAAGTATTTGACTTATGACCTAAATAGCTAGGCAGGCTGATTAGAACAGACAAAAGTGAGCTATTTTGCAGGCTAGTAAACTTTCATCTTAGACTAAACTTCTTTGGTTCGGGTAAGGGCAACCAAAGGGGAAAACGGGATTGCCGACAAGCAGGCATCAGCTATCCAAGCAGGGGCCTAGTATATCCTGTTTCTTCTGTAGTTTGCTGGCTTAAGCTGATTCAAGGCACTTTGTCTTGGAAATGGACCACTGTGTACATTATTTCCTTCATATAGTAAATAAAATGTAAAAAATTATTTATAAGAGTTACTCACTTTAGGGAACCATGGCTAAGCATGCTCTAAAAATTCAACAGCATTCCTTGAGGTCTTCCTAATTTTTAATACTAAAAGAGATTGCAACACCCAAAAGCTTTCTAACCACTGATTTGACATATTTGGTGCAGACTTGAATATGGAATAAATGCATATTAATTGATTTTGATCATAAGAGGAGGTTTTTCCATTAGCTTAAAGATAGCATTACCTTGAACCAGATAATATTGTTGATTTGCAACCATTTTGATCAATATTTGACCAAAGGCAATATTTGACCAAAGGCTGTTTCATATGGTTCACCCTAATACAAGTCCAATAAATCAATATAGTTTCACTATTTTTATCCCATGGCTGTATGACAGGGGTCCCCAACCTGTGGCCTGTTAGAAACTGGCCTGCACAGCAGGAGGAGAGTTGCAAGTGGGTCAGTATTACCACCTGAGCTCCGCCTCCTGTCAGATCAGCAGGGTCATTAGATTCTCATAGGAGCACAAACCCTATTGTGAACTATGCGTGCAAGCGATCTAGGTTGTGTGGTGTTTATGAGCAAATCTGTAATGATCAATGATCTGAGGTGAAACAGTTTCATCCTGAAACTATTCCCCTCCTGGCCTTGCTTCCCCTCAGGGGCCCCCTCCCCCACTTCCCCACCTTCTGTGGAAAAATTGTCTTCCACAAAACTGCTCCCTGGTGCCAAAAAGGTTGGGTACTGCTGCTGTATAATACTATTCCAAAAGAAGTAGAAATAGCAATTGTGTAAATATTTGTTACTTGATCCACCTTATTTTTTGTTCAAACTGTCTTGTGTGTTTAGACATAGTGTAAGAGATAGAAATTGCCTGGAAAATTAATTTCCATTTCTAGTTCTTTTGTGGTCTGCTAAAGAAACAGCCATTTCAGGTGCTTGAACACAAGTAGCCCTTTCTCCACCTCATAAAGTAAGCTCACGTTCTTTTGATAGATGTTCCAGGCCCATATAAGTTTTTCTTTCTCTCTCTCTCTCTTTTTTTTTTTTAATTATATGGTATGCTGATACAAAGAAAATGCTTGAGAATAATTTGTTTTTTCACTTAAGTTTTCAAATCCTTTCTGTGCTCATTTTTTTTTTGTCTAGAACGCTTTTCCATCCTATCTATATCCCTGTCTAACTCAATGTTCCTGTCCTTCTCCACTGCTTTAATTATCTGAGATAGCATATAGAATAAAATAGAAGAAAACTGCCCTGCAATTATGAGAATAAAATAAATATAAGCCAGTGCCCACTGCCTTTTACCTATACCTTCACTCCTCTCAGCACATTGCTTTCTGCTAATTGTGACAATGACAGCCATGCTGATTATTTGCCACCTCGATGAGTACTACAAGTTCTGTGTCTTCACAGCGCCTGGGGTGCTTTTAGAACACAGGAAAACAGCTATAAGTGGCTTGTGTTTAGGCAGAAAATGTTCCCAAAAACTCTAGATGCAAAAACAGTTACTTTGTATTCCTGAAGACACTTATGATACTGCCTGAACCTTAATTATGCTTCCCAACATTTGCAAAATTAAAACCTCAAATTAAACATCTCATTAATGTAGCTCCTTTGCAATTCATTCATTTGTTTCAAAAGTGATAAAGGGGAAAAATTATGCATTTCAGGAGGTACTCGGTCACAATACCAACTCACATTTATTTGAATGTCTCAGAAAATAAAAACTGCAAAGCCTGTTGTGGGAAGAGTGTGGAAAACAGGAAGTCAACCAAGTGAGTAAACATGAAATGGAGGATTATCCTTATTTGTGAGAAATCCATTCCAGCAAGAAATTGAATCAAGGGTTTCTGCATCTAAAGCGGTAGGGCTACTGATGGAACCTGGGAGAAATGACTTTTTAGATGAGAAGCAGACTGGACTAAGGGCTATGGACAGCACGGTCTAGTGACTTGAGAACTAAACTAGGAGTCAGAGATGAGGAGTTAAATCCCAGTTCTGTTACCTGCTGGGTTTAAGTAATTTATTGTAATTCAGCAGACTCATACTGAGCTTCTACCTCTGCCAGGCCCTGAGCCAAGTGCTAGGACTTTGTTCACACAATTAGATCCTTCTATTTTGCAACATCTACTTTTCTCTGTACCAGATTATTCCCTCATCATGGACACCCACTCTAGTAGCTCCCATCCTTAAAATCCCTCCCTGATCCAAGGCCCCCTCAAATTACAATCCAGTTATCCACGTATGACAGACTCGTTGTACGTGGAAAATATCTTAAGTGGACAGTGCATTTAATACCCTGATAAACTTATTGTAAAGTCAAAAAATAATAAGCTGTACCATCCTAAATCAAGGGCCATCTGTATGTTTTGCTCATCTTATTTAAATTATTATGTATACTCAGCATAGTGATAACTTCTGACTAATTGAAAAATGCTCCTCTCTCAGCTACCATAGCACCATTTGCTGCTGGCTTTCCTTTTCCCCTTTCTCAGGCCTTCTCAGTCTTCTCTGAACGCACCCACTCCTCTGTCTTAGGTCCTCTTCTCTTCTCTTTTCTTTCTCCACAAATGATCTCATCTATTCCATAGCTTTAAAAGACATCCATTTGTTGAGACTCTCAAATGTATAGAGTCATCTGAACCAGAAACATTTCCGAGTTAAATACTGACAATATCCAACCCTATACCTTTTATAATTAGAGAATATAAGCCAATTTGCTGTTATACAATCAAAGCAGAGTACCTCAAAATAAAGTCCAGGAAATATGATTTTCCTCTCTGGTATGTTAACGGGTAAGACTAATTAATTTTCAGGATCCCTAAAAGTGAGAGGTAATACTCAATCTTACCCAAACTTCTTTCATCAGAGAGTCTTTTTCCATGGTATATCTCACCTGACCAGAATTCCAAAGTTTTCCTTTAGGAAAACACTGAATTAAAGAATCCAGTGGTTGTGGGAGTTATTAAGATGCTCTCTTCATTCTTCTCAAACTCATTCTTCCTAGTTTTGGACTAATAATGAGACCCTTTATTTTTGCTCTGCCAGTGCTATTCACTACCCACCACCTTTCAAATGCCTGTAATATCATTATCTTCTCCCAGTGTCCTAGATTTTTTGAGGTAACTGATACTTTTGACATCTTATACTACCTAAAATTGTCCCTTTTCTCTTATCTCCATGATTACTCCTCTCTCCTTTCTCTAATGGCTCTTAACCCTGTATTAATGTTTTACCCCCACTGCTATTTCTAATTGAAATCTCTATATGAAGTAGTCATTTAATCCCATGACCATAGCTATAACCTTTTGTTTTCCTGAAATTTATATCTAGCCCTTTCCAACTTCTAAAGAGTCTAAAGGAATGGTTAGCCATTCAACAGCTTTCCAGCACTTTCTATTTAGCAGCCTCTATGCTTGGTATAATGGTACTAAGGTGAGCAAAATGGTCCTGGCCCTTTATCTTGCCCAGCCTACATTCTAAGTGAGGTGGCAGAATAAAAAACGGAAATTCCAATAAAGGAAAATAAGTGTTAAGATAAGGAAGAAAACAAGTGTCATAGGGACACAGAAAGGCAGTACTTGAACTGGTCTAAGAGGAGAGGTGTATCAAACAAAGCTTTGAAAAGATACTAAGGTTCATGAAATTTCCAAATGCCCTCTACCATATTCTTCACAATGTTCTATAAAGATGATTATTTAGCTGGCACTTCAAACAAAATGGTTGAAATCAGTTTCAATATCTTTATGTATCTTATTGTGTGCATCATTATCTACCCTGACAACTAGGTTGAAATATTGACATCTTTCCATTTTTTCTTCTTCCCAACCTTACTTGGGATCATTTACCAGATCCAGTCAATTTCACCTCTACCGTAAATCTATAATCTTTAGATTCCTTTGTTTTCCCACGGCTTCTGTCTCAGATCCAACCCTCATTACTTCCAGCTTGTGCTATTTTAATTTCCTCCTGACCTATGGCAAATGCTCCTGTACTAAGCCACTCTCCATAACACTGCCAGAGAGTCTTGTATCTGTGGTCTGTTCCCTTGCAGTTAGCTGATACTGAGGTGGGGCATGATCTCTCCATCTAACAAAGTACTCTCAGTTGCATGGGTGCTTTCAGGATGGTTAAACATTTGTGTTAGCTGCCTGTTGCAGGCAGCACATGAATGTCACAGATGGTGGTCAAGAATTACTATCAAGAAGTTCCTGTACTGTGCTGGACTTCCCAGCTATTTATTGGTGGGGAGACATTCCTGAGAGATGTTACTCTGGCAGTATGGAAGGTTAGTATGAGATTCTGTACCTGTAGTTTGATGGTATATTTTTCAAGACTCAAAAAATAAAAATAAATATAAAATACCAGGAAAATATTCAAATACGAGAAACGTTTTCCTTGTTATATTTTTCAGATAAGTCAGGAAGTCTATGCCAAGATAAATAAATGTAAAATTAAAAATAGGATAATGTCAATTCTCAGTTTTCCACCTACAAATTATTTATGGTGACCCAATGTTTCCTTCCTACCTAACCAGATCTCACGTGGCTGAGATAAGACAAAGTCTGATGTGGATGAGATGAGGAGAAGGAGACTGATTAGTTGTGGTTTGACTGTTAAAAGGTATATTTTTAATATTGACGTTGGACTATTACTTTCTTTGAATTGCCATTGCATCTGCATTTTCCTCCTCCTCCTCTTCCTCTGTTTCTTGCTATTTCTCAAGATGATTAATGTAAACAAAGCATATTGTGGCCATCAAGAGGAATAATATTTGTTGGGTAGGAGAGTGGGAAGACAGAAAAAAAATTATTATGATTATTTTTTGTGACGGAATCTCGCTCTGTCACTCAGGCTGGCAATGGTGCAATCTCGGCTCACTGCAACCTCTGCCTCCCAGGTTCAAGTGATTCTTCTACCTCAGCCTCCTGAGTTTCTGGGACTACAGGCACGTGCCACCACACCTGGCTACTTCTTGTATTTTTAGTAGAGATGGGGTTTCACCATATTGGCCAAGCCGGTGTTGAACTCCTGACCACGTGATCTGTCTGCCTCGGCTTCCCAAAGTGCTGGGATTACAGGCGTGAGCTGCTGCGCCCGGCCTTAAGTGTTCTTTAAAGGTATTATTTGAAACTTACTTGTAACAAAGATATGAGAGTTGATACCTTAATAAGCATACATTCAAACAAGTTATTTCTAGAACCATTTAAGACAAAGGGACCAAGAACTAACATTTATTGAATATCTACTATGTGCCAGACACTGCTAGCTATTTTAAAACACTATGACGTAGATATTGTCCCTATTTTATAATGAAAAAATTGATGTTTATAAATAACTTGTTGGCCGGGCGTGGTGACTCATGCCTGTAATCCCAGCACTTTGGGAGGCCGAGGAGGGCGGATCACGAGGTCAGGATATTGAGACCATCCTGGCTAACACGGTGAAACCCCGTCTCTACTAAAAATGCAAAAAATTAGCTGGGCGTGGTGGCGGGCGCCTGTAGTCCCAGCTACTTGGGAGGCTGAGGCAGGAGAACGGTGTGAACCCGGGAGGTGGAGCTTGCAGTGAGCCGAGATCAGGCCAATGCACTCCACCATGGGCGACAGAGAGAGACTCCTCCATCTCAAAAAAAAAAAAAAAAAAAAAAAAAAAAAAAAAAAAAAGAAATAATTTGTTAATAATTGCAGTATTTTGAAGTGGCAGAGCTGGGATTATACCTCGATACCTCCAACTTCAAAGTGCACAGTCTTTCTGCTATACTCTGGTTACAGGTTCTCTTTTATTTTCCCACTACTCTTAAAACTGCCATCTTGATTCCTACTCTCTGTATTGTTGACCAAAGCTCATGGTAACTTCCTTTATAAGAAATGATACCGAAAGCTTTTTTGGGCAAGCCAAGCCCAGCTTTTGAGACATGGGCTTCAATTTGGGAAGTCCCTATGGTTCTCTTTTTGAAACAAATCCTAGCTATTAACCTTGATCTTCAAAGTAGGAATTTCTTGTATATAAAATTGTGTATTCTTGCTGATTATACAAACATTTGACCAAAATATGATTTTCAAGGCACTTCACTAATCAAATGCTGAAGATATGAATGTTTAAATGTATTTGCTTGTTTCTTTTTTAACTGCTTTTTTTTGTTTGTTTGTTTCTTTGACCCAGAGTATATTCTTGATTCTCACCATGGTAGGTTTTACATACCAAAAGACCACACTTTTCCTTAACATATTCTAAAGAATGTGAAGCACAATAGAAAACATATATCATAAGTTGTTTGTATTGCTCAACTGTTGAGATATTTGAACAAAGGTAAGCGTAGAAGTTATACAATTACAGCTTCCTTTCAGCAAAAACTATCTGTTAAATGTATTTGCCAAATAATAAGAATGAATATAGATAATATATCCTGTGTAGCCTGTCTATAGAAATTTTAACATTTACAAGTAAACAAATGGCTCTCTGAAACTCCCAAACATCCCTTGTCCTGACAATGAGTACACATCCTTAATATACATTTAAGTTTAGCAAAGTAAACAAATTACTGCCCAAATGAGATCCATGTAAACTACACTTTTGTGAGTCACTTATAGTGATCAAGGGATGATTTAATTTATCACAAATACCTTCATCGTGTTTATTTTGAAGCTTTAACTTTCACACTAGTAATTTCTTTCTGTCAACTAATTTTAAATTGTCCAATCAAATTGTCTGAATTTGGGCTAAGCTGACCTTGAATCAGAGTACAAAAGAAAATATTTTTCACAGACCAGTTATTTGATGTATAATTTTCACTTGTTGAGACTACGTAAAAGTGTCCCACAATTCTAATTTTGAAGAAGTCTGATTTTATATTTATTACACATGAATTATATTATTTATATGATTTCCTTTCTTAAACTTGATTGTAAATTAATTTATTGTATTTTTTCTGAGTTACAATATCAAATGTCATTAGATCCCATAGATGTGTTCTCTCATAAATGATATTTTGTAAAAGGAAAAACCCATTCTAGCTGCACCCCCATGTTCCACATTTCAATGTTGCATATCTAGTAACACATTATTCTGAATAAATGGTATGATCTTAGGGTAGATTTTTTTTTTTCTTTTCAGATGTTATATCTGCCAGTTTTCAATAATAAATAGGTCTGAAGTCTTCAATCTACCAGTTGTTTGATGATATATTGGTTTGTTCTCACATTGCTAATAAAGACGTACACAATACTGGGTAATTTATAAAGGAAAGAGGTTTAATTGACTCACAGTTCCACACGGCTGTAGGCCTCACAATCACGGCAGAAGGCAAATGAGGAGCAAAGTCACATCTTACATGGCGGCAGGCAAGACAGCGCGTACAGGGGAACTCCCCTTTATAGAGCCATCAGATCTCATGAAACTTATTCACTATCACAAGAACAGCAGGGGAAGGACAAACCCCCATGATTCAATTACCTCCCACTAGGTCCCTCCCACAACACATGGGGATTATGGGAGCTACAATTCAAGATGAGATATGAGTGGGAACACAACCAAGCCATATCAGATGATATATAAATACTCTAGGCCTTTCCTTTGTCATCCAATTAATGCACTTTCATATTTGGCTAAGGAGTAGTTTCTGTCACTTAATACCTTTTGTATCAGACCAGAACCTACAAGAATAGAAAGTAAGTGCACAGTCTCAAAGGCACCCTCTCATCTTCCTTCCTGTCAATGTTTACGGTGCTTGGACTGAATTCTTAACATTTGCAGACAGCTACCTTGACATCAGCATGATACAGATTTGAATTCATCAATGCCACCTTAGTAAACCTTTTTCTCTTCCATTTCAGTTACGTTGATTTTTCTCCTTTAGCTGGAATTGTCTTTGATATCCTTGATGAAATTATTTGGCAGATGATTATTTCTCCCTTGAAGGTTTTGAAAAGGACAATTACTTTTGTTCATGATTGGAAAGGTGCCAATTCACATTATTTTGCACACTTCTTTTTAAGAATTTCACATTTTTGTATTTATCACCCATGTTAGGAAATTTACTTGTATCCACATTAGAAGGAAGAACTACATCTACTTAAAGACTACAATTTGATGAGTTTTAACAGCTATATACTGCTGTGAAACCAGCATCTCAATCAATACACAAAATATTTCTGTCACCCCAAAAAGATTCATCGTCTCTCTTGCAATCAACTCCTTTCTTATTCCTCAGCCCTAGGAAAACATTAATCTTTTCAACTCTGTTGATTAGTTTGCATTTTCTAAAATTATATATAAGTGGGATAATATAGTATGTACTATTTTATGTGTGCTTTCTTTCATAGGGCATAAGTGGAATGAGGGCAGAGAATGTTGACCATATTTGAACCCACAGTTGAGATAATTCTGATCAATTAGGAGAAGTGAGGAGTAGCTGAGAAGTGAAAAGTATAGGTTAGATAAATCAAAATAATTTTTACTAATATGAGTAGAAGGCACAATATATTGGTCCTGTTGAAACTGTAAAGAATATTTAAAAAGGGAACAAAAATCCGTATGAGAGACCAACTTCTGGGTCAGCTAAAAATTAAAAGTTTTCCATTAAGGCATCCAATAATCACTATATTTAAGAAGCTGAACATCAACATGAAATAAAATTGTGAAATGATTAATTTAGACATAAAAATTTAACAAGTTCAGGAAATGTTGCCACTGTTTTTTCAGGTTCACATGAATCTGATTTTAGTTCCCACATACTCTTTTCAGAGGAATATTTAAATAATTTGACTGTGACAAGCCAAACTGTTTTGAGACCTCATTGAAAGTCAAATGAAAACATTAATCAAATGCAAAAATATTCCAGTCAGGGATAGAAATGCTGCAGGTTAGAAAATAAAAATGTTGCCTGTGAGAAGGAAAATCAATTGATTTAGAAAAAGCAAGTATTGGTTCAAATCTACATGGTTGGTAGTGACTGGAAATCACTACAATTTCAGGAGGTTGTATTTTTCTTCAAAATCATCAGATAGTCTTGAGCTGTAGCTACATTGCAAAACCAGTTTGTTTGACTAACTTTTCACCTAAGTAAAACAGAAAATCAGATCAGTCAAACAACTGATTGTCTTTCCCTTTCTCATTGTTTTTTATGGACAGGCTTTAGTGACTAGCATGCAAATAATTATCTACAGCACAAAATAGCCAGAGAAGTGACTTGTGGAATAGCAGTGTTAATTGAGCAAAAGAATGGCTTTCATATTCTTAAATGCCACAGAATTGTTCAATATTAAGTGAGCACTACCTTCTCATTTCAGCTATGAATTCTAGAAAGTACAGCTCCTTTGGTAAAGTGATCTGACAAATACATTGCATTGCTATTCAGTCAGTGCTGCTCCTGTTTTGTGGGGCCAAATGACTATACATCGCTATATTTTGGATTATCTGACTATTGCTACTGTTTTGTGGGGTTAAATGACTAAACATCCTTATATTTTGGATTATCTGACTACTGCTCCTGTTTCGTGGGGCTAAATGACTACATATCCCTATATTTTGGATTATCTAACTATCTAATGTGGGTAATAACCTTAGTCTGTCACCAGTTTTATCACCTTGATAATTTGCTAAGTCTCTTTAAGCCTTTTTCTGTCATGTGGTCAAAACTGTCATCATATAGAGCTATGAAGATTTAATTAGATGATGTCTGTGAAGCATTGAGTTCAATGCCTGGCATAAAGAAACAATAATATATGTTATTCTTATGTTCCTTGATTATCATTAATTCATTCATCTGACAATTATTAATTGAATTTTTATTAGGGCCCAGTCACTGTACAAAGCACTGGGAATAAAATGGTGAAAAATCCACAGCTCCTGTACCAATTAAGCTTAGTGTATAGTGGGAACACTCTCAAGTTCATGAACAATTTTAATAGTGTGAGAAGTGGGGTTACCAGAAAGTCTTGGACTAAGATTCATTTTGTATCCAGCTTATTTCTCCTGAAATAAGCAAGAGTATGATGTGCTGTGGGAATGTGTAGGAGGGCTTCCTGAAGGAAGCATTTGGGATAGACAGGAGTGAGAAGGAAAGCTTTATGGAGGAAGTGTGAGGAGGGGCACAGAGGAGAAGAGAGAGGTAACGCAGGGGCGAACATTTGTATCTGAGGGAATAGCATGTGTTAAGACCTATAATAAATGAAACTTTTCAGGTGGAAGCTATAGAGGCAGTTCCACCAAGAAAGCCAGAAAACAAAACAAGAACAAAAACATTCTTCTTCTTCCTCTCTAGTGCTTACACTGCTGAAGAACAAGCTGGGCAAGTAACAGCTCTTTAGCCTCACTCATATTTAGGAAGCAAAAAAGAAGAAACTTTGTCAAACCCATAGAAGATTAATAAAAGTTCAATGCTAAATGTCTGCCTGCAAGGCCACCCATATCTCAATAGAAGAAGACTCAGAATGTCTTTCACATTCTTTGTATGAAAAGAAAAAAAAAAAAAGAAATTAAAGAAAGAGAAAGAATTCGAAGCCTGTAATCAATCTTTTCCTTTACAAAACCCAGCAATTCAGGAGGCCTGCCAGAGGCGAAGTCTTTCAGAGACCATGGACAGGAAAAAGCTTATTAAAATGTGCTTCATTCCCAAAGAAAGAGGTCACTCAAGATCCCCAGACCCTTAACTCTGAATAGATTTAATGAAAGCCAACCGCTATTTTAAGAATTTAGAAGGGGGATTTCCCTCCCTAAAGAAAAGAAGGCAGACATCGTCAATGCTCTAACGCTATTTCATCTATGGCACCAGGCATGCTTTTCACTAACTTTCTGTAGGTTGCTAAAGCCCTTAAATGAGGATTTAGTGACTGAGAATACAGTTCTTCACATACAAGGCTTGAAACATAATTGATACAAAGACCATCCCTCCAGGATTAAAGAGTTCTAATCATTCTGTGAGACTTGCATGCTCTTTCCTCCATGCTGGCCAAAGAAACACTGCATCTTTCAGAAAGGGACTATGCTGTTTCCCACATCATTTGGTAACCACAAAATCTTTCACCTTCAGTTAGAGAAAGATAATCTAGACTATTCTGCAAATAGTACTGATGCAGCAACTGGATACAAAATGAATCTTAGTCCAAGACTTTCTGGTAACCCTGCTTTATGTAATTAATATAAATGGTACACAAATATCTCTTGTAGAATTTTTCTCTAAAGTCCTAGTTGACTATTGTCCTGGTACTCTTATTAATCACAAGGGTATTTCTGTGAACAGGTAGACATGGGCATCATTATTTCCATTTTGTAAATGAGGAATCTGAGGCAGAAAACATTAAGTGACATAATAGCAACACAGTAAGAACAGGAATAGAAATGACAAAAACGATTGTCTCTTGGGAATCAAGAAGGTGTGATAGGATGAATTCTTCCTTTTCTTTCACTATTGAAGGAAGGATAAGGGACAACAACCTTTTCAATGCTAATTTTGAAAACATCCTCCCTGGCTGTTTATAGTCAGAAGACAATTCCTGAGTTGAGTCGCTGAGTGCTACTTGAGTATAGAGAAGAAAAGCTGCCTAACCACATAGGTACTATACACATCCTCTGTAAAAACAGAGCCTCTCCTACTTGGATTTTTCAGTCTCCAGAATGTGCCTCTGATGATACTTCCTCTTCTCTGCCATTAGGTTTCCAAATAAATGATGGTTGAATGTCTAAATGGATGGTGTTTAAATTGCACCTTTAAGTTTTGTGAAGGAGCCCTAGGAAGAAGAATCACTGAGAAGGAGCTTGGATAATCAAATAACCTTGTTAACCCTCGGCTACATTTTAAATCAACTTCTATTCCGGATCTGCATCTGTCTAATGGGAGTATCAGACTGAATCCCTGATTCAAGTTCAAACAAAGAAGGAGTAAGAGGTCTTAATGAAGGCAGTAATCTGTTATTTGAATCCCCTTGACCTTCTCTATAGAAAGAGATCTACAGTAAAACAATCCAATTATTTTCCAGATCTTTATGGCAAGAAGAAATTATCCATCTGAGATATTATAAGCAAAGTTTGTGTAATACAATCAAAAAGGAGAGCTAGGTAATAGAAACATTTAATTCAGGAAAGCAACTTGGGCATGCAAGACTATTTAATAGTGAAAGGATTATTTCAGAAGAATAAAGAAGAAAAATAATGCTAATAATGCTAATGTATTTTCTCATTTAAATCCAATAAGGTAGGAATAAATATAACCATCTTAGAAATTAGAAAACTGATATGTTAAAGAAATTAACCAAGGACACAGGTAAAATGTGGCAGAGCTGGGATGTGAACATGCTTAGTCTGGCTTCAGCGCCTACGCCCTCAATTAGTTCTCCTGTGGTCTTCCAATAGGATGATAGCCCACATCAACACATATCCCCAGAGGCGTCCACGCTGTAGTCCCAACCAGAGAGGACTAATATTATTTGGAAACTTTCTTCCAAATAGGGAGGATTTTGAAATAGAAAATATTAAATGAGACTTTAAAAAGGTTTATAATTATCTGTATCTCTTTTTCTAGGCCAAATTCAAAGTTTAGCTAGCTACTGGAAATTCAATCAGTTAGAAAGAAATTTCCACTTATTAAGATTATTTCTCATTTATTAGCTAGAAATTTTGGCTCTGGGTCCATAGTCAGGTTGCACTCAATTAAACTCCAGAATCTTAAGAACACAACAACACAAACTAATCTCAACAAGCAAAGGTTGAAAACGATGAAGTGAGAAATGCACAGATTACCACATGGCAGCATTAATATCATTATTGAAAGGTTAGCTGCTTAGGAAATCGACAAGGTGCCAAGAGGGCATTCACGGTGCCTCCCAAGAAATGAGAGCAGAGAAGAAACGAAGCCGAACAGAGAAAAGCCTTTGTTGACATTTTCAAAAGCTGACTTTATACAGGCCATATCCCCAAAGAATAGAAAATGGCAATGTAAGAAACCAGTAACACCAGAAAATTGCAGGCCAGTGAGTTCACCACCAGTTACAGGAAAGCATTTGAAAGGTTTTAGAGGACCAG
This sequence comes from Piliocolobus tephrosceles, assembly GCF_002776525.5. NCBI lineage: Eukaryota > Metazoa > Chordata > Mammalia > Primates > Cercopithecidae > Piliocolobus > Piliocolobus tephrosceles. Next base: position 147,754,839 of record NC_045434.1, read on the forward strand.
GAGGGGATTCGCTTCTCCCCCTATGCTCAGTCTGTGGGTGAGGGAAGGTGACATTGTTATGGGGAAGGTACAGTTGCCACACTAGCTTTGGGCATTCGCAGGGTGTGAGTGTTATATTAAGGAAAGGGGCTGCAGAGTGAACCACTTCAACCACTCGAACGCACTGGAATAAGTAATCCTGATGCCAGGTTCCAGTGTGGAGTAGCACTATTTTTATATCAAATAAAAAGTAAATGTTGGTATCGTAGGATTTCTAGTTTTGGTCAAATTAGTACTTTTCTGTGCTGTTATACACACAGAATCATTTATTTGCACGCACACATCGTCTTGTGTAGCATTTCAAATGGCATACAGAAGACGTGAGATTGGGGAATTTGTCTGTCTGGGCTGAATGAGGCAAATGTTCTGATGGGAGCTACTGGGAGAGATGATAAGTTTGTCCAGGTTTATGCAAGCAATATGACAGTGTGGGGAAAACGAATGACGTTTTCTGACTTAAATAGACCTGTTTTCATTTAAAAGGAGTATATGTCTAAGGGAATTTATTTAATGGGGTGTTAAGTAAGAGCACTATTTTTAGAATTAGTGAATGCAGCCAAAATTAAATGAGATGTTCTAATGAAGGCAGATGAGAGAAGAACAACATTTTAACTGGCCCTGGGAGGAAACTTTAGCTATTTCTGTAGGGGGACAAAAAGAGGACAAGTCAGGACTAAAGGACACTCTAGTAGTGAGGTATGGGAGGGAGAATCTTAACCAAAATGAAATGTCAAGAGAATGTTTGGAACATAGTTGGCCCCCTGGAAACTATGAGCATTAATTGAGGAGGCAGGGATGAATCTACCCTCAGAGAAAAACCAGGAAGTGTGGGATGGTGAATCTCTGTGTACATAATGGGTAGAAACTTGAGTCAGAGAGAACTCACTGTTTCTTCCGGAGGTTGGGGAGCTGAGGATAGACTGACTTCATATGGAAACTGAGCATGTCAGAAATGGAGACAGAAATTATGACTGGACATCAGCAACTGAGTGCAGCTCATAAATAGGATTAGAGTAATTTGTAGAACTAAATGGTTAAGGAGCCCCTTCTGTTGGATGTGGTACAAGGTTCTCTTAATACAGTGGTCATAGTCTTTTCATTTTAACGTTTACTCCTAAAGAAAAAAATGTGTGTGTGTGTGTGTATGTGTATGTGTGTTTACTGACATACAGTGCATGAGATTATGACTTAATGTTTTAAAGTGTATATAGCCTATTTAATACTATTATATTTATATAGTTACATGTTTTTCCTCTTGAGCCATATTTTGCTTCAGGGTAATAGTCACAGGTTTTTCTTCTTGGGCCACATTTTGATTCATAGACATATGTCCCCACACTCCCAAAGCTACTCTCATGTTTTTAAATTAACAAAAGTGAATGAGAAGAGTTATTTCAAAATTAGTTCATATATAGCATGCTTTATTAAGTAGTTTTCATTTATTTCCCAATTACTGCTATTAGTTCATAAATTGTGAAAATACATTAATAAACTAAAAATATTTAGTATGCAACTAACATTATATTTGTATAACTGATTCATGCAAATCCAGATCAGACTTCTCAAGTATAATCATTACTCAAACTCCTATTACCTGTTATTGACAGTGTACATAGGGTCAATGTAGCACAGACTTCTGGCTGACCACTAAAACTCATTTCCTCTTCTTCTAGGCACGCAGCTAGACTACATTTCCCAGGACCTCATATGGTAGCACCAAGATAGACCCGACTGTACCACCCAATGCCAAGCCCTCAGTATCACTGTCAAGTCACATTGGTCATTATGAATTGTGTAAATGCCCCTGGGGATTAGCTGAGGTGATGAAATGATATATTTATATTATAAAATTAAACTGATAACAACAAAAAAATGTGTGCCATGCTAATGCCTGGCCCATACAACATGTCATTCTCACCTTATATAGTCTTGCCTCATTAATGCTCACTTGAATTTGGATGAACCCCAAGGAGACCCTAGAAGTCACATGTTGAAGATGGGTCCTGAGTAACATCATGGATAGGGACCACCTCAACAACTTGTTCATCCACACAATCAAGATGCAAATTTCAATTGTATTGGGAATCATTATACATTATGGACTCTATCATTACAGCAGATAAACTACCCTAACTAATCTGAATTTCATATTGGAAATATTAATAAATTACATAATTTAATTTTTTCATCTGATTGCAGCTGATTGCTTTTTTAAAGAAAAAATTTAACTTGAAAATCTGAAATCGGATTACAATTTTGGACATAAACATTTCAGAACTACAGGCAGTCCTAATCCCTAAGGCATCCATTGTATATCATGAATTAACTTTTCTTCTATGTACTCCCAATAATAGTGATTATTTCTCATGCTGAGGAGATTTGAAAATCATCCCTGAACTCACCCTCTGTGGAGCTGACTTCTCTCTTCTAGTTTTAAAAGCCTGGAAGCATTACAAGAACATATGGAAATGTATATGTTTATATGGGCATTTATATATAAATGTGTAGACTTATATGTGCATTGACATAATAGTGAATTCAAAAGACAGAGATCCAAAGACCATGGTACCTACGGCACAGAATAGGTACAAAGATCTAGCAGTTTCCATGGGAGTTGTGTTATCTGGCTCCTCAGGAGCAAATTACTTAGAATTCATGGGTGATATCAGAAAGTTCCCAGCAGTGTAGAATCTACACAGATAGCCAAAACAGAAATAAAAGTTTTAATATCAGACAACTGCAGTGCACACTGCCATTCATGTGGGTATTCAAGGCTATAAACCCCAGAAGAATACAGAATATGTACACATATATATGAATCCTTCTCTATATGTGTATCTATTATATATAATTCTGTATTATATGGGTATAAAGTACTCACATAAACCATGTGCAATATAATTATCTGGTATTGAAACTTTTGTATCTGCTTTGGCTACTTGTGAAGACTCTACACTCCTAGGGAACTTTCTAGTGCCATTCATAAATTAGAAGTTATTTTCCCTGGAGGAGCCTTGTACAGTACAACTCCCATGGAAACTGCCAAATCTTGGGACCCATTCTGTGTGTGGATCTCTGACTTTGACATTCATTACTGAATAAGTAGATACACATATGTATGAACGAATGAACAATTAGACTGACTTTAGGGTGATGATTTTGAAAACATTTGGAGTCACATTGTGACTTGATTCCCTAGTATTCCCACTTTATTCTGTCAGCAGAGAAGAATGAAGTTATACGGCAAATGATTAAGAGGAATAATTGACATCAGACAAAAATGTGATTCTCAACCTTGCCTAGATACTGGAATAACTTGAAGTGCTCTCTCTTCAAATATGATACGTGGGCTCCGAGCCTGGAGATTCTGATATAATCAGCTTTGAGATTTTCTTAAAGTTCTCTTAGAGACTCTGTGCTGCCAAAGTTGAGAACCACTGCACTAGAACAATGTTTCCTCTCCTAGATCATAAGAATTAATTGGTAGTCTTGTTTAAAAGTGTAGATTCTCAGGCCCAATGTAAGACATTCTGAGTCAGTCCCTTCAGTGCCTTTGAATTTTTTTTTTTTTTTTTAATGAAGGCCCCCAAGTGATTCTTCAGGAAAGTTTGTAAATGCTTCCTTAGGCTCTAAGCTCTGCTAGAAAAAGTGTTATGATCTGCTATTCTCACCTGTATCCCTGGGGCATGCATAGGCCCTAGATCATATTGTGCATTCAATAAGTATTTTATATTATTTAATTAAATGACATTTTTAAAGTGCAAATGAGTAAAAAGAATGGATAAATTTTAAAATGCCACTTGTGATGACTGGTTTTATACTAGAGAATCACAGATACAGGGCTGTCAAGGATTTCACGAGTTTTAATGGGTTCTCTTGCAGGACTTTTATAAGTATGGTAATACAATCAGTTAATTGGTCTGCATACGGGTATTCAGAAGTCTCCTGAAGATGATATTTGCCATTGGATGCAAAATTCTTTCTGTATAAGCATTTATTAGAGAAGTCACAAGTTAAAGAAATAGCTGGGAGAGGGATTCGGTAACATATGGAATTTCAGGAACACAAAATTAGAAAATTAATGATTTGTTTATTTTACTTAATTCTTGTGTTTTCTTACATGCAGGAATTTTATATTTTGCATTCAACTGAGAGGCAAATGGATATATCAAATTAAAAGCAACTATTACAATTTTCTATCAATAATATTTTTCTTTGGCACTTCCTAAAATCTTCACTATTTTAGTTAAACGTCATCTTCAAAATTAAGATTCTTTTAGCTCATAACAGCTCTGTCTTTTTAAATTACCTATCATTTGTCATTGGAAAGTTGGCTATTTTAAAATTATCACTCATTATTTTCCTTTATACCCACCAGAATAAGCTGACAGTCAAAAACAGTGACTCCTTCTCAGATCCAGACCCCAAACTAATTAGTTATATCATATAAAAAAAATCTCTGTACGTATGAGAATATTGTTGTAACCCTTCAATGGGTTCTCCTTGCCCGGTGCCTAGATAAATTTGATTTATCAAGACAGGCGAGAATTGCAATAGAGAAAAGTTTAATTCACACACAGCCAGCTGCACAGGAGAGAAGAGTGTTATTATTACTCAAATCAGTCTCCTCAAAAACGTGGGGATGGGATTGTTAAGGAAAACTTGGTGGGTAGGGTCTGAAAGTGGGGAATACTGATTGGTTGGGTTGGCGATGAAATCATAGGGTGTCAAAGCTGTCCTCTTGATGCTGAGTCAGTCTCCTGGGGCCAGGAGACCAGATGACCCAGTTTATCAGTCTGGGTGGTACCAGCCGAGTCATCCTGTACAACATTGGCAAAATACCTCAAGCACTGATCTTAGGTTTTGCAATAGTGATGTTATCCCCAGAAGCAATTTGGGGAGGTTTCGAATCTTGCAGCCTCCAGCTATGTGATTCCTAAGCCATTATTTCTAATCTTGTGGCTAATTTGTTAGTCCTGTGAAGGTAGTCTAGTCCGCAGGTAGGAAAGAGGTTTGTTTTGGGAAAGAACTATTATTGTCTTAGTTTCAAATTCCTCCCAAAGTTATTTTGGACTATGTCCAGGAATGAACAAGAACAGCTTGCAGGTTAGAAGTAAATGGAGTCAAGTCAGATCTTTCAGTCATAATTTTCTCAGTTATACCATTTGCAAAGGTGGTTTTAATTGTGGAGTGTTTTTCCATCCCCAATATTAAAGGGAACAAATGAGGGATTAAGAGTAATAAAAAATGCATTTTGTATGGTGCTTCACAGTTTATAAAATGATTTCATATACATATTTCATGTGAATGTCATGTGCACCTTGTGATGGAGGTTATCACTATTTAATTCCTTACAGTGTCAATGTAACATATATAATACTATATATTTAAACAAGGAGAATACCATATATTTGATCCATGTATGTTTGCAGTGATGTTTCTGCTTCAATCTCAAACAATTTGAAAAATATACTTTTCCAAGAAAAACACACAGCTTCTAGTATTAAGTAAAATGCTTTAAATCCTTTAAGCTATAAATAATGACTAGCAAGCTCCAATGCCACAAAATGAATGTATATATTAGGTCAAATATAAGTTGGTAGGTGGTAAGGTCTACAGCAAATTAGAGATGTGCATTCCTGCTTGAATTATGAACATTTTCAAAATATTTAAGCACTATGGGCCAAACAAAACCTATCTGCATGCTTTCTATGCAACATCTGTTCCACACCAGCAGAACACGGAGTGTGAAAGAAGAAATAAAGCAGGAACACAGAAGCATAAGACGATGATATGAGAAATTGTTTGGGTCACAGGAATTGACTTTTTAAAGATTAAAGTACAGACAGTAAGGTTGATAAATACTGCTGATGCCCATTCAATATCATCAATATGCTCCTTCTGTCTCTCTCTTCTGACATGGTTTTGCTGTTGTTGTTGTTACAGTAGAAGATACAGAATACTACAGACTTAGTCTCTTTAGTCAGTTTCCTTGTCTGTAAAATGGAAATAATAATAACTATCCCCTAGAGTTGTGTGGTTAAATGAAAGCAAAACAAAGGCTTAGCAAAGCTCCTTTCACATAGTGATAAATAAACGGTAGGTATTATCATCATCATCATTTCCATTGAAAATAACTACTTTCTTACTCCTTCCTTGAACTTTTCCTTAGTGTATATACTTGGCCCTCTAAATCCACAGGTTTCACTTCTGTTGATTCAACTAACCATGGATCAAAAAAATGTTTAAAAGATTGTGTCTGTATTGAAGACGTATAGACTCTTTTTCCTTTGTCATTATACCCTAGACAATACAGTGCAAGAACTATTTACATAGCATTTACATTGTACTAGATATTATAGGTAATCTTGCAATGATTTAAAGTACAGGAGAGGATGTGCATAGGAAATATGAAAATACTACAGTGATTAATACCAGGGACTTGAGCATTCTCAGACTTCGGTATCCTTGAGAGGTCCTGGAACCAATCTCCTGCAGATACCAAGGGACATTTACTGAAGATCAAAATTAACTTTCAGAACTAGAAAGTAAAACCCTCAGTTGGCTTTGCTTGCCATGGGAAAAATAGAGTTCTTTTTTTTTTTTTTTGCTCAAATAATTGCAACAACTACAAACTCAAATATAAAAGTGTCCTATCCTGTGGGCTCAAACACCCTTTTCCCCTTAAAATTATAAAAGTTATTGGGCAAGTTGGATGCTATACACAAGTAGTCATACTCACACCAATTACATCATTGCTTTGTAAAATGACATTCATAGAAATGCCACAAGAATTTGGTTCAGTTAAAAATATTAATTAGATATCTTCTCTGTGTAAGACACAATGCTCAGTTCAGAAAATGTGAGATGAAGAGAGCAGTCTCTGACCTTGAAACCCTGACTTGCCCAGGCTAAGGGGAATATAAAAATATAAACCGACCATGTCAATACAAATGCAAATAAGTGTACGAGTTTCCCAATCTCTGATGTCCAGCTTTCTCTCTACTTCTTTGAGTGAGACTTTCCAGGTACTATGCTAAAGTAGAGGTTAGTATGCTGTGAAAATCCTGAGAAAAGATTAACGCCTGTTCTTCAAACTCTACGTTTAGCTCCACATATGCTAAGAAGCATTCTACTCCACTTTCATCTTTGACTTATTTGAAATCCTCTGAAAGTTACTATTTCATCATTTTGACCCTTAGTTATTTTCTATATAAAGTGGAACTTGAGTTGCATTCTGGGTATATGTCTTATACAGCCAAGTAGTGCAGTAAGCTCTCTGAGGGAAAGGACCCAGGCTCTTTTGAGCCATATACAATGCTACATATGCACGCATCTGAAAAACAAAGTTTTGCTGTTGCTACCAGATTAAAGATTGATAGAAAATGGTCTACAAATAATTGATACAATAGTTTGGGACTCTGTCACAATGAAGGCACCTATAAAATGGTGTTTCATAAAATTTTAAAACGTTTTGATGCAATTAAGCATTTAGGTTAGATTACAGGCAGCACAAATTGTAGATATAAACCTATATTGGCTATATAGTAAACATTCTGTTTTTATTTTAATCAACATTTATATTTTTGGTCCTGCCCAACAACTGGTGGTAACAACTTGCACATAACTCACAGGGCAACAGAATATATAATGGCCCCACAAATGAAGAATTACAGCTAGAGAAAACTTGCAATGATTACTTATTGCAATGATTACTCGTTTGTTTTAACACCATGTGCAAAAATGTTTGGGATGGAAAGATAATACTCTTAAAATGCAAAATCATCAGTTTATATTGTGCTAATTTAGCATCTAAATCTGTTTCTGAAACAGTTAAATGTTTGTTAACGTAAATGCTTCGTTTGAAATTAAGAAAGGTAAAGAACTAATAGCTAACAACTAAGAAATGACTTTTATGTGAAAACTAGTAAATAATTATAAATAGATTTAGACTTATATATGTTTACATTCAATATCTAAGATTCTACCACTCACGTATCTGATTTATCTCTCCAATCTTTCATATCTATCTGAGAAGAGAAAAATAGCTGAGGGCAGCCTGAGCTGTATGAGCAACACAAAATTTATCAGGCCCAGAGAGATATGAGCATGAAACTTTAGTCATGTCTCCAGTCTCCATTCCCCTGGGGCAGTAGTGTAAAGACATTTTGTTCCTGACTAGCTGTGTTACCCATTATCTTTATGTTCCTATAATTTTTTATTAAAGAACAAGGTATAGCCAATCAAAAGCTTATATTATTTTAATCTAAATTCTTGGTAAACAACTTAAAAACTGCTTTTTCTTAAAAACTAACTTGTAATCACTGCTAATTGGAGTATGTATTCAGGACAACTTGAATCCATGCTCATGAGTAATGATCCTTAAGCTCTGAGCTTGAATAAACTCTGTATTTTGTTATTTAAAGTTGACATGCCTCTTCCTTTCATTTCCACTACCACTAGTGAAATTCCGCTTTTCATTACTTCTTATCTAGATTACTGCAACAACTGCCTCACTAGTTTCTTGACTTTCCCTTCAAGTTGATATTTTACCAGATGCCAGATTAATCTTTCAGTAATATAGCTCCAGATTTGTGATTTTCAGCTCAAACATCTTCATTGTCTCCTTACAGAAAAAAAATCTGAAATACCTTAGCAATAGCATTCACTGGTGTCTGTGCTCTTGTTTTATTTTTCTATACTTTTTCCCAATTGTCCACTTCATACATTATACACACTACATACATTTATACACTCTGTACACTAAAATGAAACTATAGTTCCTATATATACCTTTAACTTTCTAATCTCTATGATTTTATTAATGTCTTCCATAAGCCTACAGGATGCTCTTCCAAACTCTACCCGTCTTTCAGGACCAAGCTCATATGTCATCCCTTCCATGGAACTGTCGTTAGAATCCTCAGAAGCAATTAATATTCTTGTTCCTGAAATTTTTGTACTATATCTTGTATATAACTTATTATTTTATACCTAAAATACATTTAGGTAAGTATTTTTCTTCTCTACATAGAGTGTGAAAACTCCTTAAATGTAGTCTATGAACATCCCACTTTGTAAGCTCTACTGTGCTGAAAATAGTCTTTAAACATAGATGTTCAAATAGTTGTTGACCAAATGACTGACTAGAGTAATTAATATTTAGTAGCTTCAGAACCATAAAGCTTTTATAAAGGACTGTATACACAATTTATCTGAATCTTATTGATTATCATAAAATGAAAGTGATTGATATGGAATAATCTGACTTGCTTCATAAACTAAATCAGTGTTTGTCCAACTATTCTCTACAGCACCTTTGGGCTTCCACAGAGGTGGCGCAGGAATATCTCTCCTTAGCAGTGGGAAAGGGGAAGTAAATAGAGTTTTCTCCTCCCCACTTTACCTTCACCCAACACTGCTCCATTTTGTATATGGGCCTTTCCTATAAGACTTTACTCAGAGAAAGTTTTCACCATTTAGGAAAAGTTTTGAGATCCCTTGGGGTTCCACCACTGAACAGTCTGATGTCATATTTGTTTCACACGAAATCCTCTTGACCTGATAACTAGGTAAATAAGCTGTTGTGGTTAAGCTGAATTTACTAATATAAAAATACAAAAATCGTAGCACAAAGTATGTTTCAGATGATTTTATATCAGGAGCTACTCCAACACTTCCCTTTATAGGAGACATATCATTTTTTAATAGCCATTTAGCTCACTGCTTGATCTGACCTTACTGACCTGGGAACTAGTTAGCTGATGTATCTTACAGATATTACTATATTTGTGAACATTCTTCATAGATTTAAAAGATCCCTGAGAAGCAGTTATATAGCTTTCTACTCCTTAAAAGACAATGACAAAACTTTCTATTGCCTAAGCTTATGGTAGCCTGTCTTCTTACCCACAGAGCACCCTGATCTGCAATAAGTCTAAAATATATCTTCACTGAAATCTGTCTTAAACTCACAGTTAGTTATACCCTTCTGAGTTCATTATGTAGGATAAAAATACCTGTTCAAGTCACGATGTATAATTGGCTGTGTCAGGTTGTGAAGGTACTCCATGCCTTTGGCAACATCTACTGCAATAATTAATTTAGACTGCAAATCAAGAATCCTACAATTTAAAAATAGATTTAATAGAGACGAAATGGTCAAAACGAATACCAAAAAAGTAAATGATGTGTGAGAGTTGTTATTTTGTATAATCTTAACCATTTTTTCTTTCTTGAGGGTTAAGCTAGAAATTCAACAAATCTGAAAAAATAGCTTTCCTACCTCAGAAAATGCTTAATTATGAATCAGTTAAGATACACGGTATCTCTTGTTTAAGATATTATACTTGGTTTTATAATTTATTTATAATACTATACTTAATTTCTTTGTAATATTGTAAAATGAAATCCATTTTAATCACTGAATGAAACTACATTCTAATTACTATATGCATAAACTCAGGAAGTGAATTCATATTGGATTTGTGCAAGAACACTTTTTTTAAACTTTATTTTATTCTGAGCTTACATATATCTTTTTTATCAGTATTTCAAATTTAGCCTAATTATTTTAACCTCCAGTTTCCTATTTAAATTCCTTAAATTTGTTATCTTCAACTGAATTTCTGTTAAGAAAGCACAGAGTATTTCTATTCATTGAAAGACAATTATTAGCAATATTAAAAATGCCACACTTGCTAGCAGCACTCAGATTTCAAAAGGTAAAGGCTCATCCAATGAAAAAGCCTCTGAAGTATTGCAAGAGTAATTCCAAAATTCTAATGGTATGTCCAAGGACAAATCAGAACAAAAGACCCATACCTTTTCTGCTCATGAAGGAGGGAGAACAGAGAACCCCCTGATATGTATTGAGTGACAATGGCAAACTGGCTGGGATCATTCAAGCAAGCGCCCACAAACTGAATCACACAGGGATGATTGAGCTGGCAGAGAATGGACACCTCTCGGCAAAACATATCCACATCTGACTTGGAGCAGTAGGTATTGGCTCGATAACTGGAAATGGCAGCAACAGAAAATTCTCAGTAAACAGATGGATCCAAACAAGGGGCTTGCCATGCATATGCTTCTCAAAGGTCACAATTCCACCTGGATGCTAATTTTTTTCATTTGCTTGCTTACCGTTTTATAGCCACTATTTTATTTCTGCATCGTCCTTTATATACTTTCCCAAAAGAACCTACAATTGTTTAAAATAAATAAATAAACACACATTAACTTGAGCTCATTCAACTAAACCAGACCTTTTTTTTTTTTTTTTAAGTTACCTGAGCCAATAATCTCATGGAACTCAATTTCTGAGAGCTGAAGATGGAAATGTGAAGGCAATCCTGCTCTCAGGAGGAGAATATCTGCCTTCTCTGCAAATAGAAATTGTCATTTTATTTTTTAAGGTGAAAAGCTCATATGTGGATGTGTATACACATGCATATATATGTTTAACTAAAAACATAATTTCCTAAAAACATTTAATTTTAAATTTTCCAACTGTAATTGACTACTTGAAGATGCTAAAACCTTAACCCAAATGATCCCTGCCCCGCTGCATTAAAATCATGTTAGTTCTACGTCTTGATTACTCACTCCTTGTTACCAGTGCTAAGGGTTTATTCCTGATCTGATCACCAACCAGCTTGCCTGCATAACATGGCAACCCTGGAGTCCAGGCCATATCACATTATGATAAAGGTTCTGATCTGGTAACTCTCTTCAGTCTATTCCAATAGGCTTAGCCAAATATCCATAAACTAACCTCAAAGGGATGCCAATTAAATGACAGGAAATAAGCCTATGAATTATTCTAAGGAAACACTACAAAAGAAATACTGTTAAAAGACTTTAAATTCCAAATAGTTAAATATATATTTACATTTGAATCAAAGTTTTTACTTTTCTGGTCCAATGTTATTCATTTCTGTGTGAAGTATACATTTAAAAAAGGTCCCAAAATACTACTTATTGGGGATATTTTGAAAAATAATATATATTTTTCATACATGTTTTCTAGTCCCAATTCTTCTTAAAGAAATATTAATATTTATAATAAACAGAAACATCTAAACAGTCCTGTGAGAATTTGATTTTTCTTTAATAGTCATGTGAAATTTTCACTGTTATTATATCTTCATGCAATGAAAGGAGATAAAGGGTAAGGTTAATTATGAAAAGAATGGTCTGTCGATAATATTTGTTGTGCTTGCAAAATAGTCATCATTTGTAACATGTAAGTCAAAATTGAAAGTTATATTTGAAGCAACAGTTGTTATCCTTAGTAATGAAATACAACAATTGTCCCAAATTATTAGTACCTTTTGTCATGCTTTTAATCTTCCCCAAGGGGGATGGAACAGACACATAGGAGCCATCTAGAAATTAAATTATATAATAGAGTTGAAAGTAGCAATCAGTTTTTTCCACATAAAAGTTCAACATTATAAAAATAAGCAGGTGATGAACCAAAGTAAAACTATCGCTTCAGGCCCAAATCTTTCTCTGGATACTGATTGTACTGCAAGTGTTTATTTAGAAAGTGCATAAAAAGATTTTTTAGAAAATCCAAGTTGTAACAGACTAGCAGATTTGTGTCTGGATATGAGTATTCAGTAATAGATTACTGAAATGGAAAACGACTGCTCTCAGCTTATCCAGGCCTTCCTAGTCGTGCACAAGCCTCATAAACATCCAGTCTGGGAAATGTTAAACTTGGAGGAGCTGCAGATTGGTGAGTTAGAAAATAGCTGAAATGGAGGCTTCTTTACGTTCAGCCTCTCCCAGACATAAGGTTACTTAAAATAAATCTAATCTGACATAGGCTATTCCCTCCTCCCTAGCCCCAGAATGATAGTAACAGAAACACAGGTTTACCTTTAGGCACAATATTATACAACAATGAAAACTGAACAAGAAAAGGGTACCTCCTCCAGGCTGAGAATATTCATTACAGAGCAATTCATCTTGCGGTCTCTTATAATGCTTCAGGAGTGTGACAATGGCATCATTCCCTTTATGAAAAGATACAACGAACAAAGAGTCCTAAATTTTGTTTAAGTTATTCAGTCTACTCTCAAATCCAAAAATTATTGGAAGTAGCTTACAACATAGGACAAATCATAAGAGATAATGTATTGCAACAGAAATTTAGTTCATTCATTCTTCAGTTCAAAACAATTTCTTAAGACTACCATATGCGAAGCACTATGTCAGGCACTCTACTGGGTACAGGTACTGGTGACGCAGTGAACAAAGCGACTATGGTCTTACCCTTAAGAAGCTTACAATGTAGTTAAACAAATAATCAGAAAAATGATGAGAATTTCTAAATAAGGCAATACTAAGTACTATGGGAGTATATAATAAGGGCACGATTGAAAGGGCAAAAAGTTCATGTAGTAATCAGGAAAGAGAGATGTATTTGCTGTGATTGAGCAGTACATTTGATTCAGAATCGCAGTATTAGGATAATTTACACAGGTTTTCAGAGACAGCTGGCTGCCTGCCAATATTTGTACTCCTCTTTCACAGGGTGATTTTGTCACCGGGAATGACTGCCCACCCAGTGACATTTTCCTATGTACCTTGCATCCAACTGTGGCTTTGTGACATATTTTCATGAAGGCAATATGAGCAAAAGTGAAGTAACCTCCAGGTCTGTGCCTTAAGAAACAGGTGAGCCTTCTCTACTCTTCCCATTTGCTGGCTAGACGCAGAAGGCTCCAAGGCTCTGAGGGTTGAAGAAAGCCATCCAGGTGGGCAGAAATGCCCATCCTGGAGTCCTATATGAGAAATACTTTTCTATTATAACACCACCAACATTCTAGGGTTTACTAGTTACACGAGGGGCTTATTATTGTGAAGGATAAAAAATGTCAAATGATCCTCTGAGTAATGCAATGTTTTTCAATAAAATTAAACTTCAATACTGTTTTAATGCATTCACTACAAAAATAATCTATGAAGTGAATTTACAAAAGAGAAAAACAGCCAACCTTAAAGATCTTGCCATAGGATTTGTGGAATACAACAGAGCTCATTGTAAAACTGGCAAACATAAGGAATTGAAAAAGCATAAATACTTATCCGTCACAAAGGATCTGTAATTAACATGAATTAAGCATATACCTAGCTTATATAGAGAGTATATGCTGAGATTTGCTTTCCTTTCAAATTTTCCCTTCCCCAAAAACTTTAAATGAACAGTGCATTCAAGATTATGAGGTGGAAAAATTATGGTGTTTACAAGCACGGAAAGCTTTTCCAAAGGCAACAAGGATAAGATTCTTCGAGAAAAAAAATGCATTGTGATTACAACTGCTAAAACTGGTAGCAAAACTTAAATCTACATAGTTTAAAAAACTAGTGTCCATTTTCTTATCATCTCCAGCTTTCTATTCATGACTGGTGGATTTCCAATTTTCTCAAATCAAAGACATAAGTTATAATAAAATAACGTGGGGGGCAGTCCCATTGGCATTCTTTCTTTGGACCGTAGTAAGCTCACAATCAGGGAAACCTTACGACATTAAGGACATTAGCCAACAAACAAATTTTTATGGGAAGCACCTAATAGGCCGAGAGAATAGATAATGTAGTAGTCCCAAGATGGGAGCAAACATACCATGTTTAGAGAATGAAAGAAGGCCAGTGAGGCTTCACAAGCAAGGATGAGAGTGGCATCAGATTTGGTTGGAGAAGTAGGCAAGTGTACTTCACATGGACTAGTGCTTCTCCAACTTTTTACTATGTATAAGAATCACTTGGAGTGCAAGTTCAAACTGATTCCCGAACCCTGTCCCAATAGATTACGATTGAAAAAGTCTGTAGTAGGGGCTGAGTGTTGCGGTTCTAACAAGGTCCCAGGTGATGCTCATCAGCAATCTGCACTTTGACTATGACTGATGCAGAGCTTTACAGGTGAGGATAAGGAAATCAGATTTTCGTGTAGTGTGGGCGAGATGGGGAGCCGCTGAAGCATTTTAATTAGTTAAAGGATGTGATTGTTTTACTTTTTAAAAAGATCCTCATCTACAGGTTAGAAATGATAATCCACCCTTGTAAGATTGTTGTAAAATTACCTAAGATGATGTATGTAATATGCCTTACAGTTCTAACACATCAATGTGCCTTTTGGGTCTTGTCACTGCTTTTTCACTTTACTTTTTGCCCCAAGAATTGTAGGTGAACTCGGAAACTCCTTTTTGGAACTTCAGATGAATCTTCTGAATACCAGTCTATTCATTTTCTATTGCTGCTATTGCCAGTTATGACAAACATAGTGATTTGAACAACACAAATTTATTATAACATAATTCAGGAGGTCAAAAGTCCAACATGGTTTTCTCTGAGCTGAAATCAAGGTGTCAGCAGGACTGCATTTCTTTCTAGAGTCCTTAGGAGATAATTGGTTTCCTTGACTTTTCCAAGTTTTAGAGGCCACCCACATTCCTTGGCTTGTAGCCCCCTTCCTATAGCTTCAAAGCCAGCAATGGTTGGCTTAGTCCTCATATCATATTACTCTGACCTCTGCTTCTGCCCCCCTTTTCCATATTACAATGAGCCCACTAGGATAATCCAGGATAATCTATCTCTTAAAGTCAGCTAAATAACAACCTTGATTCTTCCCTATGTAAGGCAGCCTACTTACAGTTCCAATGAACAGGACCTGAACATCTTTGGCGAGGGGCATTACTCTACCTCCTTGATTTTTCCCCATGTGAGGTAGCCTGCTTACAGTTCCAGTGAACAGGAACTGAACATCTTTGAGGCGGCATTACTCTACCTACCACATCCAGTTTCATGAAGATTTCAGTATGCCTGTGTCTTGCTTGTGTGTTGGTACTGCCTGCTGTTGAGTGTTTCCTTTTCTTGCTTTGGTGGCCATTTTAACCTCAGGATAAAAGTAGTTCTACAGACCAAAAATTCCTTTGGAATTAAAATTTGGCCGACTGCGTTGACTCATACCCCATTGTTTTGTGAGGCTGAGGTGAGGGGATTGTTTGAAGCCAGGAGTTGACTGGGCAACATAGCATGACCCCTATTTCTAAACAAAATTTTTTTTGAATTAGTGGGACATGGTAGCATCTGCCCGTACTGCCAGCTACTGGGGAGACTGAGGTGGGAAAATCTCTTGAATCCAGGAGTTCAAGATTGTAGCAAGCTATGATCACACCATTGCACTCTATCCTGGGCTAGACCTGGGTGAGACCCTGTCTCTAAAATAATGATAATAATAATAATAATACCCTTCATCTGTTCCTTGCTAGATTCACAGATTCTAAGGTTGTTTTTTTTTGTTTGTTTGTTTGTTTGTTTGTTTTTCCTCCCTTCACACTTTCTGATCCCACATTAATAGGACCTATAGTGTTTTTGGAATCTTCCTTTTACTTAATTTGGTCTTCAAGCGTTTGGGCCCAGGAAAAACACAAAAACAAAAACTTTTTCTTATTTCTGTTTTTCCTAGGAGAGACTTCTTGGGGGAATAAAAACAACCCAAACCCCTAGCATTTACCCAAGCACAACAAAGCTTAATTCACAGAGCCCACCTTCCAGTCTATCTCAGCCCCTCTATAGAACTGACATCAGCTGACAGACGAGAGGGCCTCATGCTTTCCCCAGTGAAGCAGAAAGTTGCATCCTGAATCCTGAGTGTCTGTGTGAGTTAGTGATCACACCCTTGATGTTACCTTTCATTTCAACAGCTCTCTTGGCTCCACTTGCTCTGAGCAGTTTTCATTTCCTGCCAGCACAGTGGCACAATTTGCTGGCATTTTCTTTGGAATGCTTTTCATCAAGAGCCTAATGAGTGCCTGGGCTCTGGCTGATGATAAGCATGAGGCTGCCAGGGAAATGCCAAGAGGCCCCCTCAGCTCTGGAAGGCATCTCCGCCTGATTTCCCACCTCCTGCTAACTGTGGGCTAAGGCACCCACGTATGGGAAATTTTCCATGACTAGAACTGCTCTGACAAGCCACTAAAGTACATGCAAAGAAACCCGAAATCCCCCAAAGCCCAGCTCCTGGATGCTTGGCCACAAGGAGTTAAGCAGAAAAATAAACCTTAATGGAGCTCACTAAATGGACTTGTTAAGCCAAACTCTCGATAATGGATACACCCAGATAACCAAGGCACACTAATGGAATACCTCCAGAGATAATCAAACTTCCACTAATTAAATAAAATGTTTTCCTATATCTAAGAATTTACTATCTACACCCAAGCATTTTACCAAAATAGAAGGTTGCTAAGTTATTAGCCTAATGCAGCTCTAATGATGATCTGCGCTTTCAGGGTATTATTCACGGGAGCACCTGAGGGTTTTGGCAAATGTGATTCCTCTCCCAGCTTGAAATCTCTTTCATTTCCTGCTCCTCACTCTTCCAGTCCTGTGTGTATTCTCCAAATTCAGTCCTTTCCCTTTAATTTGTCTGCTTGTGTTCCTTTACTTCTTATATTTGGTGTGATTTCTCCCCTTCTTAAATCCTCTTTGCTTTCAACTTTCTTAATAGTTATTTTAAAACCTAGGTTTTGTTTAAGATGACAAGTCAATCCAAGAGACTGTTACAAAGACAGTTTAATACCTACATCATGGTCATATGTACAACAGATGCTTTACAATTATTTAAGAAGGGAAGTATGATTTATCTCCCTATAAGGTTGTCTATCTGTCCCCCACAACTGTAACTTAAAAACAATGAAAGCTGATTCTAACCTCTTGCTATGAGAATATTTTAAGAATTAGATCTGGAGATTAGTGGTAAATGATACCAGTACTAAGATCTCCATGATTTGGTGACCCAGAGGCCCTTTGGGTTCATGGCTGTGTAGAGAACATGGAGATTTAGTCTCAGTTACAGAAGGAATTCTCATTGACCTCATATCTCACATGCCCAGGTCATCAAACGAGCAGCCTGGGCCTTGTTTTATACTTGGCCCAAATAATGAAACTTTCACAGCAATGATAAATATGAGGCTTTGTTCAATATTTTAATATATCCCCTTCCCATTATGTTAAAAACTCGCTCTCCAGAAGCATTGAAAAGTGGAATCAGAGGGTGGCTTTGGACATTTGCCCTTCAATGGATCACCCTGGTCCCATACACTGTTCATTATTAGATCAGAGGCAACAAAAATTTCTGACTTGCTACATCTTCTCATCACTTAAATATGAAAGATGTCCTAATTTTATATCACAGAGAGGGAACTCACATCCCCTTTGACCCATTATTCTTGTACCTTAATCAGCAGCCCCAGTAAGGATGTCACTAGTCCTTTACCTTAAGAGAAGAATCCACAGGCATGAAGAATGCTTTTGCCAAGATATTTTTACATCCAAACTAAATTACTTAGCTATCCTTTCTTTTTCTCTTTTTCTCATTCTGCTTTCCTTTCTGTTTTCTTTTCTTCTTCAAATATTCATTGTGCACCGATGAGGGGCCAGCTCCAATAACATCTTCCCAGAGAGGCCTTCCCCTTCCACGATTACTCAATTTTAGATAGTATCCTTGAATTTTGTGTTCACTGTTGCATTTCCTTTTCATTTTATTCATAGCTCTTATTGTTAACCCATATTTTCTACTTGTTTTATTGCTTGCAGCCTGTGTCTTCAAGTTAGAAATGCAAACTTCCTAAAATCAGGGAGATATTATCTGTTTTACTGTTCCTAGCACTAGAAACTTAGTTCCTAGCACAGTGTCTGTCACGCGTTAGGTTGGCAATAAATTTTTGTTGCACGAATGAATGGTACTAGGTATGAGAGAGGGGGATGAAGTAGAAATATTATTTACTCGTATATTCAATGCTATCTAGTTTAAAAAATTATATAAATATGATTTCACTCAAATTTTATTTAGCTAAGCTCTAGGAATAAAAGGTACAAAATGTGAACGTGTATAATGGTGACTCTTACAACAGTCTGGAAGAGTCAGGAGAGTTGAGACTGCCTTTCAAGCTCAACTTGAAAGATGAGGACAAACTGATTAAGCAAAAAGGTAGGAGAAAAGCATTCCAGCCAGAATAAAATTTTGCAGTTCCAATGCATGGAAAGAGGAGCTTCAGAACATTCTTTAAAATGTTTTGCCTATTTATTTGAATATTAGGATTGTGCGGTTAATAAGGAACCTATGATTTTTACAGAAACAGTTACAGAGACAACAGAAAAGTGGTAGTTAGTATTTCTTAGAATATCAGCTCACCAGATGCCACATAGTAGAACATGGAAAAGAATGTTATGTCTAAAATATTTTCCTTCTGTCTCTCTTATTGATTTCAACAAGCATGTATTGAACATCTATTAGGAGTCATCCACTGAATTCAAATTTTTGGGCCGGGTGCCGTGGCTCAAGCCTGTAATTCAGCACTTTGGGAGGCCGAGACGAGTGGATCATGAGGTCAGGAGATCGAGACCACCCTGGCTAACATGGTGAAACCCTGTCTCTACTAAAAAATACAAAAAACTAGCCGGGAGTGGTGGCACGTGCCTGTAGTCCCAGCTACTCAGGAGGCTGAGGCAGGAGAATGGTGTGAACCCGGGAGGCGGAGCTTGCAGTGAGCTGAGATCCGGCCACTGCACTCCAGCCTGGGCGACAGAGCAAGACTCCGTCTCAAAAAAAAAAAAGAAGAAGAAGAAGAAGAAAGAATTCAAATTTTTGGAAGACAATGAATTAATGGCCCAAATGCTTGCTCTCAAGAAGTTTACAATTTGGTAAGAGGAGAGAGTGTTTCAGTATAAAGTGGTAAACACAGAGATAGAGATGTGCATATAACAAAATAAAATATAAAGAAAGGATGTGTGTGCTAGACTGGAATGTCAGGGAAGACTTTCTAGAAATCTTCAATAAGACTAGGAGACTTCCATAAACTAAGTCTTGAAGACCAAGTGGCAATCATAAATTTAAAGAATGGGGTGACATGGGGAGGACAGAGAGGATATAAAAGCAGATTGGACTGTCATGAGAAAAGTCTTGGAAACATGGAATAACATGATATGTGTAGAGATGATGAGCAGTTTTATACTATTCCTATTAAGTGAATTGACACTGGCTCACAGGGCTATTATGTGGATTTCATAAGTTAATATATGTGAAGTATTTAGAACATGCATGACAGAGAGTGAACACTGAGTGAATGTTGGTGATCTAGTGAGTATGATGATGGTTGTGGCATCTGGGGTTGCCCATGTAACAGGAGTAAGAGGATATGAGGTTCAAGAGGCAAGAAGTACACAAGACGATAAAGTCTCTGTATGTTATGATATCAAGCTGAGACTTTTTCTTATGAGTGACAGTATATCAGAGAAAGGTTTTAGACTGGGGAATAATATGGCCTTATTTGCACCTTGAATTATATCTCTGTCTACAGTTGGAAAATTTTAAAATGCTGAAGACAAAAAAGGGCAGTTATGAGGTTATTAAAATGGATTATAAAAAGTATTATGACGATCTGAACTAAAATAGTGATAGTAAAAAATAGAAAAAAGGATGGATTAAAAATGTACTTATTAAACAAAATAAAGAAGACTTTTTGATTGAACGGATAGGATGTGTGCTGGGAGGAGAAGTTAAGGAGGTAAAGGTAATCAAGCATCATTCAAGATTTCTGACCTAAGTGACAAAGTGGATGGTAATACCATTTAGTGACTGATTGAATAAAGGATACATAGTAGAAGAAACAGAATCATGAGGACAAAAAAAAAGTTAAGTTCAATTTTGAACTTGTTGGGTTTTGCAGGGTCCTCAGATATCCAAGCAAAGAAATCAAGCAGTCAGTTGGTGTGGTAGTTTGAAAATATGATCACAAATTCTCTGACACTCCTCCTTGACTGTGGAGAAAAACCCTGCTGTAGGAAAGAGGCTTGCAAATTTGTGCTATAGTTTTAAAATATTGTTTTATATATTTGCATGCAACTACGCACATTAGAATAATGTCTTTGGATTACTTTCATAATATTTTGATTAGTTATTTTCAAAATCTCCTTTATTTTGCTTCAGTTCTGAGGCTTAAAATTAATGGTATAACTTGAGCCATAAATAAGAAATACCAATATAACAAAACACACACTTTTATATATGCAGGGATTGTCCAGAGGCATTTGGCAAGAATATAAGCCCTTCATTAGAGGGTTTATAGTGGATGCCTATTCTAATATATCATATTTTCTAACTGTACACTAAAGCATGTTATAAACTAGGAAAGACCATGAAATTTGGGAGTTAGGTGGATTCGATTGAATCTCTGCTCTGCATTTACCAATAATATCTACTGCCATTCTTATTGAGACTCTGTTATGTGCCAAGCACTTAAATCTTATCCTTAAACCACATCAGAATTCTGTAAAGTGGTTATTAATATCCTCATTTTGAATTTGAGGGTAAATGCTGAAAGAGGTTAAAGAACTTGCCCAAGGTCATTAAATAATAAGGATGGAGTTTTGGCTTAGATCTAATTTTACAGTGTGTTGGTAAGAGCTTGAATTCTACAATAAGACAGACCCCCTATTTGGTATTGACGCTCTACTCAACAACTGCATGGGTTGGGCAAGTGTGACTCAACAGCCCTAAGTCTTAATCTCTTTATCTGTAAAATAAAGATAATAACAATTTAAAGGGTTACTTTGATTAAATTATATATACATATACATGCATACGTAAAAGATACTCAATGAACGTAAGTTCTCTTTTACTATCCATTTTAAGTATGTGAATTCTTACATTATTATATTTCAAAAAACATTTTTGTGAGTTATCTCCCTGCAATGATGAAGGTTCTTTCCATTCTAATGAGAGTTGAGATTATTTTACTCATTTTTTAAAAGACAGCAGCTAAACATGTCAGAAGATAACCAGTATACAAAAACAAAAATTCACACATAGATTCCTTACCCCAATTCACTCTTGCACACTGAACTAGTATCACTAAACTAAGTAACTAAACTTGAAATAGATAGGAATTCAATATAGAAAAAGCCTGGGAGTTCATAATCCACCGGTGAAAATTTATCAAATAATGTAATGTATCTCTCTCTTCTTACTTGTACTCCTCTCCCACCCTCATCTCTCAGTTTTTTTTTACTGTCTAAAAACTGTAGAAACTCATGACTGTAAGATTTCATTACTTTAAGAGAATACACTATAGTACATTTACTACAAATAATTCACACAATACTATACTTGTCAAAAGGAATGAACAAAGTATATATCATGGTAGAGGAGCCTTGATTTTTATTGTTTTTGCTCACTTATTCACTAATTCTCCACCTCCAGCTTCTTGTCACTGTGAATTAGGCACCTTTGCCGTATACAAATATTGTATTCTGGGTAATTATATATTGTGATAGGAGCCTCTGTGTATTACTTTAACTGGTGTCAGCACTGAAGTGAATAAGAAGTTTTTAGTTCTGTTTCTAGTTTGGGTTATTTTCTGACCCTAAACAGCCTGATATAAAGGAGTGCTTTTCTTTGTCAAAGGCAGCCTTTTCAAATCTAACTGCCAAACACACTATTGAGCTATGTGTTCAATTCTAATTGGCTGAGATCTTTTCAATTCGGCAGTTTCATCTTTAATGCAATGGATGTAAGATTATGTGTAGGTCTTTTCAATGGGTTTTCCATACTAGTGATTAGGGCAGAGGATTTGAACATAAGCAGGCTGCTGGCTATTTCTTCTGACCAATTTAAATTGATTCATACAGGTCCTTTGTACCACAGGGAAAGGGCAGAACAAATCCAAGTGAGTGAGACAGCGATCGCTACATTTTCAGATGGAATAGTAGAAACGAAGAAGGGGGGAGATGGGGAGGGGAAACACTCTAAATACTGTAAAATTGGAGCTCTAAGCAGTCTGGCAAATAAATATTGAAACTTAAACAGTAGGCTTCTGTGTAGGATGAAGGTCACCGGGAAAATTATTTTCAAGATTGATTTTGATATATTTAGGTTAGAAGAGCTATGCAAATAGAAAGCATTCTTTATATCTGATTTCACAGGGAACCATAGTGAGTAAGCCCTTTTCTGAAAATATTCCAAAAGAGTATATATAACTCTTCCAGAACTCCAAATCACACTTCAATGTGCCATATCCGAATAGTAGAAAGAAGGTCAGCTAAAATTTAGCTTGGGTCAGGTGAAAACTTTGACTTAGAGCCAT
Organism: Piliocolobus tephrosceles; assembly: GCF_002776525.5. NCBI lineage: Eukaryota > Metazoa > Chordata > Mammalia > Primates > Cercopithecidae > Piliocolobus > Piliocolobus tephrosceles. The sequence continues at coordinate 147,778,037 of NC_045434.1, forward strand.
TCAGACAGAGACGGGTGCTGCTGAGAAAGACTCCACAGTTTTCTGTTAAGATATTAGACTAGGATGGACTATTTAAATTGAATGTATCCAAAAGTACACCTATTCAAATAGACACCCTTGATTGTGAAGCTCCCTTCTTGTTTATCTCTCCCGAGATATGATAGGGTACATGGTAAACCACAATGGGGCCATTCTTACATCAAATAAAGTTTTAGTCCTTCCTCAACTTTACCTCGAAATTGCTCAGGGAACTCCTTAGTATGCCATATCAATTAATATAGTAATTCCCTCTCCAAGGAGACAGGGAAGCACTTTTTGTTTCAAAGGATACAGGGACAGGTGCACTGCTGACAATATTAACAAGGCCACTTCAATTCTCCCTGAACGCATGAAAACAATGCAACATTTTTTTAGGAAGAGAAAAATAGCAACAATTTCATTTTGTCATTTGCCTTGCTTTGCCCTAGAACATATGCAAAACATCCATCTGTCTTTTGAGCAAAAACATTCAATTTGTTAAAATTCATAGTAATAATGGAATGCAACACTGATGCCTGGCACATTAGTTTGAACAAATACGGTGACAAATACAGCATATGTTGCAGAGGCCAGTGGGCAAGTCCTCTAAGCTAAAGGATCTTTGTTGACATTTCATAGGAAATCTTAGAAGCTTACACAATGATTCATTGTTTCATAAAAGTGTGGAATTCCACAAAAAATAAAAGTAAAGCCAGTTTTCGACTATCACTCTCAATCAACTAAAAACAAACAAAGCCAACCCCTGTGAAGAGATAGCTGCAGCAGCAATTTCTGAGCGGCCTTCTGGAAGACTAATGCTTTGTAAACAGTCTTACACTGAAGCTCACATTTCTTGAGAGACACTGTCTGAGAATCACTTGAATAAATGCAGTGTGTTGAGGAGATAGAATTTAGTAAGGCCTCTTGAGATTTCAGAACATTTAAGATTTTCCAATTGATATTTAGATATGGAGCTACCTATATTTTTTTAATACAAAGTACAACAACTTTATATCTAATAGAAATGCAACCATATGTTCAATGAAAGACATATATCTGTGTATATGAATGTTCATAACACAGTACTCTTAATTGCACCAAATTGAAAATTATCCAAATGTTCATAAACAGTAGAACGAATTAAAAAAATTGTGATATAGTCACAAAACATTATACTATACAATAGTAAGAATGAACAATCTATAACTGCCTGCAACAATGTGAATGAATCACACATATTGTTGGCTGAAAAAAGCCAGACACAAAGAAGTACATACCATAGCATTTCATTTATATAACGTGCAGAAAGTGGCAAAACAACTATGCCACAAGAAGGCATGATAACCTCCTTAGGGGAGTGATTGGAAGAGAATGTCAATGGGGCTTTTAGGGGACTTGTTATGTTCAGTTTCTTCATTTGGGTGCTGGGTGAGTTCAATCTGTGAAATTCATTGAGCTATACAGTTATAATATGTGCAAAGGTATATGTGTTTGCATTTATACAATATTCAAATAAAAAGCAAACTAAGCCCACCAAAACACAGCAGGCCTATATCTAACTCATTACTTAATATTCTATGTCTGCTCACTTGTCTTTATTAAAGTAACTCCCATATTGTTTTTCTACTAGCAGTCTTCAGACCTGTACATTTTTCTCTCTCTTTGTCTATACACTTACTGCATGCTTACAACAGCCCCTCATTTTCATACATCAGACTATATTTCTTCTTTCATTGATGGACTTTCGTATCTCACCTTATTTATTTATTTATTTGAGACGGAGTCTCGCCCTCTCGCCAGGCTGAAGTGCAATGGCGTGATCTCAGCTCACTGCAACCTCTGCCTCCAGCGTTCAAATGATTCTCCTGCCTCAGCCTCCAGAGTAGCTGAGATTGCAAGCATCCACCATTGCACCCAGCTAAGTTTTGTATTTTTAGTAGAGACAGGGTTTCACCATGTTGGCCAGGCTGGTCTCGAACTCCTGACCTCGTGATCTGCCCACCTTGGCCTCCCAAAGTGCTGGGATTACAGGCGTGAGCCACCATGCCTGGCCCATATCCCACTTTAGTCAGAAAACCTTTTAAATCAACTTGGTAGGCTAGGAAATCTTATAGCTTAATAATTGCTATTTTCAGTACAATCTTTTAGGATTCTAGTATTTAAAAAGATAACTATGTTTCTTTATATATTTTTAATATCGTAAAAAGACAATGCAGTCATCAAAAGTTAAAATAACAATTAAAATGTGACTTTAAAATCTGGTATATTTTTAAAAGTATTCAATTATAACCTGTAATTTCAAAGACAATATATACTCTTTCATAAAAGAGTATGTATTCTTTCATAAAAATCTAAACTCCTTAGGAGTGTATGTGTCTATGGAGAGCTCGCTTATGAGGCAAATATATCTCAATAACAATTACAAAGATGCTTTTCACCATCTGAGTGTCTTTGGTTACTTCTCCTTTGAAATGATGAATTTGTTATCAATCATCTTTATTTCTGAGTTACTACTAGTACATTGCTATCACACTAAAATAGCAATTACTTAGTATTTATTTTGTGTCAGCCACTGTTCTAAGCAATTTGCGTATATTATCTCATTTAATCCTTACAATCTTATGAAGTAGAAGTTATAATCCTTATTTTTCAGATGAAGAAAATGGAGCTGAGAAATATTAAATAATTTGCACAAGGTCAAATAATATGGCTTGATTTCAATCCAGTTGTTCTCATACCAGATCTCAAGTTTTCACCACTTTGAGCTCAGATAAGTTTATACTTCAGCAAATAAGTTTATATTCAAATAAGTTTACACTTGGCTCCCTCACATTTTTCTAGCACAGGCATTGTCAGCAGGGTTAGATCTGACAAATATTTCTTTTCTCCCCCATTGCACTCACTTCTTTCTTATAAATTTGAAACCACATCAAAATTCCCCCATATAAGAGATAAAGATTAGCTTTGAGCCCACTCTACTATCATTAGCTATCACAATTTTGTTTCTCTGGTACTTAGAAATGTGACTATTTCCTTTCAAAGTGCCAATACTGAGAATGCCTTTGGCTCATCTGCAGCCTAGGAGTTGCCTTCTCTGATTACAGTGTATTGGACTCTTTGATCCAAGGCCCCAGAAACTCAAGTAAAATCTACAGAAGAAATGAGAGTGTTCAAGTCATGTAAGCAAAGTAATTATTGATGCACTGACATAATCTATGCACACAGTTCAATGTATCACTATAGAGATACGATGATTAAAAATATACCTTTTTCATAAGCCCACATCAAACATGTCTGCTCATCTTTTTCACCACTAGACCTGCTGGGATCACAAGCCACTAGATTCATATCAGCTCCATTATCCAGTAAGAACTGAACCAGGCGAATGTGACCGTGGTAGCAAGCAGAGTGTAATCCTGTAACAGAAAAGAATTGAAAGAACAAAAGGAGAAAAAAGAAAAACTGCACCCCAAATTTTCAAAAGACAGTTATCACCACATAATAGCATTATTTCCAAAGGTATGAAGTAAGGATTGATTTCTTTGATAAAGAACTCATTTTATTATTGACCAAAAGAGACATTACTTTAAGCAAAACGGGTATTCTATTGTACTCAGTCTTCTATAGAGACTGTCTTTTCCTCAGTACAATTATAGTATTTCTACATCCACCGTAATTACCAAGAACAAGTGTTAGCATCTTTCCACAAGTAAAAGAACAAAGACCTGATACAGGTTTGTTTTTTTTTTTTTTTTTTTTGATCACCAAATCAAGGGCAGAGCAGTGTGATCAGTCTGTCCCTAGTGCAGGTCATAAGAGGATGCATTGACTGCAAATAATTTAACACAATAATAAAATTGACCAAGTCAGTCTGCTTTTCATTATTATCAGTCATTATCAATTATAAATGATGCCAGTTGATAAAATACCCTTTCCTACTGGAGTTGAGCACTCCCAATGCCCCCACATCTCTTTGCATACCGTCATTCTTAATCATTAATAAGCATCTAGAACTAGTGATGTTTTCATCACAGTCTTACCAGTGTGCCCATCCCTTCCTTGGTGGTTGATGTTTATGACGTTCTGGTCAAGAAGAAATTTGACTAGGTCAATTCTCTTGCCATAGGTACAAGCACTGAAAAAACATAAAACAAGAAAGATAGAAGGCCCTTGTTATGGACTAAATTGTGCCCTCTCCCCTACACCTCAAAAAATCATACGTTAAAGGTATAACCCCCATAACCTGACAATGAGACTGTATTTAGGGATTGTGTCTTTAAAGAGGTACTTAAGTTAAAATGGGGTCATTAGGGTGGGCCCCAATTCAATATGACTGACATCCTTATTAGAAGAATCTGGGATGAAGACACAGGTGACATAGACAGACAGGCAGCCATGTGAAGACACAGCAAGAAGGCAGCCATCTGCAAGCCAAGGGAAGAGGCCTCAGGAGAAGCCAAATCTGTTGACATCTTGATCTTGGACTTCTATCCTCCAGAACTGTGAAATGATAAATTTCTGTTGCTTAAGCCACCTAGTCTGTGGTATTTCTTTATGGCAGTCCTAACAGAAAAATGCAGCCCTGATTAAGTCAGGCATTCTAGATGCACACATGTATATAAGAGAGCCAAAGAAACAGAAAAGGGAGGAGGTGATGAAAAATAAATAAGCACCATCTACAAAGGCTAAATAAAAACGTGGATATATGGTGAGAAAAATTCTAAAGATTCTCACATCTGGATCTTTAAGAAAAGAGTTGTATAAAATTTCTAGTGTTTTTTATCAAATGTTTTCAGGGATATTAGTTATTTTTCATAAAAGGACATAAGATGTAAGAGATCCATGCATTTTTAGCTGCAGGACCTAGGAATTATTCTGCAGGGCAATCAAATTAGAAATTCAGGAGAGTTCTGCGAGTTTTAGTCAAATCCAGGCCACAATCTGAAATTATTCCCGGTAAAAGCATCTACTGTCTCTTCAAACACTTCCTTGACCAGAGAGTAAGATCCCAAAGCTTTCATTTTACTGAAGGAGCATTAGTTGTGGACTCAAAATCCAGAATTCTGCCACACACAAATCAGAGGTCCTGAACAAGTTCTTTGACCTCTGTGAGTTTTAGTTTTACTATCTATAAAACAAGGATAGACAATACTTTCTCAAGTTGCCAAATTGATGCTGAAATTTCAAGTGAATTAATGCTTATAGAATCACATTACAAATTGTAGAGGACATTTCATTATCAGCTCTTTCCAGTTGTGAGAAAGTATTTGTGGAAAAATTAATAATTTTCAAGATGCAAGGAAATAAGATTTTTTTAGATAAATTTTTCAAATAGATTTGTTGAAATACTTAGCTGAAATTCTGATTTCTACTGTTTACTGGGAAAGCTAACATGCACTGAGAAAAAGATTTTGTATGAAATTAACATGTCTAGTAATGACTACTGGATTTAACTTTTTGATTAGTAATTCTCTCATAAATGTTCTTTTCCTGTAGTTTCCCTCATACCTCTGCTTTGGCTATCACTTGTTAACTAACAATACTCCATATTCAAATCATGAAGAGATATGAGGTATGTAATAAGTGACTGGAAGGAACTAGCATTGGGCAAAGCCCCAACTAAATAATGGCTAAAGGAAGGGCATAGGGACTTTGTTCTAGAAAAAAGAGGGAGTTCACTGGGCCTTAGCATTTCCTCCTCCGAGGATGGCATTGCCTAAGTCATTTTTCTTTTATGATACCATTCATTCTTCATCCGATTAAACTGAATATGAAGTATTCTAATGAACCAAAGGCAGAATTCATTGCTGACCCCTCTGCTTCTTTGTAATTTCAGTCTTGCAGTGCTTATCACACTGTGATATGGTACTGGATACACCTCTGTTTACCTTGATACCTTATAATAGTGCTATTTTAAGGACGGAAAGAATCCTGTCATCTTAATGTCCCTAGTAGCAGCAACACAAGGTAGGTCTTTAATAACTCTTTCTTGAATTATTGAGTGAATAAAAAAACTACCATCTCAGTGCAATATATCATGCCATTAACTATTTGCATTATAAATACGACCCATAACAGTACACATTTAATATTGATTCATTGCTGTTTTTCAAAGAAACTACTTACAGAAAATGAGTTCTGAATATATGTACATATATATGTATACATATGGGTGTATATATACATACATGCACATATATACATGCACATATATGTGTATATGTGTACATCTATATACACACATATATTTATATAAATATATATAATATAAATATATGTGTGTGTATACATATGAAAACCACAACAGAAATGTGCTGAGTGCTTACTCTGTGCAAAATACTATGATTGTATATAGAAAAATTCATATTCAGAGTGAATTCCTCATGTAAAAGGAGATTCTTTTATAAATATTTTCTTAAAATGAATACAACAAAAACATTAATCTGTTAACTCTGAGTAGCCACAGGCTTACACAAAATAAAACAATTGGGTATATACTTTCAACTCACTTCACAAATCTTCTCATATAGACAATCTTTTGGAGGTGACAGTCACCCTCTGATTACAGTTGGTTTCAATTTTAGTGCATGAAGTAGCAAAATGATCTGAAAACTAGCCTGAGGTGTCAGCTGTAACAGGCATGACCTAATGGGAAAGAGAATACCAGCAACCAGTACATATCAGTTCTGCCAACTGTCCCCTGCAGGGACAGATTCCAGTGAACCGTTTGACTGAAGGTATGATCTAAGGAGTTCTTGCATCTGTTCTGTTACTGAGTGTGTAGAAAACAGACAAAATATTTTGGTACTAGAACATGAAGAAATGTAAAAAGCACAGGATTTAGAATTAGGTAGGCATTTGCAACATTATTTTCTATCCATAAGAAACTTTGGCAAGTTACTTAGCTTTTCTGATCCTCAATTTTCTCTTCTGTAAAAGAGAGATAATAAATCCAACTTCATAAAACGTTGTGAGGATTAGACGAGATAATGGATGCAAATCATCTGGCATATGGTCACTATTGCATAAATGGTGGTTTTACTTCACCGTTTTTTTTGACCAAGTCTTTGGCTGACAAGAAAAATCTAGAAATGTATGTGAAATTTGACAGGTTGATGCCTAATGCAGAAGCACAAGCTTAATTATAGTTTGGTGAGAAAAAAAGAGAGTCTCCTCATTTTTATTATTCATCAATGCAATACAAAAACTTTATGTGAACAACAAATTAGTCTCAAATACATTTTTAGAGGTTACAAACTAATAAAAAATATGTAATATGTAGGCAAACGAACTAATTTTCAAGACCTACTAAATACAAATTACTACAAACTATGCCTTTACTGTTATAGCAAAACAGTTACTCATTAAAAATGAAGGCCTTAGATTTTATAAAACATCCACCTTCCTTTTGGGCATTTTAGGGAACTATCGCTCTGACTTATTAGCAACCTTTTCTTTCTTTTCTTTTTCTCTCCTTTTATTTTTGGTTGCAACTTTTCTAATGCCAGCTGTTCCTTCAGTGTGCTTTTCTAGAGCACACCGTAAAGGGCTCTCAAGAATTCCTAGAGAAGAGCTAATGCTTTCTTAGGTATTTGAGTGGCCACCCTGACTAGGCTTTTACAGGCTGACAGATGGATGTTTTAGATAGGTAGACACATTTTCACGTAAGGTTTAAGTGGAAAGGAAAAAAGTGTCACATTTAATGCTGATGAATTCTGGTAATGAGATTCTTGTTGGAGGAGGATTATGGGAGCATCCCTTTTTGGCAGCTTTCCATGGAGTGAAGAGGAATAGAAGCAATATGCTTACAGATGTTGATATGCCTGTTGCCTTGGCAACATCAGTCCCTGTCTTTGTGGCTGCTGCCAGGAACGCAGCATCTGGCTTCGGCCCCATCTGTTGTACTGACTGCAGCATCTGCCTCCACCTTTTCTTCCATGCATCTAGCTCGGGCTCTTTGTCCTCTGCCCTACCTCTGCTATTGCTCTCTGATTGCAACATCTGCCATTATTTGTTCTTGCTTTATGCACACAACTTCAGGTGCTTTAGAGTGTCGGCTAAGTTTAGTGGCTATTGCACTTAAATATTCTTTTACCTATGAAAAGCTGTTTCACTGAAGATGTTTTCCTTAGTCAGACTTTCTGTTCCTGATATTTGGATGATTTCCTTGGCAACTTCAAATTTGCCATTGTAGCATGCCCTAGATTTGAAGAAAATATCTTGTTAATATTGTAAGCAAGTACATGCAGTATACCTGGAGGACCTATGGAACGCTACATAATACTCACAGGTGCAAGGGAGTATCTCCGTAGATATTAACAGCATGAGGTTGAACTTCCAAATCGCTTTGCAGCAGATACTTAACTATATCATGGTGTCCAAATCGAGAACAGAAATGGAGCGGGACATGGTCTTCATTATCTTGAGCATTCACTGTTATCAGCAAGAGAGAAAAGGATATGTTATCTGGAATTCTTTGTTTTTCAACCTTCATATGTATAGTACCATGGACATTTCTAAGTACCTGAGTGATTCCTGGAAATGCCAGTTAATGATAATAATAAAGGAAGTTAAGGGCGACCAATTTTTAAAATTATAAGTTTATTCTATTGCTTACTACTACATTAAACAGGTTTCCTTCTAGCTTCCATAAATTCTATGGAACACATTAAATCAAATCTATCTCAAACAATGGAACAGTTTGGGAAACTAATAGCATCCAAAAGGTACACGTGGCCTTATTTCCACAAGGATCACCTTTCAAATTAATTTTTTTTTTTTCTCTGAATGATGTTAAGAATTACAGATCCTGGCCAGAGCACCATTCCCAGAGATTTGGGTTCAGTAGGTTAGAGTGGGGCCCCACAACCTGTATGTTTACAACACTGTTGTAAACAGCTCTGATGTATATCCTTAGCTGAAAATTACCATAGTACACTATGCAAAGCATGGTATTATGAAAGAAAAAGTGCTTTAGACTTAGGCAGACCTCATTAATTGTTTTACTTTAGACAGGTTATTTAAAATTCAATTCTTCATTCAGTAGTGCACATTTGTCCTTCTCTTTGGAACACCCAGCCTTATAACCTCTTCTGATGTTTGGGTAATTCCGTATACTGCAAGTACTAATGAGAAGCCAAGACCACATTCTATCATAGAAGCAGAAAATGTGCTTTCCATGATCTCTTTGCAGCTAGGGAACAGAATTAGCAGAGGGTGACCATATGTCCTAGTTTAGACTTGTTTTCCTGGAATAATTCTTAATGACACTTTTACTCTCAACAGTTCCCTGGTCTGGACACCTATCTGTAGACTCCTTCAATCAACACATCATATGAGACTGACTTCAGAGCTGATGACATAAAAAGCAAGGCCTAATCTATCTTGGCAACGTGGCAGTGGTGGCAGTAGCTCCATCCAATTTCCCATGGTAGCAATTCCAGCCACAAATTCAATGTCCTGCATTGTTGGCATCAGAAGCACAAGAATTTATGTGTGCCTAGCAAGGGTGGCAGTGCATCTTCACAGGACCACATTTGGGCATGATTTTGGATGTTGTTCCTCACTGTGAGAACTTCAAACATGGCTTTCTACTCTGTTCTGAAGAAGATTCTATGTGCTACATGATATCCTTTAATCTACTCATTTTATGACTAAATTAGCAAGAGTTAGTTTCTAATACTTGAAAGAAAAAAATACTTGACAGATATACTCTCATTCCTCAACAAGAATCAAATGATCACTACGTATTAGCCATTAAGCTAGTGTTGGAGGTATGGATGTCTTATCAGTAACAATGAATGTAATAAGATCATTGTTCCAGGGATGCTGAAAAGAATAAAGAGGATCATGATTGGAAAACCTCTATCAAGCATGATGCCTATCATATACTAGACATTTAATAAAAGTTACTTAACCTTTTTACTAATGTCCCTCTTAGAAATCTGCTATGTCCAAAGCTAATAACAGGTATAAATGCAGAGTCTATACTCTCAAACAACTTACAGTCTAGTTAAACAGTCAATAATTACAGTCCTGAAGTAATAACAACTGAAAAACTGCTCAATTCCTAATCTGGCTTTAATAATTTTTAAAACTAAAATAATGGAATCAACTGCTCTAAAGCCATTTGTTTTATTGTTTGATTACTTTGTCAATCTAGACAGGGTCTTAATTAGGCCTTGTAGTTGCTGTATTTGTAGACAATCATCCTCATTTTATTTTCCTGCAAGATTTTAAGCCAAAGGGAAATCTTTAACAAAGTCATTGAGCTTCTCCTCCCAAGACTGTTATTAAAAACAAACCTTTGAATCTTTTTTTATTAATGAGTAGTTGAAAAAAGACACCTTTCATTCAGAAGAATGTTCTTGGTTCTTTTGATTATATCCCTTTTAAAAAAGCTTTTCCTTTGTTCACATTCTGTTCTAAGCCAGGGAAAGTCAATGCCACAAGTCAGTGTTTGAGAACAGTCAGGAGTCCAGGGCATCTGGAGCGTGACATAAGAATTCTTAAGGTTCAGATGGAAAACTGCAAAGCAGAATGCAGTGCAATCTTCTATTAATTTATAATTTGCCTTTGGCCATCCTTGGCCCCACCCAGTATTCCTCTCCAACTGAATCAGTAAACTTCAAATTAGGTTATTTACTTGGTGAATTATCTGCAGTGGCTGAAACATTATTCCCTTCACAGAAGATGTAAATACCAACTGAAGGAACAAGCCAGGACAAATATGGAATCAGACATAGAATTTATGTGTATACACTTCTGTTTTTGCTTCAGTCACTGTGATGTATTTAGTTTTGTCTTGGACCAATTTGCAAAGACAAAAAAGAAAATATATTATTGTATCTTAGAAAAATTGAATGCATGAATAACATTCTATGTGCTCCAACTTAGCATCTTATTGAGAAACATATAAAGGAGAATTTAAAACAAAAAATACATGCAAATCATTATTGGGAAAATATCTAGTGCCTGGTGCTCTGTTTAGAAGAGAGTGGGTATATAGTGATGTCTTTTGAAAGAAATATTGAATATTGGGTGAACGGGTGCTGTTTCTTCTTTATTTCTGCTTATTGACCCTAAAAATAAAATAAAATTTTCCAGATTAACCAAGCAATATCAGCAGGTCCTACAAGCTCTTTAAAATTACTCCCAGGTCTGTCTTTAATAAGCTTTCAGTAACAGATCTATGTAATACATCCAAGAAGCTGTATTTCAAAAAATAAAACACTTCCTATGGCTGGGCATGTTCTAGAAATTTTTTGTGGCTTTCTGTAATATCTAGCTCCATCCAGTCACAAGGATTGTGTTATTTAAAAGAAATATAGCATTTATGATTAAGATGATAAAAATTATTAATTCTAAATGTAAATTTTTCAATTTTTAACATTATCAAAATGGTATATTTTGAAGACTGTATCACTATTTTTTTCTTGTGCAGTCCATCAATATTTTAACCTTTTCAATCTCATTTAGGGGGCATTACACTTCTTTTTCATTACCCTAAGAGATACAAAGAAGCAGAACAGAGACTTAAAACATACCTAACTGAATAGGTCAGTCTTCCAAACATGCTGAACTAAAGAAGGTGCTTTCAGAATTACATTTTGGGTAATTTTGCAACCTGAATTTATTTTCATTTGTGACATTCTGTTACCATGGAAACATACTGTAAATACTGGATTTCAAATTGTACTCTTTTGGGGGCTATTTACTTAATCTTTCTGCTATGTCCATTTACCACAGGCAGGGTCCAGATCTAAAATAAATCATTTGGAGGCTTACTACATTTTAGAATAAGTGAACTCACTGATAATAAGTCCTGCACAGTGTCCATTGGCATAGCAGATCTTCTGGTTTATTTTTTTGCGATTGGTTGAAGTGCAAATGGAACTTAAATATCAAGCGTGTACTAGAAAGAAATAAAAATACTTAAAAATCTGAGTCATGCTGTCTCTTGATTTTATAAAATAGTTGAGTAGGAGGCATGTAATACTTGCATGCACCACAAAGAAAATGTTAAAAATTGTACCATATGATGCTGGCATGTAAGGGGGATGTGGCTGTAGTATTACACATTTCAATGCCTTTTGCAGAGGAGTCTTTTGATCCTAGAGACATGCTGATCATAAATGACATTCATTTTGACACTACTGAGCTCTGGAGTTGTACAGAGGAATAAAAAGCTAAGCTTGGCATCAATAATAAAATGAAAAAGTGATGCAGTTCCTGACCTCTTGGAAGAGTGAGGCAGTTTCAAAAACACGATTATGTGTTCAGTGGTTTCCACAGGTGTACGTATGCCTATTCTAAACTAACAAAATGAAAGAGACTGCTTAAACAAGGTCCCAGGAACAGCATTCCTTATATCCTGACAACATAGGTTGTTTATAATAATGCTCTAAAGTAGCTGCCTGAGTTACTGCATACTGGCGTATAGAAAACAATGCAAGCTATGTTTCTGAAATTTTACAAAATAAAGTGGCCCCTGTTTACAACTTAGAAACTGGAAATTACCCTAGTCTCTTGCCACAGTTGTCTCTAGGAGACTTTGTGTATTCCTTATGGGTAGATAAAAAACATTGATTAGCTTTATTAACTAAATATCAATCTGAATTTTGGACGAAGGAACTGGCAGTTCTAGAGATTTGACAACCGTGTCCTGTTGGAAATGTGTACTGTTCCCGCTGCAAAGGCCAGCAGTTCTTACAGCTGGGCTTTTAATTGGGTCTCTTGGGGGTCAATGGAAGAATGTTGGATATGCCTTAGAGAATTTAATGGCAAGATGCAACTCTGAGTGACTTTTTGTCAAAAAATAAAGTTTGTGAGGAAAAGTGAAAAAAAGAAATTTTTCAATAGTTATAATCAACTTTCCAAAATTTATTTTATAATTAAGAAAATAAAAATGAAAGGAAATTCTATTCCATCAACCAATTCTGAAGTCCTTCTATGTATTCTAATTTTTTTTTTCCCCAAATGGATCACACTCAAACTCTATTAAAAAGTATAGTAATATAATATCAAATATTAGGGATGCTGTGGGAAGCAACTGAAATTCTCATATATTGTTGTAAGATTTTAAAATAGTACAAACATTTTGGAGAACTGTCTAGAAATTTCCTAAAACATTAAACATATGCATTATTACCTTTCGAATTATCATTTCTCTCATATATATGTGTGTGTGTGATACATATATACACACACACAAGAGAGATGAACATATATGTCCACAAAAAGACTTGAATAAGAATGTTACTGGCAATTGTATTCATAACAAAAGAACATTAGAAATATTAAAATGTCTACTAGGAGAAGAATGGATATACCAATTATGGTATATTCATGTAATCTTCAACAATATAAAAGAACAAACTATGATCCATACAACAACATGGATATATGTCCAAATCATCTTGTTGAGCAAAAGAAGCCAGTCATAAAATTATACAAACTTCAAGAACAGAAAAAACTATATATAGGAATAAAATTCAGAATATTAATTACCTTTGGGGGTAAAGTCTATTTACCTGAGATGAGTGCATAAGGGAAAATTTCAGAGTGATGAAATATTCTAAATCTTGATCTGGGTGGTTTTCAATGGATGTATACATACAGAAATATTCATCAGGTTATATACTTGAGATTTGAGAATTTGTTAGAAGTAAATAATGTCTCAATTTATAAAAGATCAGTGAACAACAGCAAAGACAACTAATTTATCTAAGAGAACTCTTTACTTTCACTGGAGCATCTAATATATTAAGAATTGAGCTAAAACATGTAAAGAAGGATTCACATATAGGCCTAATAAACATATTAAAGATAAATTATGACTTGTGGAGTAAATAAGTACATGACTACAGGATTAGTCAACTTCAAGATTATTCTCTAGTAAGAGAATTACAAGTAAAAAGTATGCATAAAGCAAATGATAGCAAAGGTATTTTAAACGCATAATCTTACCATCTGCTTTGCTGCCTTCTTCCATCAAGAGTTTTGCAATATTCAAGAATCCTTTTGCGGATGCTAGGTGGAGAGGTCTATCTCCAACTTCACCACTTACATTTACATCAGCACCAAATTTCAAAAGAAGGCGAGTTACCTAAAGGATTTATTCATTTGAAATTAGTATCAAAATTCAAAAAATAATGCAAAACTTTCGGCAGTATACAAAAACACAACTGGCGTAAACCACAAAAAATTCATTGTTATATCACCTAGCAGGAAGTCCAAAACTGGAATAATTCTAGGGTTGATTAATACAACAGCTTAATAACTCAAGTTCTTTCCATCATTCTGTTCTACCACGCTCAGCAAGTAGGATGGATCACCCCCATGGTAGCAAGAGAGCTGCAGGATCTCCAGTCATTACAAACTGAGGTCCACAGAGCACAGTAGGAGATGACCACTATCTTTTGGGACAAGGGGCCATTTTTTTTTAATCTAGAAATTCCTTGTTAAAAACTCTCCAGAAACTCTCTTCCCATATCTCTTCAGTCCGGACTAGGTCATTTGCAACTTTCTAAACCAATCCCTGCACAAGGGGAAAGATTTACCGTGAGTATCTTCAACTAAACAAGATCTAACACACAGTAGATGGGGATAGGAGCATCTCTAAGCACAACCTCTAGGAAAGAGGTTGAACAGTAAAATAAAATAAGGAGTCTGCAAGAAAGAAAAAAATATATGGCCCAAAGTGGTAATAGTTGAAATGATAGTTTTGCCTAAGCAACCAATAGTGCCTGTTACTGACCTTATGTTGTTAAGTTGAGGGGTAATATAGATAGTCCTAGATTCGAATCTAGAATCTGATTTATATCAGCTGTGTGTTCTTGAGAAAAATTAGTTAATTTATTTATACCCAAGTTTTTTCATATGAGCAATGGGAATAATAATAAGACTTAACTCATGGGTTGTCATGAGGATTAGATTAGAAATTTGTTTAAAGTGCATAGCACAATGACTGTCATACACTATTTGTTCTGTAAATGTTATTTTTTATTTTTGTTGGTGAACTGAGACAATGTTGTTTACCAGTTCTGTTTCAGAGTTAATGTGGGGCTAGATGAGATGCTAGGGAACTTTGAAAACATTTTTAAAAAATCCTCTCCATATTTTTTGACCTTGAAAACCTACTTTTGTCATTTGCTCTCTTTCGTATCAACTCTCTTGTCAATTTCATAATGTAAGTCTTCACTGTACATAAATAGCCTTCTCTAGAGTCACGCAGAATCTTCTCTGAATGATCTCTTCCAAAGTCTCCTTCTGGCCAGAGTCAGTGGTAGTTGACTTGATTCTTGATTTTCATGGCAGCTTCAGTCATATACCACTACTGGTCATCTTGCTACTGGAGTTTTGGGTCTTTTTCTGGATATGTGAGTGAACTGGAGATAGGAACAGTAGCCCTGACATCTTTTCCAACTAACTGAGACTCTACATCCATATGGTCAGAAAAGGATAAAGTGATGAAGCAGGTAGGGGTCTTCCTGGGATTGTTTTAGGTAATTTAGGAATTCCTTTGAGTCACTTGCATATATACTTAAGAATTTTCCAAATAATTTATGTAAACTTGACATTGGCTCTCCTGAGAATTTCAAAAGTCATCTCAGTGATACTAAGAGGTTAAGTTAAGATGCGCCCGAGTCCTTAAAATAGCACTTAGGGTTCAAATAGCAATTGGCCCCTCTCAATTGTCTTGACCACTGAAGTGTCAGCATAAAAGTGAATTCAAGCTCTAAAACTATTTTTACTTCCCATGAGTCAGCAAATAAACATGTCTTGAGTATAAATCTCTCAAGAATATGGTAGACATTTGATAGAAATTCTAGGTAAAATATTAGCTGGGTACAATGTGGGGAACTGAGTTCCTATTGAGTGTAATGGACAAGAGCAAGGGTTTGGAAATCAGGCTTCTATTTATCAGCTATATTGCTTTGAACAAATTGTTTATCATTTTGATACTTCAGTTTCTTCATTGCTAAAGTTGGAATAACAATATTTCCACCTCTTGGAGTTGTTGTGAGGATTAAATAAGTCATAGCATGTAAAGCACTCAGAAAAGTGCCTGGCATTCAATAGCTGTTAGTAAAAGTGGTAGCCCCAACTTGGAGCATGTGCATTTTATCTCTTTGTTGGCTAATGGACAGATCCAGACTTAATTAAGGTGAAATCAGAACAGCAGAAGTTTAGTTTCAAGACCTTGCATGCTTAAGCAGATATTTCCACTTAAACAGATTCCATATATTCTGATTATGTGACTTTATAATAGACAGATTTAAACTATCTCTGAAATCGATTGTCTATTAAGGACTATTATTACATACCTAGGAAATATTACTCTTGGTACAAAACATCTACTCTTCCACTTAAAAAATAAGTAAATAAACAAATGACAAGGAACATGGCACATTAGGTACATTTATATATTGAATGTACCATTCTCCTTGTCAGCATATTTTAGCAAATGACAATAGCCTCCATAAATTACTTATGTGCTGCCTTCGCATACAGGAAGTGAGTCCCTTATCATAAAAGGGCCATCCACATTTTAGCATAATTTTATAAGACTGTGACCATACTTTCAGGGAAAGTAAACAAATTTAGTTCTCCACCCAACATGCATACAGACTGTTTATGTTTCTCCTGGGTGATGAGATTAATCGTCAAAGAGGATGACTCTACAAATAACATGCCTTGTATATATCCTGTCTGTGCCTGAGGTTAGGAAATGATGGGATTTTTCCATTACTTGTGCTTTTGGGCCTGTACTTCTAAAAGTATTTTTGGTGCCCAGCTCTTCATTGCATTCCAGTGCACTCTGAGCAGCACATCAATGAAATAAGCAATCTTCCTACCTATAGGTCATGCTTCACCGGTCTTAGAGTGTCCAGGCATATGCCAGCTAGCAGAGGAATAAAGACACAATGACTATTGAGCACAGGGACACAAGTAAGTTTGATCTTCATTTTGGAACCCTCAGATGGTGCTGTGGCATGACCTCCAGGAAGGTAAAAAGGTATAATTCTATCCTAAAATTGAAGGAGTCTAGAAAGACAAATTGAGGAAGAGTGAAAATGGAGTATTCAATGAACAGTTATATTTGGTTATCCAGTTACATTTGTTTCTCTCTCTCTCTCTCTCTTTGGCTATTTTCAGCTCCTCGAGTATTCTCACTGCCAAAGGGTAGTGTTTTAAAGAAACATACAATTTTTGTCTTTTGATATGTTAAGGTTGAAAATCAGCAGACTTTGGAGTTAGAACATGTTGCCTTGAATTCTGGCTTCTCCATTTAGGAAAATTGTCTGGACTTGATAATTTTTCTCACAGGTTGAAGAAGAACAAGAAGAAGTACTTTGGTACAGCAAAACAAATATAGGCTTTGGGATCAGACAGAACTGAGCACATATTCCAGCTCTTCTATTTATTATTAATAGCTACATGACTCTGGCATGCTACCTCACCTGACTGAGCTTCATGCATACCATTGATAAGAATGGGCAAATAGGCCAGGCGCGGTGGCTCACACCTGTAATACCAGCATTTTGGGAAGCCGAGGAAGGTGGATTACGAGGTCAGGAGATGGAGACCATCCTGGCTAACATGGTGAAATCCCGTCTCTACTAAAAATACAAAAAATCAGCTGGGCATGGTGGCGGGCACCTGTAGTCTCAGCTACTCGGGAGGCTGAGGCAGGAGAATGGCGTGAACCCAGAATGCGGAGCTTGCAGTGAGCCGAGATTGCGACACTGCACTCCAGCCTGGGTGACAGAGCAAGATTCTGTCTCAAGAAAAAAAAAAAAAAAAAAAAAAAGGAATGGGCAAATAACAGCCAATTTCAGGGTTGTGGAAAAATTAGAAAAAAAGATAAAGGTTCTATCATAGTGCCTATTTGATGGTATAAGCTCAATCATGTGGCAACTCAATAATTTCATAAAGTTGTGAAGGTTAAATAAAATCATATATTGAACAAAAGTATGTTAAAAACTTTAAAGCTTTCTATATATTTTTTTATTACAGAATATAACATTTTATACATATGGACCTGTTATAGAATCACATATTTAAAGTAAATTATAAAGCACATTAGTAATTGTTTTTATAGAGCCTTTATGAGTTGTTTTATTGTTATTGCCATTAGCATCATCACAGCTACATTTACTGAGCATTTGCCAAACAATTTATATTGCATCCGAACAGCAGCCCTATGAGGTTACTATTAATATCTTTCTCCATTTTGTAGGTGAATAAATGAAGATCAGAGGGATTACATAACTTACACCTGGTCAAAACACTAGGAAATTTTCAAATTTAGGCTGACTGATTCCTGTGGTCACACACTTAACCAATGTACTCTTCTGCCTCTTTGTGTACTAAGCTCATCAGCAAAAATGAATAGCATGACAACCGTAATGCTTATATGGATCTTCAAGTTCCTCAAGGATGGATTGATGAGAATATGGCAAAAATAATTCAAAGATATTTTAAATATAAACTCTTTGAAGACAGGACAATTCAACAAAAGCCTACACTTAAGCAACACCTAACCTTTGGAAATCCTACTGTCAGACTTACCTGTTCATGCCCATAGTAGGCTGCAATGTGCAATGGAGTGAAAAAAACTGCATCTTGAATATTGACATTAGCTCCATGTTGCAACAGCACATCAGCAGCCTGGACAAGAAAATGATTATGGTTAAGAACTTCAGTTGAGTTATCTGCCTATTAAGGTTCAGTTTACAACCACCATGCACAAATCTTCTTCAGGAGTTGCCACCCTAAAATACAACTTTCTTCCATCCACCTTATCCAAAACCTCCAGTGTCTTGTGTGTGTGTGTGTGTGTTTTTTTTTTTTTTTTTATGAAAGATAAAGACTAAATCTCCTTAGTATGACATTCAAGGTTCCTTCAATCTGACAGTGTTTCTTTTAAATGTATTTCTCATTAGTCTCTTTCCTAAACCCAATTGTAGAGTCAAACTGCATCCAGCTTCTTGCTCCTTTGAGACTTTGTTCACATTATTTCTTCAGCCAGAAATGTCCTTCTGCCTAATATATGCATGTTTAATCTCCAGCTAAAATGCCATCTCCTCCCAGATTTCCTCAATTTCCCTCCCTTCATTGCCATCTGCCTGGCTGAAATTAAATATTACCTCCTCAAAAATCTCACATAACTTTCACTCATATAATTTAGAACAGTTTTCTATTTATATACACTTTAACATCCTTACTAAAGAGAAATTTCTTCAAGCACAAAGTGTGTGTCGGATTCATCATGCAAATAGTAATCATACAATAAATACTTGTTAAAGAAGTGAATGAACAAATGAAAAACCCTACCAGGAACTGTTGGCCAATTGTCATCATGGAAAGCCATAGATTGGTATTTGTAGGGGACAAAAAAAATATTTTTTCTATCCATTTTAGGTTTATTGGCTGAGGCCATATAAATTAGACTGACAAAAAGGCAGATAAATAAGAGAAATACGGGAGTTTATTAACATGTGTATTGCACATAAATGGGACTACTTAGTGATGAGTAACTCAAAGTAGCCGTTAGAACTTGGGCTCTCCTATAATCTTAACAAAAATTTACAATAACTTTGTAGAGCAGTAATAAGACAAAGAAAAATAACTTTGAACTTCTACTGGCAACAAATTGGGGGAAGGTAAATATATGGAGGAAACTAATAGAAAATAGAAGTTAGTTTTAGCAAAGTTTGTTATATAGATTCCTCTGGTGACTTCTCTGGGCTGATAAGTATTTAGAGTTATCTCTTGTGATTAATGTCTGTCCTTTCTGGTAGAGAAGACAGGAAAGAATCCTTCATAAATTTATGTCCCTCTTTTAGGTAAATAGAAGGAGAGCAAAGAGTTCCTGTATCTGTTTCTTTTCAATTTTCTGTAGTTCAAAATAATCAATATGCCAAAGTAGCATATTTTGGGGGAGCATATTTTGCTACCCTTCACAACAAACTTGCTGATATTTCAAATTTCCTCTCCTAAAAACCTATCTCCTAGTCTCTCTTTTCTGTTCAACAGATTGAAATAATTTCCTTCAAATGTGTTCATTTTCATTGTGGACTTTGCTAATGTACTGTCTATTTCTCAGTTGGTAAAATAACACACATTTTGAAAATTTTTCAAAAGTCTTTTACAATAGAAAACAGAAAGATGGAATTTAAGAGCTCAAGGGACTTATGTCCTATCACCTCTTCTGTTTCTATGAACAAATTGCCTCTTAAGTTATATTTCCTCAATTGTGTGAATCATAGACCTACAGAACTAGTGAAGGATGATGGACATTACATATCAAACCCTTACATTTTAAAGACAAAAAAGTGGAGAACCTGGAATTAAGAAATTTTTAAAGGTCATAGAGCAAGTCAGTGTCAATAGGAAACTAAATCTTTAGTCTCTTGCCTCAAGCTTTGTTTCTGAGTGCTTCACAGTTTGAAATAGTTAATTTTTAGTCATCTATCCATTAAACACCGTTTATTCAGCAAATACGAGCCAAAACTATTATTTTACATGCTTATTTCATAATTTATTCACTTGGGGGGATAGCATTAGAGATTCTAACAGTTGTCATATAAAATAAGGAATTTTTATTGGAAAATCTGAAATTTCTGATGGGTCCAAATATAAGCAGGTGCATAGGATTTTATACATTCTCACAACAATTGTTTCTTGTTCATACTTGAATATTGTTGACTAATGATCAGCAGAATACACATTGTGTACAGTGAGTTGTTTTTATAATATAAAAATTAAAACCACAATGAGCTTTTATTGAGGGAATATTATGTATCAGGCCCAGAAAGAAGTGTATCAGTGGTATTCAGTCTACTCTGTTTCATGCCGAAACACAGAAAGAGGTGCTACTCTCTATTTTAAAGATGAAGAAACTGAGCGTCTGGGGAGCAGAAGTGAAATTCAAATGCAGGTCTGTTTGACATCAAATCTGGTTTTTACCAGTCCACTCCTCTGACCTTGATTGTACTAACACTAACCTTTAAGTAAATAAAGTAATTAATTCAATCCCAGATAGGAAGAAGCCATCTGTCAGTAGAGGTTCCATAGATTTAGACTCAAAATGAATGCGGGAGCCATTTATAACAGGTGCTTGGTATCTTTAGGCTTCGCATGCCTGGGAGTTCAATCTCAGGCACCTTTGAAGGAGGCCCCTAGCAATCAAGGGAAATTAAGTTTTTACAATTCCTCTTATTTTAAATATAGCATAAAGTAGACAGCATGAATGTTTATGTAAAACGGACTTTCAAATGTTAACCTATAAAGCCAATTTCTTAGGCATGCTTCCAGAACTTTCATTCTAAAAGATAAGAGCTCTTAGGCTCTAATAAACAGTCAAAAGCCATTTTTTTGTTTCCTCCTAAGTTTGCACTCCTCCAGTTAACTCAGAAGGTCAACCTTTGGCTGAACATTAATTAATTATGAAGTGTTGGTTTTCTGAGAAACTGTCAAAATGTAAGTTTTAATGAAACCATACAGAGTCATTACTGAATTGTAGGCTTTACTTAGTTTGTTTTAAAATTCAAGCAAATATTTAGCCATTGAGAGCAATGGATGTTAGAATTATCTGATTTTAGCTAATGAGTAGAATACATGTACTAATTTGTATGACCTTGGGAGTAATGATGGGGAGAGTATCTCCCAGCACTCTAACGGGAACATGATATATTGTCTGCCATGTGGACTAAGACAAGTACACTCATATAAACATTTAGGCTTCAATATATACCTATCAAGTTATTTTACTCATGGTTCATCTGCTTCAGCACTGAAAAAGTTGGTAAATCAACTTCACACTCTTTCCACTA
The DNA here is from genome assembly GCF_002776525.5 of Piliocolobus tephrosceles. Taxonomy (NCBI): domain Eukaryota; kingdom Metazoa; phylum Chordata; class Mammalia; order Primates; family Cercopithecidae; genus Piliocolobus; species Piliocolobus tephrosceles. The sequence goes on from NC_045434.1 coordinate 147,799,897, forward strand.
CATGAAACACTGTGAAGTCAGAGACTGCATCTATTTTGTTCCCTACTATGGTAGGTAGGTAATAGGCATCCAATAATTGTTAAACTGGATGTATTTCCAGTACAGTTAAAGTGAAAATTTGGAAGGTGTATATACCACCAAGCATAAGGTAATATAAACAATAATTAGAACTTAATTATATGATAGAAATTTTAAATAACTCAATTCATCAAACATTTATTGATAATTGATTTCAAATTAATCTTCAGGAAATTCCAAGTGTTTTTCTATATTTCAAGGCCTGTGGTTGGAGTTTTAAATATATTATTAACATTTTTGCATGATATATATTCTGCTATTTTGACTTTTTTTGTGAGACTATATGGTCATGATGTCTTTTTCTCAGAAAAAAATAATTAGTAAAATTGAAAATTAGAAACAGATTTTATGACAGCTATCTTAATATACTTTAAGGATATAAATCTTTAAACATTTTAAGGATATAAATTGTATCATACTTAGATTTATATAACTGACAAATATATATTTATCTTATTGTTATTAAATATATATTTAATATTATTAAATGTATAGAATATATATTTATATAAATATATTATTATATTTAATAATACCACTGAGATATATAAAAATATATATTTGACATATAATAATACTATTAATATAATAGTAGTATATAATAATACCACTGATTTATATATAAAAAATTCTACTACTGAGATATATATTATATATACTCAATATATATAATACTGAGATATAGATATTAAATGCTACTACTGAAATACATATATAAGAATAATACTGAGATATGTATATCTCAGTAGTAGTATTTTATATCTCAAGATTATAATAAAATATATCTATATAAATATTATTAAATATATATATATCAGTATTATTATTATTAAAGAACTAAGATTCAAATATGGGCTGGTAACTTGGTACTTTTTACTGACGGAAGGATAAGGACTATAAATTGCCCCCCATTAAGTGGTTGTTTTATGAGCACAGAAAATAAGTCAGATCTCTTTATCTCGATAGAACAATTACTATATGAATTATCCTTTATAGATATTTTTATTTACCAGTTGACTCTCAAAAAACATCCAAGTGAAGTTCCTCCAGTTTCTAGCTTGTAATTTAAACACTGATTTAAGCATTCTGCTTTTTCTTTTTCTGACATGGAGTCTTGCTCTGTCTCCAGGCTGGAATGCAGTGGTGTAATCTCAGCCCACTGCAACTTCTACCTCCCAGGTTTAAGCGATTCTCCTGCTTAAGCCTCCTGATTAGCTGGGACTACAGGTGTGCACCACCATGCCCAGCTAATTTTTGTATTTTTAGTAGAAACAGGGTTTCACTATGTTGGCAAGAATGGTCTCGATCTCTTGACCCCATGATCTGCCCACCTTGGCCTCCCAAAGTGCTGGGATTACAGGCATAAGCCACTGCACCCAGCCTGCTTTTTCTTTTTACAATGTCTTCGCTTCTCTTTCTCTGCTTCCACACACCCAGTCTTATGACCAAGCTCAGTTTCCATGTTTTCCATGAAAAGCTTTTGAAAATAGGTCATTGTATTAATCATTTATTTTCTGAATGCCTATAAAACTTAGTGACACAATGTAATCTTTTTGGTAATTAACTCTTCCATAAAATTTTAAACTTATGTTCCCAAGTTGTCTCTATAAAGTGTAAGAAGTTTTGACTCCAGGTAAAAGGATTTTTCACCTGAGGCCCTGAAATTTAATCCTTATAACTAAAATAGCCAGACCTTATTCAAAATTTCACAAATTCCAAAAGTAATGCCTATAATAGCAAAGGTCCTCACTGTTACTTCTTATTAAATGGTTTTGCTACAGTATAACTTTAACTTATTTGACTTGGTACCATTTAGCTCCCTCTCTATCTTTTATTTTAAGGAGCTCATTGGGTAGGGATAAAGGATAAAAAAGAATGACCATATAAAGAGGAACTAAATGTCCCATGGAAGAGAAAATAGAATAGGGTAAATTCTAGATGAAATAAAATGACAATCAATCTCAGTTGAAATTGCCAAACCAAATATAGAGTCTCATACCTAGCAGACTTTGAATAAATAGCTACACTTGGAAATTAAATTTTTCTTTGCTTTAAGTGGTAATTTATTTTCTATTATTTCTTTGGATCTTCTTCAAATTCATGCTTATACCAATGTTTTCCTTAAGATATATAGTTTGCTTAAAGCTACAATTTTCTCTTCCCAATGCCCGTGTCTCACCTTTATTATTGAGATTTATAGAGAGAAGAACAATGAAGCTGTATTGGGATGACACCCATTTCCATTTAGTGGAAAATCTGTGTTAGTAAAGCTTTAGAGGAAAAATTGTTTTTCCAAAGTCTATGACTTATCAATTCAAAATGATCTTAAAGACATTGGCATGAAAGTTGATTTAGGATTGATATTTTTTTCCCAGTCATTTTCAGTTCTGACATTCAACAACCAGTTCTCAATTATTGTCCCCTCCAACTATTGTCCTTCCTCCTAAACTTCATAGACAATTTTTTAAAGAGTCATCTCCAACTTTCCTCTACCTTTCCTCACCTCTTATTCACTCCTCAGTCCAGTACAATCTGTCTTTAGACCTCACCACTCCAGGGATATTTCTCTGGAAAATGACATCAAAGGCCCCCTAATTGCCCATTCTCATGGATGCTTTTTAGCCTGTAGTGGATTCTTATAATTTTATGTTGTCTCAGGATTCATTTCAAATATAGGTTTTCTTATACCACAAGCAGGACTTTGTCACCAGGGACACAGTTTCTAATTCTCTGCCTCTTCCCAATTCCTCAATGTGGTTGATCCAGATACCTGCCATGTATGACAATCTCCTGGTGACCCTCTCCTTATGGGACAGCTAGACATAATCGCCGGGTCCATACTGCAGACCCTGACTGAGCAACGAATGAAACGGAGTACTCAGACATAGGTATGCAGTTAAGAGCAGCTAGGGGTCTGCCGGGCTCTAGTGGCCAAAGTGCAGCAGCACCGATAAGCTGGAGCTGCTTGCTTTTATTCAGTGTAGACATAATTCCAAAAGCCTGGAGCAAACACAGTCTGTGGGTAATTAACATTTATTGTTCCACTTTCAGGGAACCTCATGCATGCGGATGATCAAAGGTCAGTTCCTGGCCAACATAAGTAAGCAACTCTGTTTAAGATTAATTCCCCTACCCTTACTTGTACCTACTCCTTGCCCCCTGGCTCAGGGTCAGGGAACAGCTGCCTTCAGCTTATTCTCCCCCGAAGCTATGCAGAGCCTTCTGACCTTTCAGAAGGTCTGCTCCTTTCCCTATAGTTTCTCCCACCACTCTGACCAATCTCCTACACATAATCTACTTGGCTTGCTCCTCTGATGCCCATGCCTACCATGAACTAAGCAGCAGATAAGCAGCAGTGACCTCTCTCGATCACAGCAAGGCCCCACAGAACTAGTGCCTGCTTACTCTAAACCCATTAATTAGAACTTCCCTCAGGAAACCCACTTGTGTAACTGTTGGATTCCTATTGGAACCCAATAAAGGCTTTAGCATAATGGTTTCTCTCTCTCTCTCGCTCCTCACTTGCTGGTTGAGTGTATGTGTCCTGAACTGTCCCTGGCCCCACTTCCTATTGGCCCTGTAAGGTGTGCTGCCCTCTTCTTTCTGAGATCTGTAAGTTTATCTTATAAACTCAGGCTTATGAGAGCACAAAGGCACCAAAAAGTACCCACGCTTCTTTTTGTCCTATGTGGTATTATTTGGGACCAGTTAGTAATTCCTTCCCGCTGCAGAAAGTCCTGTTGAGCAGATAGCTTTTCAAAGGTATTTCAGTGATCATCATATTGACAGCATATTTGTAAAATGGACCATGACTATGTTATTGTTTGCAGTTGACAGCTTCTGTTATTTCATGTACTTTGTTGAGCTGCCTCCTCTCTGTCTCACCTGACTGACACATTGAGCCTGTTTTCTAAGTCAAGCCTCTCTTAAAGAGTGACTGTCTTTGTAGGAAAATATTAGACACAGGTCAGATAAGAGCCACAAGGAGGTCTGTAAATATCAACAAGTTTCCTGTGAGAGGAGCACCTGGTCACAGGTTGGACACTTAGGTATGTGGCTATCTGCCAAGATAAAGAGGTAGCTTGTGAAAATCCACAAAGCCCTGTCAGGGTGGGACTAATGTTTATAGTCCTCTTGTGAGGGAGACCTCAAGACCAAATTAGAAAGTATATAACATGTCCTTTTCCTTATTTGACTGTTTATCCAGCATTTGTTACTATTGTCTACTTCCTCCTTAAGATTTTATTCTCCCTTAGATTGCTTGACACCACAATTTTCGAGTTTTCTTTCTACCTCTCTGCCTACTTATTATTATTCCTCCATAGAAATGGCTTTTTCTCAGTTCATTTCTTAAGTGTTACTTTTTCTCACTGACATTAGTGTTTTCTTTTGTTCTCTGCTTCCTGTAATTCTCTTGTATTTATTAAGTAATACATGTAAAGAACTTAGCACAATGCTTAGCATGTAAGAATAAATGTTCCAGAAATGATAGCTATACCTATTTTTCTCTATATATGCCTTGATTGATTTCATCTATGACTACTACTTCTACTCCTACTACTAGAAACACACACACACACACACGTTTTTCTCAGACTTCTTTCAACACTGGATCTACCTTCTTTGGCAACTGATAGTCCTGTTTTGTATCTTTTCCCTATTTCCCAGCTACCTTTACCCTCGGCTGATATTGTCTTTGCATTGATCGAATCTTTATCACTTGCCTTTTAATTCTTGTTATTTTGAATGAAGCATTAGAAGGCAAAAAAAAAAAAAAAAAAAAAAAAAAAAATTGTGCCAATGGGCCAAGAATATCTATTTCATTTAATGTTCACAACAATCTTACAGAATTGTTATTAATAGCCCCATTTTAAAAACAAGGACAGTGAAGCTCAGAGTTATACAGCTTGTAAGGAAAAACACTTAAGTTTAAACTCAGGTATATGAGAGCCCAAAGGCACCAAAAGGCACCCATGCTGCTTTTTGTCTTCTGTGGCATTATTTGGGGCCAGCTAGTAATTCCTTCCCATTGCAGAAAGTCATATTGTGGAGATAGCTTTCCAAAGGTTTTTCAGTGATAGTCATATTAGCAGCATATTTGTAAAAAGGACCATGATTATATAACTGTTTGCACTTGACTGAAAAAAAAAAGTTAAACATATTCTAAGTCATATGTTAAGGGTCTTGCAGAGTCTTATATATTAAAATGAGAATTTTAGGATGTTTTCCTTATAGAGATGCAACAAGAGACTTTAAGAAAGAGAGTAAAACATTTAATTTGCATCTTAGAAGGATCTTTCTAGGAAAAATGTATGGGTTGAATAGACTGAAGAAAGAGCAAGACTGGAAACAGGTAATCCGTGAGTAACATCCTGCAGTAAGTTTTGTTTTGTTTTGTTTTTAAGAGATAAGAATAAAATGAATAAAATGAGATGAGGTAGTTGCGTTGGCCTGGAGATGGAGAATGGATTTCAGAGATATTAAGATGGTAGAGTCGCCCAGCTTGGTGGCTCACGCCTGTAATCCTAGCACTTTGGGAGGCCGAGGTGGACAGACTGCCTGAGTTGAGGAGTTCAAGATCAGCCTGGACAACACGGTGAAACCCTATCTTTACTAAAATACAAAAAATTAGCCAGGCGTGGCGACATGTACCTATACTGCCAGCTACTCAGGAAATTGAAGCAGGAGAATTGCTTGAACCCAGGAGGTGGAGGTTTCAGTGAGCTGAGATGGTGCCACTGCACTCCAGCCTGGGCTACAGAGTGAGATTCCATCTCAAAAAAAAAAAAAAAAAAAAGGTAGAATCAGTCAAAACGACAACATATGGGAGGCTGGTGATAAGTAAACATGAGAAGAAATGATCAACAAATGACTATAAAAGAGGATGCCTACAAGGGGAGATGAACATGAAGATAAAACTTTGTTTACTTCATGAACTTAGTAGGAAAATCACCTTGAGTTTTTCTCTCTTAGATTAATTACTTGTAATAGCTAGTTTATTTTGGTTACCCTTGGTAGAACTGTGCTCTTACTCAATACCACAAACTGTTTCCACTGGGGTCCATCTCTCAACCAAGATTTGAACATAATTCTCAAGGTTTCAAACAAATGAATTGAAAGCTATGCCAATTAAAATTACTAGGAATTGTTTATTCATTTGTATTGAAGGCTTATATAGATTAGAAAGCATTTTAGATGGTAACATTTGCTTTAGAGTTACCAAGCCCTTTTTTGACTCTATGCTCTAATTTCTATAGGCTTTTCTATTTTTAATTTTATATATATATATATTTCCACTCCTTGACAGCCATTACAAATGTTAGCTGAGATTTCTCTATGTCATGTGATTACAGAGTTTTTCACTTATAACATTGGTTGAATATTTTTATAATGACTATCATTTTCTTGACATATCTCTAATTAAGTATTTGAGTACAAAAATCTATTGGAAAATAGTTTCTTCAGGCTGTCACAGAAATGAGGTCTTTTTATGTGATCTTTCTCTTATTATCACAGGTTAAAATTAAATTGGATCTTAAAATTACACAGAAGATGATTCCACAAGATAATATAATAAAATAAATTAAAAGGAAGCTCTATAAAGTCATGGAAATAAAACTTAGAGACACACACTAACTTATGTATATAAAATAATTTCATCAGTTTTATAAATTTAGCATCACGTCTCAGGAAGTGATGAGAATACAAGCAGAAAAGCTGAGGGAGGAGAATTGAGAATAGGGCAAGGCTGAAGATACAAGTGATATATTTTATAGAGGCAATAATTGAAACTAGCAAGTAACATCCTTTCACTAAAGTAAGAAGAGATATTTGTAGGATATTTATGGTTTAAAACTGGGGAGGAAGGGAACCAGAGAAGGAAAGAAAAGACTCATCTAAGAAGCAGAGAACAAAAGAATGCCTGTCAAGGTAGCCCACAAAAGAGATATCTGTAAGAAAAGAAAGGCAGATTTTCTGTGTTGTTCAGTTAATCATCATCTTGCTGTGCTATTTGCTTCATTAGATGTATACTTCCCCCCCTCCATCATTCTCTTATGTGGAGTTCTTATTTTAAAGTCCCTGGCTATGAAAACAGGCTTTCAACATTCATGATGCTATGACCACATCATGTTCTACGCATTTCAAAAGCCAAAATTCTGTTTTAGGGATTTATTTATACAAATTGCCACAGGCCCCACAGTTTTCACTACATTGCAATTGTTCAGACTTGGAAACGGGAGTACAAGTTAAACTCCCTCCTTCTCACATTCCTCCTCATATTGCACCTATCTTCAACCTCACATTCACAGAGGAATGAAAGTAGTATCTGACAACCAGTTTTGTTCATGACTTTCCTCTTCCTACTCAAGTCACCTGTTCCTCTTTTTTCTCAGAAAAAAAAATATCTTCTGCCAAAGTATTTTGAAAACCACAGTGATTTGCCTCTACTTGAAAAATCAACTCTAAATTACACTCAAAAGGTGAGTTGGAGTCATCTAATAAAACATAAGAAGGGACATAAAGATTTTGCATGTTACACACATTAAGTAATAAGAATTCTAAACGTTATATCATTGTTTAATGAATATCAATTTTATATTACAGCTGGAATATAAAAACAAAAAAGACAACATTAACAATTAAATCTTGGGCCCAAGGGTTAATCTTGTTGCAAGTACATGTGTAGAATATGCAGTGTGTGCCTTTTTTTGGAACTCCTTCATTAATAAAATCAGAAAACTGACTATGTGATACACTGCAAGATACTTTCTTAATTCATTTTAGGACAGCAGATGTGGGTAATCAGTTATACCTTACAGACTATTTAACAATAAAATTGAAAATGTTGGTCTGCAAAAATTTTAGAATAAGTGATTCCATGAAATTGGTGCTTCCACAGTTGTAAAAATGTTTAACTGGTTATGAAACACTGTGCTTTGACAGATACAGAAATGGATTATGAATAATTTTCTTTCTGAGGAAGAGTTTATCAAAATGAAGAACACACATCATCCAGTCAGAAACCTATTATTAGGATAGAAAACAGTAAGCATAATAGTGGTAAATGCATCAACCATTCCATTGGTCATATTAAACCATGTTAAGGTAAATACAGGGTGGCTAAATAATAGAAGCCTACAATAAAAATAAAAAGAAGCACAATATCACATACGCCCAAGTAGTTTTGGCTTCAGAAACAGAAACGAACAAGATATAATTGCAGATGGGACTCAAGCCCAGACTTCTATAACCCAACACATGGCTAGGAAATGGCAGAACCTATATACAAACACACTATGCAGGCTTGCTCCAGAGCCCACATGACTAAACTGCTCTGCTGTGCTATGGTCAAAACCCATTGCTTTTGGAGCCAAGTTTTGCAAAAGTTTCAAATATTTTCACATTTTTATTCAATGAACTCAGAACTCAACCTGAGTAGTACTATGACAGAGTAGAGCTAGGTGGCACCTAATAGTAGGGGGCATGACTCAGCACCCCTTTCTTGTTCCCTGTATGACCTCCAAGGTACCATTGGAACCTTAGACATCAGAGAATACATATTGAAAATCACTGTTCCACAGAAAAGAGTTGTTACTTTTTGGAGAAGAGCATTGCTACCATATCTATTTGCCAGGCTATGTTTGCTCCTAGATGAAGATGAGGCCAAAACATGATTATAGCATCATGATAAGTTTCCTGGGGTAATGCAGTCCATATCTTCCAGACATAACAAGTAATCTCTCTATGAATCCATCTCTCTATATATTTGATATTGTCTTTGATAAAATATAAGTGGCATTTGTTCTACATGAGGCTAAGTAGTTCCCTTGAGTTTGGGGTTGACATAATTAATGACTTATTTCTAACAACTAAAATATACAAAAGGTATAAAAATTTCACTTCCAAGAGTAGGTTACAACAAGATTATGGTTTTGTTTTATATTCTCTTGACCTCTCCCTCAGGTGCCTTGTTGTGAACTGCCCTATGGATAGAACCACATGGTAACTTTGATGCCTCTGGATAGCAGAAAGTATGGATTTAAAGCCTGCCAAAGTCCATGTGAAGGAGCATGGAAGTGGATTATCTTCCAAACACTCACTGACATGGCCATAGCATCACCCAATACTTTTACTGCAGTCTTCTGAGGGGATCCAGCTAAGCCATTCCAAGATTCTTGACCTATAGAAACTGCAGTATAATAAATGTTTGTTTTGTTAAGCCACAAAGTTTTGGGGTGATGTTTATATAACACTAAATAGTTTAACATACTATTGTGCCTCTCAATTCATTATTTAAAACACCCAGGTTGGAAATGACTTTTACATTGGAATAGTTACTTATGACTTACTTGTAAATATTAAAAGAGGAGCAACAGCTCAGATCAATAAATATTTTTGAGCACCTAGCTATTCTAACCACTGTGCTAGGCATTGGGGGTCAAAAATAAATTAATTACTCCAAAGCAATATACAGGTTAGTGGAAGAAACAAAGTAACTGTGATATAAGGTACATGTAAATTTGATGATGATAATGTGTGAACTATCACAACGAAGGCAAAAAGCTGTACATTTTACATTCTGTCTGGGGAAGAAAGAGAAAGCTATAGAGAGGTATAAACCTAAAACATGAAATAGAAGCTTTGTAAGCAAACAGGGGAGGATGAGCAAATTTATCCATTCCTCATTTTCTCGTCCACTGGTCCCAGACACACAGCACGTGCTCACCAAATTCCACCCTTTCTTAAAATCTAATTCGAAGTGTACTCTCTTCAGAAAAACTTTTTAGACCTTGAACTTTATTGAACTAATTATCTAGACAAGTGATTAAATGTCCTGGCAACCTAAGAGTCACACTGAGGCCTTTAAAAAGAATTTATTACAGATATCCCCTCCAGAATCACTGAATCAGAATCTCTCGATACCACAAATCTACATTTTAAAAAGCTCTTTAGGGATTTCTTCATGCATCCAATATGGAGTAACAGGGACTGGATTACTCTTACTTGAGACAATCTCAAAATGGGCTAAATGTATGAAGCATTAATTTTTAACAAATGAAATTAGACATCAGGCAATGAAGGACAATAGTTCCTAGGCAATGAGAACAAACCCGATGAGCCCCACAATTGCCCCAGTTTATTATCTTTAGAGAGTGTCCAGGCCATGATATAAAAGGGGAAATTCAGAGAGACCGAGGCAAACCACCTTTCTTGAGAAGACATAGTTGAGAGTCTGGAGAAAGCAAGGTGGCTATAGTTCATAAAATAGATTAGCAAAGATGAGAAAGCTGTGCAAAGAAAGAACAACAGAGATATGCAGAGGGTTCCCCTGGAGGACTCAGCAGAGCATTGATCAGCAGGTCCATCTGAAGAGACTACCACTGATTGGGAAGTGGACCAATAGAGACAATTAGTGGCAACAATGCCCAGGGCTCACTCAGGTCCAGGGATATACTCTATTTCCATTACCCAGACTGGAAAACTTCCTGATTGATGCCATACTCATAAGAGACTTATGATGAAGTCTCATAACAGACTTAAGATGAAGTACACATAAGAGACTTCCCTAAGTGGTCGGTTACTAGTTCTACACAGCACTGCTTCATTCTCATCAAACAAATCTTAAAAGCTAGACCTAAAAGGATCAAATCTAGTTAAGTTAACTGCATCCTAGTAGGAGCAGATATGGGAGTTGTTTTAAGGTTAAGGATATTTATAGGAATTCAAAAATATACAGAACCCAACACCAAAAACTGATAGTATTTGGAATTCAGTCATAAATTACCAGAAAAGCAAAGAGGCCAACAAAACAAAACAAAACAAAACAAAAAAAAAAAAAACACGACTTTCAAAGAGGGGAAAAATCAATGAATCAAAGCTGACTCAATTGATACAGATGTTAGAATTTTCAAATAAGTACAATAAAATAGTTATTAGAACTATATTCCATAAGTTTAGATAGTACAAGCACGAAGATATAAAGACAAAGTTCAAATTTCTAGAGATGAAAGCTATGTAATATATAAAATAAGAAACATATTAGGTGGGATTAACAGCATGTTAGACATTGCAGAAGAAAAGATTAGTAACCTGGAAGATGTAGCAATCAATATAATACAAAATGAAATGTGGAGAGCAAAATTTTTTGTGGTTGTTTTTGAGACATAGTCTCACTCTGTCACCCAGGCTGGAGTGCAGTGGCACGATCTCGGCTCACTACAACCTCACCTCTCAGGTTCACACAATTGTCCTGCCTCAGTCTCCCAATTAGCTGGGATTACAGGCACCCACAATGACATCCAGCTAAGTTTTTATAGTTTTAGTAGAGACAGGTTTTCACCATGTTGGCCAGGTTGGTCCTGGCCTCAAGTTACCTGCTCGCCTTAGCCTCCCAAAGTGCTGAGATTACAGTCATGAGTCACTGCGCTTGGTCAATAATTTTTTTTTTTTTTAAAGCAAAGAGTATCATTGAAATTTTGGACAACAGCAAACATCTTAATACGCATGTAATTGGAGGAGAGACAGAGAAAATATTTTTAAAAAAAAGGTCAGAAATTTTCCCAAAGTTAATGTAAAATATAAATTCACTGATGCAAGAAATACAATGAATTCTGAACACAAGACACATGAAGAAAACTATACCAAAAACCAACATGATTAAATTGCTCAAAGTCAATGATAAAGAGAAAATCTTAAAAGTAGCCAGTATAAAAACACACATTACACACTGAAGGCCAAAAATTAGGAGAATAGATTTCTTGTCAGAAAAAGTGCAAGTCAGAAAACAGTAAAATGATGGTTTTAAAGTAATAAAAGAAAATAAAAGTAATCTAAAATTTTACACCTAGTAAAACGTCTTCTACATATAGTGATGAAATAAAGTATTTTCCAATCAAATAATATAATAGTCAAGAGATTTTAACAGACACTCTATCAAAGAAGATATACAGAAGGCAAATAAGCATATGAAAATATGCTAAACTCATTGGCCATTAAGGAAATGTAAATTAAAACCAGAATGAAATACCACTCCATACCTATTAGAATGGTTAAAATATTTTTAAAAATTGACCATATTAGGTATCAGTGAGGATGTGGAGAAACTGGTATATACCCAAAGGTTTATAAATCATTCTACTATAAAGACACATGCACATGTATGTTTATTGCAGCACTGTTCACAATAGCAAAGACTTGGAACCAACCCAAATGCCCATCAATGATAGAATGGATAAAGAAAATGTGGCACATATACACCATGGAATACTACGCAGCCATAAAAAAAGATGAGTTTATATCCTTTTCAGGGTCATGGATGAAGCTGGAAAGCATCATTCTCAGCAAACTAACACGGGAACAGAAAACAAAAATCCACAAGTTCTTACTCATAAGTGGGAGTTGAACAAAGAGAACACACAGACACAGGGACGGGAACATCATACACCAGGGCCTATTGGGGGCTGGGGGGCCAGCAGAGGGATAGCATTAGGAGAAATACCTAATGTAGATGATGGGTTGATGGGTGCAGCAAACCACTGTGGCATGTGTATACCTATGTAACAAATCTGCATGTTCTGCACATGTATCCCAGAACTTAAAGTATAACAACAACAGCAAAAAAGGAATTATCATACACCGCTGAAGGGAAGGTCAAATAGTAAGACTTTAGAAACCATTTGTCAATTTCTTAAAAAGTTACACATAAACTTACCAAATGATCTGGCCATTGTATTCTTAGATATTTGCCCAAGGGAAATAAAAGCCTACATCCATTCAAAGACCTAATCAGAAATATTCATTTGCAGCTTTATTTGTAGTTGCTAAAATCTAGAAACAATCCAAATGTTCTTCAACAGGTAGGCAGGTAAACCTTTTGACATATCCAAACAGTGGAATACGATTCATGAACTAGACATCTCATTTGATAATTTATCACATAATTAACACTTAAAATTTTCACATTTATTGATCCTCAACCTTCCACTCCCACATTCTACACAAGCATAGACACAGGGTCTTCTTCCATTGTTCCCCATCACAGTGATCTGGATGTCCTTTATCCAGTTGTTGAAATCAGAAGCTTAGGAGTTATTGTGACACCATCTTCTCTGACATCCTCGTCATATGTAACTCATCACCAAATTAATTTGATTTCACCCTCTACAATATTTTGCAAATGTCTCCTTATTTCTTCATCTCTGCTATTGCAAACCCATATCCAGGAAACTATTAGAGATGACTGTCTCCTAATATATTTCCTTGCATAAATTCATCTAATTCAGTTTATTTTTAACACTATAGCCAGTTACTTTCTCAGATTGTAAATTTGATTACCACTTCTTAATCTTTCCTTATTGCTCTTTGGAGAGAGACAGAACTCCTTAACTCAGTTTACCATCTAATCCAGGGACACTGTGAGAATAAAAGAGGGTTGACTTAATTACTCCAGAAAAACAGACATAAAGCAGGAGTGTCCTGAAGAATCAGGAACATGTGGTCAATCTACAAATAAGTCTCCTAGTCACCTGGGCCCTAGCCATTTTCTCTAGGCTTTCATTCCACCATATTCCCTAACTCAGCTCCTGACATACCCTCTTTTCATGTCTCCTTACTGCATTTCCTCCAGCCAGAAAGCTCTTATACCTGCTATTTCCTTACACCTAAATTTCCTCTGCCCAGAAATCTCTCTCTGTACCCCAGCTTCTTATTTCTAAAGTGGAAATAATAATTTTACCTACCTTTCAGGGCAGTTACAAAGATTGAGAGTTAATATTTGTAAGCCACTTAGTCCATAGTAAGCACTACATGTAATTTTTACTACTACAACTGATACTATCATTATTATTTCTTTCTCTCTTTACTTGATTAACACCTACTCAGATTCTCAGGTTGTAAGCCGAGTGATCAATTCCTCAGTGATTCTCTCCCAACCTCCATGACTATGAATATATTCTTTCAGCAAATATTGTGTTGCCCATGTGCCAGGCAGATGCTGTGTTAGGAACTGAGAATAATGAAATGAAAAACAAAAACAACATTATGTGTCTTCGTTGAGCTTGTATCTTAGCCAGAAGATAGGCAGTAAAGAAAAGGAAATAAAAGATAGACTGTGTTATATAATGATCAGTGCTGGAGAAAAATAAAAGAGGGAAGTGATTAGGGAGTTTCAGAGATAGGATGGTTTGGAAGGGCCTCCCTGAGAAAACTGCATTTGAACAGAACCTTATGAAGGTAAGGGAGTAAGACATTACATAACTGAGAAAGAAGAAAAGTCCGGGTAGAGAAAAGCACTTCAAAGATCCCAGGCAGGAGCATGCCTGGCATGTCTGAGAAGCTTAAGGTTGAAGAGGAATGAATATAAAAACAGTAGAGATTAAGGTTAGAAAGGAAATGAATACTTTTGTTCTGAATAATATGGGATGTCTTTAGAACAGCAGAGTGGCATATCTCATACATTTTAAAAATCTCATTCTGGTTACTATGTCAAAACAGGGTAACGGAGAAAAGGCAGAAGAAAGGAGATCAAGTTACCCTCTTTTAGGCATAGCATCACGGTGACCTTCCTCATAGCTTTTATCATAGTGGCAGTTCTATGTTTCCTGTTGATTATGTGATTGCCAGTCTTTTTCACTAGACCACAAGCGTGGTGAGGCTAGGAATTATATACAATTTTACTCACCATTAAATTACCAACATTGAACACAGATCTCGGAACCTTTTAGTTTCTTGGTAAATATTTGTTTAATAATTGTGTAAAAGAATCAGTGAATATATATTATTAAATTTCAAATTTTGATTTCTTTAACAGATTGTAAACTCCTAGATGGCATAAAGCTATATTTTACACTTCTTTCAATTTCTACAACTCTCCTATATCCTTGTGCATAGTGGTCAATAAATGTTGATTGACTTGATTTGCTGTTTCCCTAGTCTATTTTCATATCTCCTAGAGTATAAATTTCCTTGAAGAAAAATATGTAGAACACAAAAGAAATCTTTTAGAAAGTCAAGATAAGCTTTAAAAAGTCTAAACAGATACCATGAAATCTTAACATATTGCCAGAAACTATGAAACTAACACAAAGGAGAATCAATGATAGATATTTCCCCCTGTCTTTTGGGAAATAAGACTTGATAACAGAAGTTTATTTATAATCATAGCTGCAAAATTGCCTCTAGGAAAGCAATAATAAGGGAGCAAGCTATCTTGTTTTCTTACAAATCCAATTAAAAACAAAACAAAACTAAACTAAAACTTGGTTTTATTTGTCACACCAAGAGAACCAAACCTACAGCATTTACCAAACCAAGTCTCCATCCAGTTTACTAATTCCCTGACATTGTAATACACAAATGCAGGCATTAAATGGTTGACTGAAATACACAGTAATAATACATTTTACTGCTTGGAAATACTTGATACATTTTAAATACACAATAGATGTATTATTAATTCTCTAATGGTTCTTCACTGGGCTGAAAATACAAAATGTCTTTAAATATCAGTCTTAGAAATAGTATTTAAACTAGACTAATAATGGAATCTTCACTGTTTCTGGTTACTTTTTCTCTTCTAAAGACACTTTTACTTGTAAAATTGCTGGTATAAGCTCTCTTTCATTATGTGACAAATTCACATAACTAAGTCAAAATAAAACCTAATTTCTATCCATGAATAATTTGTATGCAAATCACAGAGTATATGCAGCATTCACGTAAGAAAGAGGTTACAATGGGTTGTATTTTCTTTCTAGCAATGTTCTTCATATGCTTGAATTTTGGTCACAATTAACAGAGGCTTCATAGAGGCATTTCATGATTTTTTCTTGACAAAATAAGCAAGGAGTGAGGTAGAAACAAAAGTTTCAAATTGCTTTTCTTTGTTTGACCTATTTCCTAAGTATAAGATATAAATGATTCAAATCATTTCCCTAAGCTCTAGCAAAATGTAAACTATAGTTTAAGAGCCTGTGGAGTCTGTTCACTATTATTTAACTAAATATACGTTTCTACCCAAATTGTAATCAAATTAGAGGGAACAAAGACAACTACATATATATTTTTTCACTATCAGCATTTCATTTTCTTATGATTTAGATCACTCTTCTGTTAAGAACATTCTCAGGAATATTTATAAATGTGCTTGTGATATCAAGGTGTGCAACCCAAGCAGGTGCAAAGGATCCTGTACTTAGAGTGACTTCATGCACTTTATGATTTAATGTTCATAATGTTGTTGCCATCTTGAAATTATCCACACTCCCATTTTTAAACAAGAGACTCTACTTTCATTTTTATTCATTGAGATCTAAAAATTATGTAGCCTGTTCAGATAAGTAAATTAGTCAAATTTTTAAGCAGATCAATACTATGCAAATGAGATAGATACAAAGAAAGCGAGTTTATTTGTTGTAAATATTTTAACAAAATGTTCTTTGTTAAAGAAAATTTGAGTTAAAAAATTTCAGTGCTAATCAGAATCAACCAAGAATACACTTACCTTGAAAGTTTTGAAACACAACTTTTTTCTTTTCTAGTTCTTCTGAAATATACCCTTAGTAATATTCTAAATGTTCACCAAAGATAGATACATACATACACACACACACGCAATAAAGAATAAACGATGAACTTTCTCCTGTCAGTTTCCCTGGGGTAATTTTTTTTTTAAATTTTATTTATTTATTTATTTTGAGACGGAGTATCGCTCTTTTGCTCAGGCTGGAGTGCAGTGGCGCGATCTCCGCTCACTGCAAGCTCCGCCTCCTGGATTCAGGCCATTTTCCTGCCTCAGCCTCCCAAGTAGCTGGGACTACAGATGCCCGCTGCCACACCTGGCTAATTTTTTGTATTTTTAGTAGGGACGGGGTTTCACCGTGTTAGCCAGAATGGTCTCGATTTTCTGACCTCGGGATCCGCCCGCCTTGGCCTCCCAAAGTGCTGGAATTACAGGTGTGAGCCAGGGCACCCGGCTCACTGAGATAATATTCTTAAAGATTCCCTCTCTTGGGTTCTCCAGAATATCGGTTAAAACTTCAGTCTTATCAGAGGTTAAAATTTAGACGAAACAATAGCTGTATGATTTGGTACAATTTACCTAATCTCTGTTTTTCTTATCAATAACATTAAGTGAGGATTAAATGAGATGATGTAATAATAAAGTAAGCGAAAGCCCTAACTAAAGTAAATTCTTCATAAATGTTCACTCCTCAGCTCTAAGATTAAAGTATCAACACAGAGTACAGAGAATAGCTTTTCACCAGGCAGGCCCCAAGATGGCAGAGGATCAAAATCACGCTCAGCACTATGTCTGAGAAAGCAAGGGAAGTCTAGCTCTGTAGGGCAACCCTGAGTGCTGCATCTATGGAGAGAATGCAGTAGCTGGTAGTCCTGAGAGTACTACTGTAGTCCAGCAGGCAGATGATTGTCTTCTGGACAATCTGCTAAACCTTAGTGAGGCTCTAAAAGCCAAGACTCCAGGTTTAGGAAAATGCCCGACCAAATGAAGACAGGAAAAGAGGAGCCTAAACAGAAAGCCAGACCTGGGAACTGGTGTGAGAAAACTGAGTCCAGGGTGGCTTCAGACTGTGTCAACCTGTAATTCACTTCCAAGTGTCTAATGAATGCCTGCTCTGTGCCAAGCATAGGAGATAGAGAGGCCTTGTCCTGGATTTAAATTTACTGTATAGAGTGGATAAATAAAATATGTGACATCAACGTAGTGAGAGAAGAACACCAGAGATAAACTGGGTGTTATGGAGCAAAGAGGAGGGACCGGATGAGGGGATGGGAAGTGAGTTCCCCAAAGAGATAATGCCTGTATTGAATTTTGCATCTTAGGAGGATGTGTAGGAGCTATCCAGGAAAAGAGGTATAGGAAATTCCAAAAATATAAACCATAAGAATCTCAGGTTCTAGGATCCAAACAGTGAGCCATTCTCAATTTCATAGAAAAAGACTGGGTTAAAAAGTGACTGAGGCTGTTTGAATACTGTCTGCTTAGGTACAGATTGGTTCTAAAACAGAACTGAGCCTTTCCATGGGAGCTCAGGTGGCCCCACTGATGAAACACGGAAGGCAGAGATTAAAAAATTGGAGCAAGGGTAACGGGGAAATAATAGAAGAGACAGTAGCAGTATTGTAGGAAATAAACAGCAACCCTCAACTTTCATTTTAAGATTTCCCCTTTCTCCTATGCGGAATTTTTAATTGGTAGCTAGTGAAAATAACAGATGTCAGGATTTCTTCTTTTCCTAACCATCCCAGCAAGGTGATCATCAAGACAGAGATGGCCAAAAGGACCATTGATAAGGGTTAACTTGGACAGTTTTGCCAATTAGAAAATAGTCCAGAATAATCAGAAATCAACCTCTTGTTTTGATCTTTCCTCATTAAGTAATTTAAATTCCTCTCAGCCTTGTGTTTATTTTGATTAAAAATATACAAGATCTCATTGTCATCTTCCAGTGAGCCCGCAAAGGCAAGATCAAAGGCAAGATCAGTCATAAATAACCTCAGTAGAAGATACCCTGTTTATCTTTTTCTTATGTTTTGTTTGCCCTTAACACTCAGCTCTGCTACAATTTCTTAAACATATTCTGTGATAAACCCTGTATCTCGAAAAAAAGCATTGTCCTGGACCCAAACCAGCCAATGTCAAATGCTGTTGAACATGTCTCAGAGTAGAGGATTACCAAGAAGCTAGGAGACCTCCAGGCACTGCCCTCTTTGGCAGGTGACTGCTATTAACAAATGAGACTGATAGTGATTTATCCATGATATATCCTTTATCCTATTTATCCTTTTAATAATCTCCAGAAAGAGGTCCCACAATTTCTCTGTATTTGTACCTCTCCCCTGACGTTCTTTCCATGTCCATATGCTTTATAATTTTTTTAAAAAAATGAATGAATAAACGTAAGTAATTTTCAACCCAAGAAGTATAGTAACCAGTATTCCCAGAAAAGCTGTTCATCTTTTAAAAGAGCAAGGGAGCAGAGAACTCACAGAATCTAAATACAACTTATATGAAATAGAAATCACACAGGTTATCAAACTTAAAGACTGTTAACTTTATCATGTTAATGAGGCATAATACAAATATTCACAGTTAATATTTAAAATACTAATGATTAGACCAGAATGCTATCAAGTTTGTAAATTATTTCACAATACACACCAACATAAAAATATATTATAATAATCATTTAGCAAATACCTTTATATAAAAAGCAAAGGATTTTTCTGTGCACAAAATTTCAATATTCAGAGGAGAGGCTCAAACAGACTAAAATTTCATTTGCAGACCTGTGGCAAGACTCATTCCCATTTACATGATAAAATGTCACCAAGAACAAAGAGAATTCAGATTTGGACCAGATAACAGACATTTCCTAAGCACACTGAAAACAATTTACTGTTCTTCATATCTTCATGAAATGTGCCCTGGGAATGTATCCTGAGAAGAAGGGCTTAAATCTATGTTTATCATATTCATGTTTTATATTCTTCTGTGTTAATATATTTTAAGCTATTTTCATAGAAAAATACAAGGTGTCACATATGGAATCCTAGTTCATTAGAATCAAGGGTACTTATAATTGGAGTAATGACTTTTTTCAATAAGGAGGAAACTAATTAGAGATAATAATTTTTAAAATCTTCACTGTATATGACAGTTTTTTTTTCTTGACAGCTAGAAGCCTACAAGTTCTGAATTAATTATGTTATTATGACACCTGAAAACGTATTAGTATAACTCATTCTAACTCCTAATTGCTCACATTTCTGAAAGAAGAATAATGATTAAAAGTTATGTTTTCAAATATCAAATATCTCCAAATTTGCCATGTACCATACATAGTTCAATACATAGTTCAAAAGTAATGATTATTGCGGCTGTAGGTTAACTGCAAAAAACAAAAAAATGAATCTATTCAACAAGCTGATCTACAATTTGAAATGTCTATCTTGAAGAAAAATAATGTTTGACTGGGGACCAACTGACTTAGAGCTTTCTTAAGGTTAGCTCTGTTTTGTCTGTAAGTACTGAGAGGAAAGTACAGTGAGGTAGTAGAGGTTATAGCACTTGATTATCCTCTGTATAGAATGAGGTGGTCTTTCCCTGAAGTTAAGTGAACAAGAAGTATCTAAAAGATGGAAGATGTATTTATAAAAAATAAATTTACCAAAATTCTAAGTTCAGATATCTTTGCATGTATCTTTAAGTTCTTGATTCATTAAAAAAAAATTAAAACAATAAACTGTAGCTAATTCATTACAAGTGTTGTTTAATCAACAAAGAGGAATACCCACCTGGTAACTTGCATTTAAAGGAAAAAGCTTAATTGTAAGTGTATGGCTTTATTCTTTATTTCTAGGTTTTCTATTGTGCTATGTTGATCTATATGCCTATCTTTGTACCAGTACTATTTTAGTTACTGTAGGTTTGTAGTATAGTTTGGAGTTGGGTAATGTGATGCCTCTGGCTTTGTTCTTTTTTGCTTAGGCTTCCTTGGCTATTCAGGGTATTTTTCGGTTCCATGTGAGTTTTAGAATTTTTTTCTACATCTGTGAAAAATGACATTGGTAATTTGAAAGGAATTGCATTGAATCTGCAGATTGCTTGAAGCAGTATGGACATTTTAGTAACTGATTTCTCTAATCCGTGATTATGGAATATTTTTCCAATTGTTTGTTTCTGTCATCTATAATTTATATCATCAGTGTTTTGTAGTTCTCCTTGTAGATATCTTTCACATTCTTAGTTAGATGTATTCCTAGGTGTTTTGTTTATTTATTTAGTTTGTGTGTGGCTCTAGGAAGTGGGATTGCATTCTTGATTGCATTCTCAGCTCCAACATTATTAGTATTAAGAAGTGCTACTGATTTTTGTATGTCAGTTTTGTATCCTGAAACTTTACTGAAGCCATTGATCAGGTCTAGGAGTCTTTTGGAGGAATCTTTAGTTTTCTAGATATGAAATCATATGGTCAGTGAATGGAGATAACTTGACTTCCTCTTTTCCCATTTAGATGCCTTTTATTTCTTTCTCTTGCCTAATTGCTCTGTCCACAACTTCCAGTACTATGTTGAATAGCAGTGGTGAGAATAGACATTCTTGTTTTGTACTAGTTATTAGGGAAAATGCTTCCAACTTTTGCCCTTTCAGTATGATTTTGGCTAATGGTTTGCCATAGATGACTCATATTATTTTGAGGTAAATATCTTCAATGCCTCATTTGTTGAGGACTTTACCATGAAGCGATGTTTGATGTTATCAAATGTATCAAATGCCTTTTCTGTGTCTATTGAGATGATAATTTGGTTTTTGTTTCCAATTCTGTTCATGTGGTGGATCATATTTATTGATTTCCACATGTTGAACCATCCTTGCATCCCAGGAATAAACTCCACTTGGTTGTGGTGATTTTTCTTTTTGATGTACTGCTGGATCCAGTTTTCTAGTATATCGTTGAAGACCTTTATATCTATGTTAATCATGAATGAATATTGGCCTGTGGTTTTCCTTTTTTGTCTTCTACTTGCCAGATTTTGGTATCCAAGATATTAGTATTCTAAAATGAATTAGGGAGGAATTACTCCTCCTTGATTTTTTTGGATAGTTTCAGTAAGATTGATATTATCTGTTCTATTTACATCTGGAAGAATTCAGCTGTGAATCTGTCTGTTCAGCACTTTTTATGGTTGGTAGTTTTTCTGTTACTGATTCAGTTTCATAATTTTTTATTGTTTGGTTTGAGGTTTCAATTTCTTCCTGGTTCAGTCTTAGGAGGTGGTGTGTTTCCAAGAATTTATTCATTTCCTCAAGGTTTTCTAGTTTGCGTACACAGATATTTATAGTGGTCTCTGCTAATCTTTTGTATTTCTGTGGAATCAATTGTTACTTTTGTGACTTCCGATTTCACTTGAGTCTTCTCTCTTTTTTTCTTTGTTCATCTGGCTAGTGGCCTATCAATCTTGTTTATCCTTTCAAAAACCAATTTTTCATTTCATTGATTATTTGTATAACTTTTTGGTCTCAATATAATTTAGTTCTGCTCTGATTTTAGTTGTTTCTTTTCTTCTTCTAGCTTTAGGTTAAGTTCTTTTTTTTCTAGCTCCTCCAGATGTGAAATTAGGTTGTCAATTTGAGATCCTTCTATCTTCTTGATGTAGGCATTTACCACTATAAAGATTCCTCATAACAGTGCTTTCACTGAAGCCCAGAGGTTTTGATATGGTGTGAGTCTTTTCATTGTTTGAAATAATTTTGTGATTTCTGCCTTAATTCATTATTTATTCAAAAGTCATTCAGGAGTAAGTTTTTTAATTTTCTTGTATTTGTTTAGTTTTAAGAGTTCTCCTTGGTATTGATTTCTAATTTTGTTCCTCTGTGGTCTGAGAAGATGCTTGGTATAGTTTCAGTTTTTTTAAATTTATTAAGACTTGCTTTATGACTGAGCCTATGATCAATCTTAGAGAATGTTCCCTGTGCAGATAAGAATGTATATTCTGTGCTTGATAGGTGGCTTATTCTGTAGATATCTATTACGTTGATTTGGTAAAGTGTCCCACTGAAGTCCAGAATTTCTTTGTTGGTTTTCTGCCTTGATGAGCTGTCTAATGCAATCACTGGGGTATTGAAGTCCTCCACTATTTTTATATATATACATATATATATATATATATATATATAAATTTTTTTTTTTCCCCCGAGATGGAGTCTTGCTCTGTCCCCAGGCAGGAGTGCAGTGGCATGATCTTGGCTCACTGCAACCTCCGCCTCCCAGGTTCAAGTGATTCTCCAGCTTCAGCCTCCTGAGTAGCTGGAATTACGGGCACGTGCCACCACCCTCAGCTAATTTTTGAATTTTTAGTAGAGACAGGGTTACACCATATTGGCCAGGATGGTCTTGATCTCCTGACCTTGGCCTCCCAAAGTGCTGGGATTATAGGTGTAAGCCACTGCGCCTGGCCGTCCTTCACTGTTATTGAATGGTTGTCTATCTCTTTTCTTAGGTCTAGTAGTAATTGTTTTACAAGTAAGGGTGTTCCAATGTTAGGTGAATATATATTTAGGATGGTTAAACTTATTGTTGATTCGAACCTTTCATCATTATATAATGCTCTTATTTGTCCCTTATTACTGTTGTTGTTTTAAAATTTGTTTTATATGATACAAGAATAGCAATCCTTGCTCTTTTTTTCATTTTTCATTTGCATGATAGATCTTTCTCCATCCTGTTACTTTGAGCCTAAGGGGTCAAAGTAAACGTATCACATGCAAGATGGGTCTCTTGAAAATAGCATGAAGTTGGGTCTTGATTTTTATCCAATTTGCCACTCTATGTCTTTTAAGAGAAGGATTTAAGCCTTTATGTTCAAAGTTAATATTGATATATAAGGCTTTGTTCCTATCGTAGTGTTGCAGCTAGTTGCTCTATAGTCTCAATTGCATAGTTACTTTATAGGGTCTGTGGGCTTTGTACTTACGTGTGCTTTTGTGGTAGCAAGTGTTGTGCTTTCATTTCCCAAAATAAACAATGGAAAAAGGACATCCTAATCAATAAACGGTGCTCAAAAAACTGGCTAGCCATATTCAGAAGAATGAAACTGGACGTTTACCTCTCACTGCATACAAAACTTAACTGAAGATCAGTTAAAGACAAGAGTAAGACCTTAAACTAAAAAAGCCCTAGGAGAACACCTAGTTAAAAACTCTTCCAGAATTGACCTATGCAAATAACTTATGATTAAGACTTCAAAGGCCAATGGAACAAAAACAAAAATTAACAAGTGGGACTTGATCAAACTAAAGAGCTTCTACACAGCAAAAGAAACTATCGACAGAGTAAACAGACAACCTACAAAATGTGGACAAATGTTCATAAACTGTGCATCCAAGAAAAAGATTAATATTCAGAATCCATAAGCAACTTCAACAAATCACCACCAACAACAAAATAACTCCATTAAAAAGTAGGCAAAGGACATGAAGAGACACTTCTTAAAAGAAGACATACAAGTGGCCAAGAAACATGAAAAAATGCTCAACATTACTAATCATCAGAGAGATGCAAATTAAAGCCACCATAAGATACCATCTGACACAAGTCAGAATGGCTATTATTAAAAAGTCAAAAACTAACATATGTTGGCATGGATGCAGAGAAAAGGAAACACTTACAGACTGTTGGTGGGAATGTAAATTAGTTCAGCCCCTGTGGAAAGCAGTTTGGAGATTTTGCAAAAAATTGAAAATAGAACTACCGTTTGATCCAGCAATCCCATTACTAGGTATCCAATCAAAAGAAAATACATTGTTCTACCAAAAAAGACACCTGCACTCATATGTTTATCGCAGCACAATTCACAATAGCAAAGTCATGGAATCAATCTAGGTGCCTATCAATGGTGGATTGGGTAAAGAAAATATGGTACATACGTACCATGGAATATTACATAGCCATTCGAGATTATATCCTCTGCATCAACATGGATGGAGCTGGAGGCCATATCTTAACTGTTAAGTGAATTAACACTTAGAATTAACTCCGAAACAAAAAATCAAATACGCGATGTTCTCACTTATAAGTGGGATCTAAACAATTTACCCACAGATATAAAGATGAAAATAGACACTGAGGTTTCCAAAAGTGGGGAAGAAGGGAGGGGAAAAATGGTTGAAGAACTACCTACATTCTCTATTTGGGTGATGGATTCAGTAGCCCAAACCCAAGCATTATGGAATATATTCATATAACCTGCACATGTGCCCCCTGAAACTAAAATTTTAAAAATAGTAAGAAGAAAGAATAAGCTTTGGCTCCATATTAAAAGTATGACAATAAATGTGTATTTATATATTAAATTAAAACAAAATATTGAACTATAATATTTATTTTTAATGAGTTCTTTCTTTTGCAAATTTTAAAAATTAACCAACTCTATCTAAGTCTTGATCAACTGAGATGTTTTTTTAATATCTGAAGAAGGTATTCCCAAGCTTCTGAGAATACCGTTGGACTAAGAGCAGACAGCACAGCCCTTAGCTGTCAGCCCCACTCTGGGGATTTCCCTTGGCTGAAGAGTGCTGCCTTGCTCAAAGTCATGTGCCCCTTCCAGTGGGCAGACAGAGACCAACGACTAGTTGCTTTGCAAGTATAAAAGCACAGCTCCCTCCTTACAACTTGGAAAAGCTTCAAGGGTTATCCAGTTTCAGAGGTCTTCATGGGATTGACTGGGCTTTCATTAAGGCTGCATCACAACCCAACTTCTTCCCAGCTCAGTCCTGGTTCCTTCTTTTTCTTCATGGGTATTGATCCTGAAAGCATATTCCAAAAACCTCCTGACCCTAATGTCTGTGTGAGTCAGCTTCAAGTGAGTCCTGCAGTAGGCTTCTATGGTGCATTCACTTCAACCTGGCTCTTAAAGAACCCCTCACTACTTGCAGCCTGCCTGACTACACCAAAATTGTCAATTTGACCAAAACACAATACAGGTATAGGATCCCCACCTTCTCTACATCCCTTTCCCACTTGCAACTTCTCTCCCTATGCCTCGTTTTCCTAATCAAAGTCCAACAAGAATAGATATCTGATATCCTACTTTAGTTTAATTTTCATTGTATCTCATTACCATATTATTGTAATCAATAACTAAAATAGGGTAATACTAGCTGCTGTAACAAATGAACCCACAAATGTATGTCTCAAATCCAACATACCTAAAAGATATTTTAGGCATACTTAAAGATATTTCAGGCATACCTAAAAGATATTTCAGTCTTGGTTCCAAAACACAGCAATAAAATGAATTTTGCAATAAAGTAAGTCACACACATTTTTTAGTTTCCCAGTGCACATAAAAGTTATTCTGTATTATATTAAGTGTGAACAGTATTATTTCTCAAAACATAATGTATATACATTGATTTAAAATATTTTATTGTCAGCTGGGTTCAGTGGTTCATGCATGTGATCCCGGTATTTTGGGAGATTGGAACAGGAGGATCAGTTAAGGCACGAAGTTTGGGACAAGGCTGAGCAACATAATGACACCCCATTTCTACAAAAAATTTAAAAATTAGACAGGCATGGTGGCACAAACCCATAGTCCTAGCTACTCTGGAGGCTGAGGGAGGAGTTTTGTGTGAGCCTGGTAGTACAAGGTTACAGTGAGCCATGATTGTGTAACTGCACGCCAGCTTGGGTGACAGAGCAAGATCCTGTGTCTAAAAATAGTAATAATAATAGTCACTTTATTGCTAAAATATTTAAAAATGCTAACCATCATCCTAGTATTCAGTGAGTTGTAGTCATTTTGCTGCTATAGGATCCTGCCTTGACGTTGATGGCTGCTGATGTGGGGGTTGCTGAAGATTGGAATGGCTTTGGAAACTTCTTAAAATAAGACAATGCTAAGGTGTGCTACACTGGTTGACTCTTTCTTTCATGAAAGATTTCTCTGTAGCAAGCGATGTTCAATAGCATTTTACTTACAGTAGAACTTCTTTCAAAATTTGAGTCAATTCTCTCAAGCACTTCCACTACTTTATCAACTAAGTATAAGAAATGTTTTGAATCTCTTGTCAATTCAGCATTGTTCACAGCATCTTCCCCAGGAGTAGATTTTACCTTAGGAAACCACTTTCTTTGTTCATCCATAAGAATTCCTCATCCAATCAAGTTTTGTAATGAGAGTCTGGCAATTAAATCACATCTTCAGGCTTCATTTGTAATTTTAGTTTTTCTATTTCCAGTGCATCTGCAGTTACTTCCTCCACTGAAGTCTTGAATCCCTCAAAGTCATCCTTGAGGGTTGGAATCAACTTCTTCCAAACTCCTGTTACTGTAGGTATTTTGACCCCTCCAATGAATGGCAAATGATCTTAATGGCATCTAGAGTGGTGAACCCATTCCAGAAGGTTTTCAATTTCCTTGGCCCAGATCCATCAGAGGAGTCACTATCTACGGCAGCTATAACCTTACAAAATGTATTTCTTAAATAATGAAACTTGAAAGTTGAAATTATTCCTTGGTCCATGGGCTGTGGAATGGATGTTGTTTTCACAGGCATGAAAGCAACATTCATCTTGTACATCTACATCGGAGCTCTTAGGTGACCAGGTATGTTGCCAACGAGCAGTAATATTTTGAATTAATTTTTTTTTCCTGAGTAGTGGGTCTCAACAGTGGGCTTAAATATTCAGTATACCGGCCGAGCAGAATGGCTCATGCCTGTAATCCCAGCGCTTTGGGAGACCGAGGTGGGCAGATCACATGAGGTCAGGAGTTCGAGACCAGCCTGGCCAACATAGTAAAACCCTGCCTCTACTAAAAATAGAAAAAAGATCCTGGCATGGTGGTGGGTGGCAGGAGAATCACTTGAACCTGGGGGTGGAAGTTGCAGTGAGCCAAGATCATGCCATTTCACTCCAGCCTGGGCGAAAGAGTGAAACTCTATCTCAAACAAAATAAAAATAATAATAATAATTCAGTATACCATGCTGTAAACGGATGTGTTGTCATCCAGGCATTGTTGTTCCATTTATAGAGCATGGGCAAAGTGGATTTAGTACAGTTCTTAAGTGACTTAGGATTTTCAGAATGGTAAATGAGCATTCACTTCTAGGTAAAGTCACCTGCTGCATTATTTGCTAACAAGAGAATCAGCCTGTCCTCTGAAGCTTTGAATCCAGGCATTGACTGCTCCTCTCTAGCATGAAAGTCCTGGATGGCATCCTATTCCAATATAAGACTGTTTTATCTACATCAAAAATTGTTTTTTAGCGTAGCCACCTGCATCACTTATCTTAACCAGGTCTTCAATATAATTTGCTTTAGTGTTTACACCAGCAATTGTTGCTTCACCTTGCACTTCTATGTTAATGGAAATAGTTTCTTTCCTTAAATTTCATGAACCAACCTCTACTAACTTCAAACTTTTCTTATGCACTTCCTCATCTCTCTCATCCTTCATAGAATTGAAAAGAGTTAGGGCCTTGCTGTGTATTAAACTTTGGCTTTAAGTAATGTTGTGACTAGTTCGACTTTCTATCCATATCGCTAAAACTTCCTCTGTATCAGTAATAAGGCTCTTTGGCTTTCTTTTTTTTTTTTTTTATTATATTATACTTTAAGTTCTAGGGTACATGTGCATAACGTGCAGGTTACATATGTATACATGTGCCATGTTGGTGTGCTGCACCCATCAACTCGTCAGCACCCATCAATTCATCATTTATATCAGGTATAACTCCCCAATGCAATCCCTCCCCCCTCCCCCCTCCCCATGATAGGCCCCAGTGTGTGATGTTCCCCTTCCCGAGTCCAAGTGATCTTTCTTATCATTCATATGTTCACGGGAATAACACTTTTAGTTTCCCTCAAGATTTTTTCCTTCGCATTCACAACTTGGCTAAGAGGCCTACCTTTTGGCCTATCTCAGCTTTTGACATGTCTTTCTCACTGAGCTTAATTATTCTAGCTTTTGATTTAAAGTGAGAGACATGTGACTCTTACTTTCACTTGAACACTTAGAAGCTATTGTAGAGTTATTAATTAACATAATTTCAATATTATTCTATCTCAGGGAATAGGTCGGCCCAAGGAGAGAAACAGAGATGAGAAAATGGCCTATCAGTGGATTAGTCGGGATACATAAAATTTGTATTAAGTTCACCGTTTGGTCTGGGAACTGTTTATGGCTCCCCAAAACAATTGCAACAGTAATATCAAAGATGACTTATCACATATCACCATCACAGATACAATAGTGACAAACTTTGAAATATTGTGAGAATTATCAAAATGTGACATAGAGACATGAAATGAGTACAGGCTTTTAGAAATATGACACCAACAGACTGGACTGATGCAGAGTTACCACTAACCTCTAATTTATATAAAATGCAACATCTGTAAAGCACCATAAAGCAAAGGGCAGTAAAACAAGGTATACTATGGAAGTTCATTTCTAGCACATTTACCAATAGGCACTTAGTAAACAGGTTAGCATATTGCCTCTCCTCCACATAGTCATTTAGAAGTCACTGCTGTCTTTATTAAAATGTTTCCAAGGTTCCTCTGAGAGATAATTTTAGTCTAGTCAACCATAGGAGAAAACTGCATGGAAAAGCAGGTACGGTTACTGGAGGCCACACCTGGAAATAGTGCACCCCTCCATCATTGAATATTCAGTTGCAAGGCCACTTCAAACTACAAGTGGGACAGGAAAATTCAGTCTTCCTGAATGTCCAGGAGGAAGAAAAGAACATAGATTTCGGTTATCTGCTCTGTTACATTAGGATCACTGAGAAGGCGTATCTCCAAGGACACAATGGATAAATTCTCTGCAATCAAATCTTTCTTGGGTGACTTGTGACTAATTTATAAAGTTAAACTTCTTCGGTTATTCCTTCTCTCCATGTAACTATTTAATGTGATAGCTGTTAATCTTTTTTCTGTTTTTACCTTTTCTAGGATTATCTGGGTCATTCTTAACTTCCTGTATCAACCCCCCCCCCACCGACCGACCCATTTTTTTTGAGATGAGTCTTGCTCTGTTGCCCAGGCTGGAGTGCAGTGGTTTGATCTCAGCTCACTGCAACCTCTGCCTCCTGGGTTCCAGCAATTCTCCTGCCTCAGCCTCCCTAGAAGCTGGGACTATAGGCATGCACCACCATGCCTGGCAATTTTTGTATTTTTAGTAGAGATGGGGTTTCACCACGTTGGTCAGGATGATCTCAAACTCCTGACCGCAGGTGATCCACCCATCTCAGCCTCCCAAAGTGCTGGGATTACAGCGTGAGCCACCACGCCTGGCCTATCCTTTTTAACACATATAAGAGAGAAATATGTGTATGTATTTTACAGATAGTCATATCCTTAAAATAATTCTTGCATACCTCTCCATAGAAATGAACATTCACACTTTATTGGCATATTTATGCTTAATTAAGGAGATAGAATCCCGTAGATGAATACCAGTCATGGTTCTAGGCTCTGTAGTTACATTTATTCCCCCAAAACAACATAACAAGTCAATCCTATTATTATGATTATGTTAGAGAGAAAGAAATGTAGAGTTCAATAAAGTAAGCACCTCATCCTCATCCAAGGCTAGTCAGATAGCAAACAACAAAACTGGCATTTAAATTTAAATTTGTGTGCCTCCAGAGAGCATACCTACACTTTTATCCAGTCGGTGTACTGCCTCATAACTGGTGTCTATGCACCAAGTACAATGAAATAGATGTACAAGCTAGAAACCGGGACAGGAATTGTGAATAATTCTGCTCAATCCTATTTCAACATTTTAGTGGGAGAATGGTCTTTACTAAACTCTGAGCTCCAAAGCTTTATGCTTAACATCTTTACATTTTATATTGCTCTCTAAGCTCTATTCTGCCTTTCACTTTGTCCTCTAGTAAATCATTTATTTGCTCCGATCTTCTAACATCAAAATGATAATTCTGTAATTCCATTCAGGGAGTTTCTATCAGAGTCAGTAATAACATATATCTTAGTTATATTTAAATGAAACCCTAGAAATTATGTTTATGTTGAAAGAAAACCCTTAGAAAGCTGAGATTCTGATATAATGACTTAAATAGACTCTAAAATATGACTATGTGAGCACATATGTAGGTGTCTGTTTAAAGTCATTTTTTCTCACAGAAAAACACATCCTGTGGTCCATAAGCTTGATCTAATGCATCTCTGGCCAAGTAAAAGTCTTTTCAGAAGTATCTTCTCTTTCTTACTATGTCCCTAAATGTTCAGTGTGTTGCTTAGATTTCTGCTTCTTGAAAATTATGACAAATGCCATTTAATCGTGTCCACAAAAGTGATAAAGAAAGAAGATAATGCTAAAGACAAAAGAGTGAATTCAAGGTAGAAGCAAATATATATTATTCTAAGTTATGAAATTAGCTAGAAATTTTTGAAAACTTCTTGAATATGAAGAAAAATAAATGGAATTTTAGTGAATATGCCATTTAATACATCTTTAACTTTATGTATTTGTTGATATGTAAACATAAACTAACAATTTTTAGTTAATACAATATAGCAAATATTGGCTTCTTGCTCTAGAAGATAACATACAAATATCTTCATCAAAGAGCCACTGCTTGTCTCTTTGCATCCTCTCTAAACCCTGTTATGTTAAACTTCAAGGTCCAGCCACATAAAACTGTTAGTATTTTTCTACATATACCATGATGCTTCTTCCTTCTGTGAATTCATTTATACTGTTTCCTTCACCTTGAATCTTCCCACATTCAATAGGGTAACTTAGTTTCCTCATGTTTATAATGAAGATAATAATACCACGTATCTTTGGAGTTATGAGAATATAAAGAGACAATCAATGTAAAATGGTTAGAAAACACCTAGCATATTGAAAACACTCAATAAAGGTTGTTTTCAAAGATAGGTGGCTTCATCTGTGCCACATGTATTTCACAATAGTTCAGCCAATGATGTACTGTTGGTGTGGAAATTTACTGTATCAAAAAAAAGTCTTTCCAAGTCTTTGCTATTGTGAATAGTGCCGCAATAAACATACGTGTGCATGTGTCTTTGTAGTAGCATAATTTATAATCCTTTGGGTATATACCCAGTAGTGGGATGGCTGGGTCATATGGTACATCTAGTTCTAGGTCCTTGAGGAATCGCCATACTGTTTTCCATAATGGTTGAACTAGTTTACAATCCCACCAACAGTGTAAAAGTGTTCCTATTTCTCCACATCCCCTCCAACACCTGTTGTTTCCTGATTTTTTAATGATTGCCATTCTAACTGGTGTGAGATGGTATCTCATTGTGGTTTTGATTTGCATTTCTCTGATGGCCAGTGATGATGAGCATTTTTTCATGTGTCTGTTGGCTGTATGAATGTCTTCTTTTGAGAAATGTCTGTTCATATCCTTTCCCCACTTTTGGATGGGGTTGTTTGTTTTTTTCTTGTATATTTGTTTGAGTTCTTTGTAGATTCTGGAAATGAGCCCTTTGTCAGATGAGTAGATTGCAAAAATTTTCTCCCATTCTGTAGGTTGCCTGTTCACTCTGATGGTAGTTTCTTTTGCTGTGCAGAAGCTCTTTAGTTTAATGAGATCCCATTTGTCAATTTTGGCTTTTGCTGCCGTTGCTTTTGGTGTTTTAGACATGAAGTCCTTGCCCGTGCCTATGTCCTGAATGGTACTACCTAGATTTTCTTCTAGGGTTTTTATGGTATTAGGTCTAACATTTAAGTCTCTAATCCATCTTGAATTAATCTTCGTATAAGGAGTAAGGAAAGGATCCAGTTTCAGCTTTCTACTTATGGCTAGCCAATTTTCCCAGCACCATTTATTAAATAGGGAATCCTTTCCCCATTTCTTGTTTTTCTCAGGTTTGTCAAATATCAGATGGTTGTAGATGTGTGGCATTATTTCTGAAGGCTCCGTTCTGTTCCATTGGTCTATATCTCTGTTTTGGTACCAGTACCATGCTGTTTTGGTTACTGTAGCCTTGTAGTATAGTTTGAAGTCAGGTAGCGTGACGCCTCCGGCTTTGTCCTTTTGACTTAGGATTGTCTTGGCAATACGGGCTCTTTTTTGGTTCCATATGAACTTTAAAGCAGTTTTTTCCAATTCGGTGAAGAAACTCATTGGTAGCTTGATGGGGATGGCATTAAATCTATAAATTACCTTGGGCAGTATGGCCATTTTCACAATATTGATTCTGCCTATCCATGAGCATGGTATGTTCTTCCATTTATTTGTGTCCTCTTTGATTTCACTGAGCAGTGGTTTGTAGTTCTCCTTGAAGAGGTCCTTTACATCCCTTGTAAGTTGGATTCCTAGGTATTTTATTCTCTTTGAAGCAATTGTGAATGGAAGTTCATTCCTGATTTGGCTCTCTACTTGTCTGTTACTGGTGTATAAGAATGCTTGTGATTTTTGCACATTAATTTTGTATCCTGAGACTTTGCTGAAGTTGCTTATCAGCTTAAGAAGATTTTGGGCTGAGACGATGGGGTTTTCTAAATACACAATCATGTCATCTGCAAACAGGGACAATTTGACTTCCTCTTTTCCTAACTGAATACCCTTGATTTCTTTCTCTTGCCTGATTGCCCTAGCCAGAACTTCCAACACTATGTTGAATAGGAGTGGTGAGAGAGGGCATCCCTGTCTTGTGCCAGTTTTCAAAGGGAACTTTTCCAGTTTTTGCCCATTCAGTATGATATTAGCTGTGGGTTTGTCATAAATAGCTCTTATT
Source organism: Piliocolobus tephrosceles (assembly GCF_002776525.5). NCBI lineage: Eukaryota > Metazoa > Chordata > Mammalia > Primates > Cercopithecidae > Piliocolobus > Piliocolobus tephrosceles. The sequence goes on from NC_045434.1 coordinate 147,833,247, forward strand.
ATTTTGAGGTACGTTCCATCAATACCGAATTTGTTGAGCGTTTTTAGCATGAAGGGCTGTTGAATTTTGTCAAAAGCCTTTTCTGCATCTATTGAGATAATCATGTGGTTCTTGTCTTTGGTTCTGTTGATATGCTGGATTACGTTGATTGATTTGCGAATGTTGAACCAGCCTTGCATCCCAGGGATGAAGCCCACTTGATCATGGTGGATAAGCTTTTTGATGTGCTGCTGAATCCGGTTTGCCAGGATTTTATTGAGGATTTTTGCATCGATGTTCATCAGGGAGATTGGTCTAAAATTCTCTTTTTTTGTTGTGTCTCTGCCAGGCTTTGGTATCAGGATGATGCTGGCCTCATAAAATGAGTTAGGGAGGATTCCCTCTTTTTCTATTGATTGGAATAGTTTCAGAAGGAATGGTACCAGCTCCTCCTTGTACCTCTGGTAGAATTCAGCTGTGAATCCATCTGGTCCTGGGCTTTTTTTGGTGGGCAGGCTATTAATTGTTGCCTCAATTTCAGAGGCTGCTATTGGTCTATTCAGGGATTCAACTTCTTCCTGGTTTAGTCTTGGAAGAGTGTACGCGTCCAGAATCAACCCAAATGTCCATCAGTGACAGACTGGATTAAGAAAATGTGGCACATATACACCATGGAATACTATGCAGCCATAAAAAAGGATGAGTTTGCGTCCTTTGTAGAGACATGGATGCAGCTGGAAACCATCATTCTTAGCAAATTATCACAAGAAGTGAAAACCAAACACCGCATGTTCTCACTCATAGGTGGGAACTGAACAATGAGCTCACTTGGACTCGGGAAGGGGAACATCACACACTGGGGCCTATCATG
>NC_045434.1:147834196-147849899 GCF_002776525.5 Piliocolobus tephrosceles
CAGTTCCCACCTATGAGTGGGAACTGAACAATGAGCTCACTTGGACTCGGGAAGGGGAACATCACACACTGGGGCCTATCATGGGGAGGGGGGAGGGGGGAGGGATTGCATTGGGGAGTTATACCTGATATAAATGATGAATTGATGGGTGCTGACGAGTTGATGGGTGCAGCACACCAACATGGCACATGTATACATATGTAACCTGCACGTTATGCACATGTACCCTAGAACTTAAAGTATAATAAAAAAATAAAATAAATAAATAAATAAAAAAAAAAAGTCTTTCAAGATTTCTAACCTACTTATTTGATATATGTTTGTAAAATATTACACTTACACTAACAACATATTTAAAATACCAAGATAAACAGGATTACACTCATGTATATTGATAAATTCTCTAAACAAAAAATAAACTTCAATATTATGTCACAAAGATGCAAAAACCAGTAACCATAAGGAGTTAAACACATATATTTGTCACCAATCAGCACACTTCAGGGTAGAGGTTGCTACATTTACAATGGCAAATAATTTGACATATTTCATGAAATCAATGATTCAGGAGGTTTTTAATTTCTGTTTTTCCCACTCTGAAGAACAGAACCTCACTCTGTCTCTTTCCACCTCTAATATAATTCAGGAAGCATATCAAGTCTTAATTTAAGATGAGTGATGTAGTATAGAGTTTCAGACGATATATCTTTTCAAAGCTATCAGTTTCCTTTCACCATGTTTCCTATATTCCAAAAACAAGTTTAAATTAAACATAGATCAACAATAAATCTGCCAATTGGTATCTTATTTATGGCATTTTAGAAGACACATTGATGCTTTTTTTTAAAAACCAAAATGGACACTTTCTGATTCCTTCAGAATTAAAATGAAAACAACTAAAATATTTGTTGAAAATTTATTAGCCATGAGATGTCTACATGTCTCTTATCCTCACAATATTATTCCCTGATGCAACATCCACGTAAGGCAGGGAAGCATATTACATATAGTATGTATGAAAGAGGCCTCAGTTTTCATTGTCCAAACTTATTAAGTATGAAATTATTATGATTTAAGGATTGAAAAGGAGAAAAAACTACAGTAGAAGATGATTAACCAGATACCTAGGACAAAGTCTATTGCAGATTTATAATATCTCTAAAAATTTGGATGATTTAACTCTCAAATTTGAGTGAACAAAAGATCAGTGTAATTTTATATCATGATACAAATTTCAGTTATCAATTTGCAGTTGTGCAAATATTTATACTTAAATTGGACATACACAAATGACAATTCTTCATTTTAAAATGCTTACCTATATATCTATGTAAGTACCCAAGAGGTCTTACAACTCACTGCAATCATTCATTACTATTTGCACTACCTGGCTACGTTGCAGTGTTTGAGTCTTTGAGAAGAAGATACTCAAACTCAGTATCAGGTTATCTGTTGTGTGCCTCTAATTTTTACTTTTTGAATAGGTATATCTATGCCTACTCTACCATTGCATGCTGAGTATATGAGGGGCAAATAAATAATATCTTTAGTTAGTAGAGATTCAGAATGAGATCAACTATAGTGGAGGAAGTAAACTGGATCCTCATCCACACTTAGACCTGATTTATTTGATCAGATCCTGAAATCTGGGCATAGTGTGGTAATGGAATGAGATTTTTGGAGGGAAACTGAAGAGGAGAATGTATTTTACATATGAGATTAAAGTAAATAAATTATAGTCAAATAACAGACTTTGGAGGCTATAAAATATAGTGACAACTTCTTTGAAACTCTCCAATTGAGAAGTTGAGTCAGTTTCTCCTCCCTCTGAAACTGGATGGGTTTATGATTGTACAATAGAGTACAATGATTGTACTTATAGAGTACAATAAGTGATGCTATGTGACTTTCAAGGCTAGTTCATAAAAGGCCATGTAGCTTTTATTTATTTGTTGAAATATAAAAAATTATAGACCAGAGGCACCTTACAAAAAATACTACTACCCTGACATGCTATGAGAAAACCCAAACCAAAATAAATGAAATCAGTATCTTGAAGAGATATCTGCATCCCCCATGCTCATTGCACATTATTCACAATAGTCAAGATATGGAAACAACTGAAGTGCCCATTGACAGGTGAATGGATAAAGAAAATATTGTATTTATACACTCACACACACACACACACACACACACACACACACACACAATGGACAAGATGCCAAGCATGGTTAGGTTCTGGTGAGAGCCCTCATCCTGGTTTCCTCACATGGCCAAGAGAGAGAAGAAGCAAGCCCTCTCTTACCTCTCCTTAATTCCATCATGAGGGCTCCACCATCATGATCTTACTGTCTCCCAAAAGTCCAAAAGTCCATCACCTAACATGATCCCAATGGGGATTCATCTTTCAACATATGAGTATCAGGGGGAATACCATTGTTCAGCCCATAACACACTAGCTACTTTTGAAGTATCTGAAGTATTCAACATGTGACTATGGTAACCAAATTAGCAGTGCAGAATTTCTACCATCATAGAAATTTCTACTGGATAGTGTTGATCTATATTGAAGTACAGAGACAAAGAGAAAAAGAAAACACAGGGAAGATATTATATTAGTGTAAAAATTTTCTAAATTAAAAAAAAAAAAATCAAGTCCCAAGAGGAAAGGAGAGAAGGGGACATAAAGCGATATTTGAAGAGATAATGCCTGAGAGATTTTCTCAAATGATGAAATACATGAAGCCACACATTCAATTAACACTACAAATCTGAAGGATTACAAATAAAAAGAAAATCATCACTAGTAATACCATACTAAAACTGGTAACACAAGGGAAAAAATTTGAAGTAGCAAGATTTTTTAAAAGACACAATACTATCAAAGATGCAACAATAAAATTGATGACTGGTTGCTTGACACAAATAATGGAATGGTGTCTTAAAAGTACGAAAACAAAACCAAGCAAAACCAAACTCCTATCCAACCAGAATTCAGTAACCATTAAAAATATCCTTCAAAATTGATAGTGAGTAAGTCTTTTTTTTTCCTAACATGCAAAACCAGAAAATGCACCCCCAGTATATGTGCATTAAAGGAAATATTCAAGAACATATTAAAGGAAATTATTCAGGCAGGAACAACATAACACGACTCCAGAGAGAATAACAGACACACAGAATGGAATAAATAGCTATGAAAAGGGTAAATATATGTTTAAAGCTAAATAAACAGTCTATATTAAAAATAATAATTATGACTTACAGCATTTTAAATAAATACACAAAAAGTAATATATGACAAACACAGAATAAAAGAAAGTGAGAAGTATATTATTAAAGTATCCTAAAACTCTTTCACTGTTTGGGAAGTAGCAAATTTAATTATACTTTAATGAACAATGTTATATCAGAATTTTAATGAGTAAAGAATGCACAGTATAATCTCTAAGGTGACCACTCAGAGACTAGTAAAAATACTTAAGTTGAAAGAAGACAGAAAATAAACAAAAACAATAGGTGGAGCAACAAAATCAAATAATAAAACAATATATTTGAACTCAAATATATCAAATAAACTAAATATTAAACAAACAGATGAAATATTATTAGTCTGAATTTTAAAATACAAATATTTCTTACAAGAGACACACATTAAATATAAAGATGCAAAAAGTTTGGACATAAAAGGATCAACAGAAAAATTTCATGCAAACACTATTCAAAAGAAAGCTGGCATAGTGATACTGCTAAAAGATAAAGTAGAAATCCAGGTGAAGAGAATTACTAAAGATGAAAAGGGACATTTCATAATTTAAAAGGAGCCATTTCATCAAGAAAATGTAGCAATTCTAAATCAACAGGTATTTTATTAGTATAGGCTTAAAATATATAATTCGAATATTGAGAAATAGAAATAAAAACTAGATATCCATGATTATAGTGGGAGAGTTTAAAGCAACTCTTTTATTAGCTGTTAGAACAAATGCATAAAACAGTATGTATACAGACAATTTTTAAAATGTGATTAACAAAAATTACCTAATTGGGAACTAAAGCAGTAACTGAAGAATGGACATATTTTTCATGTATGCAGAGAACATCTGCCAAAATCCACCATATGCTTGGTCATAAAGCAAGCCTCACCAAATTTTGAAGCATTGCAATAATACAAACTATAATTTCTGACCATAATGCAATTATACTACAAATCAAAGTAAAAAAATAACTAGTAACTCTCAAAATGTTTGAAAATTTAGCCTTGAAAAAATAAACGACCCATGAGACAAATAACAATGGAAATTTGAAAATATTTTGAAGTGAATGAGTGTGTAAACATATAAAAACTTCAGGTATACCACTAACACTGTATTTAAAGGAAAAACTATAGTCTTAAATGTAAATATTAAACAAGAAAAAAGGATGAAAATAATATAATAATTCATCTTAAGAAGTTAGAAAACATTCCAAGTTATATTTTCCTCAGAAAACTAAAAGAAACAGTTATTAAAAAACACAGAAAACAATGAAATTGAGTGAAAAATAATAGAGAAGATAACAAAAGTATAAAAGGTTTTTAAACAAACAATAATTATAAATTGAAAAATTTCTGACCACATACCTGAGGAAAAATATTGAGAAGGAACAAATACATAATATTAGTAATGAAAAAGATCACTATTGCACATCATTACATATAATGAAGCACTTATCATCAAATTTATGCCAATAAATTTGGAGATTTGGGTGAAATCAAATACCTTGGAAATCGCAACTTAAAAAAATGAACATAGGAAGAAGTGAAAAATGTAAGTTTTCCTTCAGTTCTCCAAAAATAATCCACACTTTTTTTGATTTTTGTGTTGTAAATATTTCCACAATGGCTAATTTTAAGCTACTTGCATGACATCACTGAGCAGAGAGTTAGAAAGAGGTGTGCAAAATGTACCCTGAGCCAGTGTCAGTATCAACTGATTCCCACAAACCACTATTCATATCTACTGAAAATATCAAATTCATAATTTAAACACATTTCCAGAAAGAAAACCCATATCCTAGATAAATTTACTAGATAATGTTATTAAATATTTATGGGGAAAATAACAGAAATCTTCACAAACTTTTCCAAATAATAAAAGTGTCTAATTTCTTCGATGAGGCCAGGGTTTTCTAACATTATGAGAAAATAAATTACAGGACAATGTCTTTCAAATACAGTTGCACAATTTCTAAAGAAAATATCAAGAATCTGTCAAAACATCATGTTGTACCCCATAAATATATATATATATAATTTTTAATTGTAAATTAAAAAATAAATAAAAACATCAACAATCTGAATTCAATGAGTATAAAAATGACAACATGTCAGAAAAAGTGCTGCTTATGTTAGGAATCCAAAATTAATTTAGCATTCAAAACCAATGTAAATTAGTATATTAATGAAATAATAGAAGAAAACTACATAATGATCTCAATAGATAAGAAAATACATTTGCTAACAATTTAATATTAATATTAATTGTTGACTAAATTCTTAGCAAACTAACAATAGAAGGAAACAATTCTTAATGTGATAAAAATGTTTATATATACTTGGAAAATAAACACAAATTATAGAAACTCTATAGTTAATGCTGAAATATAATTTTATCCCTAAAATCAGGAATAAAACAGGGCTATTCTTTATCACCATTTCTGTTTGACATTGTTCTAGAGGGCCAGTGAAGTAAAGAAAGAAAAAGAAATAGAAATCTAAGGATAGAAGAATCTATTTGTAATCTAATCATTCCCATAGTAAATATGAATCACTAAAATATGAATTAAAATCACTAGAAACAAGGCCAATGTACAAAAATTATACTTTTATTCATTAGCAGCAAGAAACAAATAAAAATTTTAATTTAAATTTTAAAAATAGTTCTATCAAAAATCACAAAATTACCAACCTGATTTTGATATATAATAAAATGTAAAAAGCCAAAAAGTAACAAAGGAAATCTTAAAGAAGAAGAAGATTATTACATTCATATGCTTGGATGTCAAAACTCATTGTAAAGCTTCAGCAAGGAAGACACAGTGGTATTGACACACAACAAACAACAGTAGGTTAGTAGAACAGTAGGTTAATACAGAGTCTAGAAACAGATCATCACATATACAGGCACTTAATATTTGACGTAAGACAAGATGGAGCAAATGGAAATACAAAATATGTTGGTAGATTTAACTCCAAATATGTAAGTAGTAATAGCTAATAAAACTGAATTAATCTTTCAGGCAAAAGAATATCTGTCTAGGATAGAATAAAATTCAATTCTATGCCATTTACAAAATGCCTTTAAAGTAAAACAGTTACGAAGGCTTAAAATAATAGGATAGAAAAGGATATGTCCAATAAATTCTAAGCAATAAAGTCTCATATTATTAAATTGATAAGGGAAAAATTGGACTTCATGGATAAAGTAAACCATTGCTAGAGATAAAGAAGTTCAATTTATTGTAATGTATTCATTAATTCACCCCAGGAAACTCTAAACCATGTTAAATTTTATATCAATAACACATAGCATCAAAATATATTAGGCAAAACCTTATAGAACTTCCACAAGAAACAGCAAGATCTACAACCATGGTGAAAAATTTTTAATACAAAATTGATAAATAAAGCCAAGAAAAAAGCAATAAAAATATAAAAGATATGAAGGACACAATTAAGCCCTTGATCAAATTTGCACCTATAAGCTGTGTAGCAAACAACTGCAGAATGCATATTCACTTCAAGAATAAAGAGAACATTCACAAAATTGACCAAATATTGGCCCTTACAGCAGCACTCAATGCATTTCAAATACTGGAAAACTAATGACAAAGTTCTTTGTTTACAGTACAACTAACTTAAAAATCAATATAAACATAATTTAAAAACACTAAGTTTGTAAAGTTGGAAACCTACTTCTAAATAATTTATAGGTCCAAAAAGAATTTATAGTAGAAGTAAAAAGTTTTAAACTGAACAGTAACAAAATATATTAAAACTTAAATGTACCAAAAACAGAACTTAGAAATGTGTAGCCTAAAATGCTGTTAGAAAAAAATTAGCTAAGCTATGCATCCATCTTAAGAAATTAGAAAAAGAGTAGTGAAATTATATGAAGTTAAGAAAGACAGAAGCAGAAATTGATTAAAAAAAAAGACAAACATATAATATTAGAGAAATTCAACAAAGCCAGAAGTTGGTTCTTTGCAAAGATAAAAAATTGCTAAACTTCTGATTTCTGATAAGACTGACAAAAAGAGAGACCAAAATAATCAGTATCAGGAATAAAAAAGAATATGCCACTATATTGATAGAAAATTAAAATTATTAAGAGACTATTCTGAGCAACTTTATATAGGATGTTGAATGACTAGACAAATAAATCAAATGAACAGAACAGGGATCTAGAAACAGATTTACAATTAAATGGACTCTTGATATATGACAGAATTAGTATTTTATATTATTAATAAGGAAAACATAGGCTTTTCAATAAAAGGTGTTGAGACAATTGAACATGTCAAAAAATTAAGTTAAACCCATGCTGGAATCAGTATTAGGTAGGTAAAACACTTAAATATTGAAGGCAAACCATCAAACTGTAAGATAATAATTTAAAATATCTTTATGAAATTGAATCTTGGAGGATTCTTAATATATGAAAGCATTAACCATAAATAAGCAGAAGGCATCTGTAGCATACTTATCCATAACAGAAAGCAGGTTGGAACTATGGTTAAGATCATAGACTATGAAGTCAGTCACCTTAGGATAGAATATAACCTACACCACTTACTAGCTGTGTGATCTACATTAAGTTATTTAATTTTTCTGGAACTCAGTTTTCCAATTTGTAAAAATCACACTAATAATGATACCTATCCACTACATAAAACAAGATAATCTGTGTAATGTGCTTAGAACCTTCCCTGGCACATAAGACCTATTTAAATATATATTATGTGGCTACGTAACAGCCACATGCATATGAAAATTGTTAAAATGTCATAAGCGATCACTCACAAAGAAGTCACAATAAATAATAAAGTCACAAAAATATGCCTTTGATTTCATTTACATAAAGTTTAAGAACAGAAAAAAATAAAAATATATAATTAATGATTTTATACAGAGATATACATTCAGAAAGTTAAACATACATATACATATACTTAATATCTAGGAAAGCAAAAGAATAGTAATCATAGAGAGAGAGGGATTACTCTAGAAGAAGGAGACAGATATGAAATCAGAAGTTCTCATGAAGATTCTCTGGGGAACTAGAAATTATCTACTTCTTAAACTGGTGGTGGTTGTATGGATATCCACTTAATAATTATTCTTTAAACAGCCTCTTTCTCTCTCTTTACATATGTGTATATATTTAAAATATATATGTTTACAAAAGAACATGGTGCACACTTAGAAGCTGTCCGCTGTATTTTTTAAATAAGAAAAGAATGCTTCAGAAGCATTTAGTGTGATCCTACTTTTGAAAAAGACATACATGAAACAATCTAGGAAAATATCCATCAAAATGTCAATAGTAGGTGTCTTTGGGTAGGAGTAAGTGGGGAGAGGTGTTTGCCATTAATTGTGTAGCCATTTCTGTAAAGGTGAATATTTAAGAAAATGCATTCACTCTAGTAATAAGAAAAACTAAAAAGAAAAAAACTCTAGTGTCACAACAAGGCTTAAATAACATTATACATGTTTCACTAAGTTTTTATATTTGTCTTTTCATGTCAATGTATAATTTTGTACAATGTCATGTTTAATGATAGCATAGTGTCCCACCATATCCATGTACTGTTTTGATTTAATCAATATTTAATGCTGGGCATTTAGGGCATTTTGCTTATTTATTTTGCATAAGCACCCCTGCAATTCAATCTCTTATTATTTTTGTAAAATAAATTTCTAGAAGTGAATTTCCTGGGTTAAAAGGTATGCAAAAATGTGATGTAGAGTTTGCATCATAATTTTGACAGCAGTATTTTGAAGGTAAATTTATTACTTATATATTGGTACTGGGTTTTGTTCAGTTACAAATATTATAAAAGGTTAGAAAGGGTTAAAATGCTTAGTTACCTAAATTAGGCACTATTTCAACAATTCTCCAGGGAGGGCTCAGACTTGATCTCTTGAGAAAAAAATACAGAATGGCAAAATACGTTAAGCAAAGTTTCAATTGTATACATCTCTTTAATCCCATACCTAGTTTATTCCTGCAGATGTGGTATGTGCTCAGTGTGCTTGAGTAATTGGAGGTTACTAAATTTGCTTGATTCACAAGAGGATTCCACTTTTCTGGGGATGCCCAGAAAAGTTGGAAGCAACTATGTAATAGAGGCAATAAGACACCAAGCTACAAAAATTCATGGGTTTTTACTATAAAATGGTGATTGACTAGATTTTCAAGGAGCTATGTTATCACATGGCTCATGGGGTACTCCCTTCTAAACAAAGTGACTGTCTCTTATTCGAACAATTCATTTCAGCCCTTCTTAGCATTATCGGTGTGAGAGTCATGCATTTAGTCATAGCCAATGTATTAGGCTAAAAGATATAAAATCAAGTTGGAGAGGGACTAGACAGATATAATTTTCTAAGTATGAAGTTAGTGGGGGAAACAGATATAAATAATCTGAATAAACTTATTTATCTTGACAGTTTGCAAGTGGATCAGAAGCTATCTATGACAAGGCTGTGTGATATAGCACAGGACTGTAAGTCAGTATCTGATTTTATGTCAGAGAGCACAATTCCATGTTAGACTGGAGACAAGATTATTGATTAGAACAAAGATTGGGAAAGTTCAGCCAACTCATAGAGAGAGACATGCAGACCTAAAAGACTAATGATACTACCTACGGGTGAATTGGACTTCTTTTTTGTAGAGTGGAATAAACTTAAACCCCATTAGTCTCTTTTGTTAGGTCAAACTTCTTCATTAGATTAAGTACAAATTCTTTTTTTATATTTTAAATGGTCAAAAGATACATTAAATGAGGAGAAAAAATGGATAGGTTTTAAACAAAAAAATTTAAAGACAAAATGTGATCATCATTTTTAATCAATTTTTAAAAAATCAAAACAGCATATATCCTTTTTTTTAAGTCAAAATGGTTCTACAAGGTCAACTTTGAGAAACAAAGTTCTCTGGTTTACTTCTCCTTCCATTATTATTTCCCAAAGATAAGCACTTGGACTAATTTAGCTGCTGCTTTGGATATTTACATCCACAATGTAAAAATAATTGATTTTTAAAAATATTTATTTTTTCTGTTTAACCACACTATGTGGAAGATGAAGATGTAATCCTTTTACTTGTGGCTTCAAGCCACAACATACACTCTTTCCCCATCCCCCAAATATAACTTTTAGCTTTACCTATATTAAGTGTTCAAAAATTTATTTTTCCACCTTTATTGAGGTATAACTGACAAATCAAAAGTATGTATTTATTTTGTGCAACATGATGTTTTGATTGATGTATATATACATTGTGAAGTGATTACCACAATCAACCTAATGATCATATTCATCACCTCACATAGTTAACATTTTTGTGGTAAGAACATTTAAGATTTACTCTCTTAGCAAATTTAAAGTATACAACATAATATTAATAATTATAAACACCATATTGTACATTAGAGCTCCAGAATTTATTCAATCTTCAGAACTAAAACTTTGTATCCTTTGACCAACACATCCCTGTTTCTTCACATCCAGCTCACGGCAACCACCATTCTACTCTCTGCTTCTGTAAGTTTAAAGCTTTTAGATTTTACATGGAAGTGAGATCATGCAGCATTTGTCTTTCTGTGCCTAGCTTATTTCACTTGGCATAATGTCCTCCCAGTTCATTAATGTTGCTGCAAATGAGAGAATTTTCTTCATTTTAAGATAAACAATGTTCATATATATTATATGTGTAGTAGTCTATATCCACATTTTATTTATCCATTCATAAATAGATGCACACTTAGGTTGACTGTTTGATTTCATATCTTGGCTATTGTGAATAATGTTGCAATATGAATGAGAGAGCAATAGAATGAGACACTGTTTTTTTAAAAGTAGGAGTGCAGATATCTCTTCAACATGCTGATTTTAATTCTTTTGAATATATACCCAGAAATGAGGTTGTTGGATCACATGGTAGTCCTATTTTGAATTTTTTGAGGAATCTTTATACTCTTCTATAACTGCCGTACCAAGTTTCACTTTTCTCCATATTCTTGTCAATACTTGCTATTTTTTGCCTTTTCAATAGTAGCTATTTTATAATGGTATGGGGTAAGATCTCATTGTAGTTTTAATTTGCATTTCCCTGGTAATTAGTGATATTAAGCATTTTTTAAATATGCTTCTTGGCTATTTGTATTTCCTATTTTAGAGAAATGTCTTTTCAGGTTTTTTGCATATTTTTAGATTGGGATATTTGTCTTTTTACTGAGTTGCTGAATTGAGTTCCTTATATATTTTGAGTATTAACCCCTTATCATATGTATGGTTTGCAAATATTTCCTTCCATTTCATAAGTTGTCTCTTTATTCTGTTGATTGTTTCTTTTGCTATGCCAATGCTTTTTAGTTTGATGCAATCCTATTAATCTCTTTTTACTTTGTTTCTTGTGTTTTTGAGGTCATAGCCAAGAAATCATTGCCCAAACAAATTTCAAAAAGGCTTTTCTCTGTTTTCTTCTAGTAGTTTTAAAGTTTCAGCCCTTAACATTTAAGTCTTTAATCAATTTTGAGTTGATTTTTGTATATGATGTGAGATAGGAATATCCAGTTTTCTCAGTATCATTTATTGAAGAGAATGTCCTGTCCCTGTTGTGTGTTTCTGCCACCTTTGTTGAATAAATATTCTTATACCCCTATTAAGGTTTCTTTATATGTGATGAGTCACTTTTCTCTTGGTGCTTTCAAAATTCTTTCTCTGTCTTTGACTTTTGAGAATTTAATTATGATGTGTCTCAGTGAATACCTCTGTATCTTTGGGGTTCTTTGGGCTTCATGGATCAGGATATTCATTTCCCTCTCCAAACTTGAAAAGTTTTCTGTCATTATATCTTTCAATAAGCTTTCTTTACCTTTCTCTTTCTCTGTTTCTTCTTGGACCTCAATAATGCATACACTAGTTTACTTGGTGGTGTACCAAAAGTCTTGTAGGCTTTTCCACTTTTGTCATTCTTTTTCTCCTTTTTGTTCTCTGAGTAATTTCAAATGACCTGTTTTTCCTTAGTTCTTTTTTTTTTTCTCACTGATTCTCTCTTCTGCTTGATCACATTGTGTTGAAGTTCTCTGTGAAATTTTTTAGTTCGATCATTGTGTTCTTTAGCTTCTGAGTTTCTAATTGATTTCTTTTTATGGTTTCTACCTCTTTGTTGAACTTCTGATATCTGTGTTCTCTTGCAGCACATTGAGCTTCTTTAAGGTGATTATCTTTAATTATTTGTCAGGCAGTTCAGAAATATTCATTTCCTTAGGGCCAGTTCCTGGTGCTTTGCTTCTTGGGTGGTGTCATGTTTCCCTAATTATTTGTGATCCTTGTGGCCTTCTATTTGTATCTGTGCATTTGAAGTAGATACCTCTTCCAGTCTTTACAGACTGACAAGGAAAGCCCTTTACCAGACAGCTTATTCAGAGATTCTGACTAGGTTATCCATTGGGGTTTGCAGTGGGCTTGCCACTGGAGTCCTCAGGCAAGCTGGCATGCTGCCTTAGGTCAGGGGGTCCCTGGGCCTAGTGCCTAAGTCCACATGGGTCAGTCTAATGTCTTATTTTGTAGGGGCAGGTCTAGAGCCTGGGTCTACTGGGGAGGTCCTGGACATTGGGTCCATATGGGTGAGCCTAGTACCTGAGTTCATGTAGGAGGACTTAGAACCTAGGCCTACTAGGGCTGGCCTGTAGCTTGACTGATGCGGGCCTTCCTGGCACTGGGGTGGGCCCAGAACAGGACTGGAGCCTGGGGCTGTGAGGGCTTGTCTGATATTAGAATGAGGCTGAGGCCTGAGGCCACAGGCTACAGGGGCTAGTTTGGCAGTGCCATGGGCCTGGATGCTGGTGCCATGGGGGCCATAGTGAGGTCTGGGGCCATGAGGACTGGCCTGCTTCTGGGATCCACTGGGGTACGCATAGTGCTGGGGCCTGCAATGAAGTTAGGGACTCACTTTATTCTCTTCCTTTACATGGAGGGTATCTCTATTTGTACTGAACTGCACCGGCTTTAGGGAAAGGTGACACGCATAACATAAAGCTATTCTTCTTGCCCTCTTCAATGTGTCTTTGCTGATTTCTCTGCCCCATTCAGATGCCATAATCTCTCATCTGAATTTCTTAGCTCTTGTGAAGATATTTTTGTGTGTGGATAGTTCCTAAAATTGATATTTCTGTGAGATGACAAGCAATGGAAACACCTATTCTGCCATACTGCTGACATAACTTAATTGTCATCACTTTTTTTAAGGCTGTGATACTTTCTATAGGTTTTAAGACTAATTTGTTTGAAGCTATTCATGAAAATTGCTTGTAATTTTGTAAGCTACTTTCTTCATGAAATGTATCATTATAATCTCTTCTGCTTTTATGGAGAGGACAAATAATTTTCCTCATTCTGTATAATTTCTAAAACACTCGAATAATTATTAGTTTAGTCATTTGACAGAAATTTATTAAAAATCTCCTATATGCAAAAATCACAATATCAGAACCTGTGAGAAATATGATGATTTCTAGTGTGCAGTTCCTGTGTTCAAAAAAGAGTATAATAAAATAATCAAATAAAACCACGCTCATGAAACAGGTGGTGTTACATGTTATTAGAAAGGTACAAATAAAACGTTGTGGTTGTTCAGAGCATAGAAAACCTTCAAGATAGATGGATCAAACAGTTTTATGAAGTGGCATTTCATCTGAGCTTTGGGGATGGGTAGAAAAGGCAAACCATAAGGAGACTATAATGTTGTAGAAGCACAGAGCCTACAAATGGGTAGCAGTTAATTTAATTTAGAGCATGTTTTGCAAGATAAAGTGCATAAAGACCCATGGCTGAAGAGGTAGGAGAGCTAGATTATCACCACTCAATCCTTTGCTAGGTGTACTTTGAGGTCAGAAAGGTTTTTGTTCAGGAGAATGCCTCTACCAAAGCCATGTGTTAGTGAGCCCCTTGAATTTTCAGGAGCGTTTTGAATGAAGTGGACTGTAAAAGATCTGGACACGGGCTTTATAAGTCAAGGTACTATTGTAGGAAGTCCAGGAGCAGAATGACAGAATGAATTCAGAGAAGAGTGAAGGAACATACTGGCTGCTAACTAGGAATAATCTTTATATTTCTGGACAAAAAAAAAATGTGTATCCACTGTCCTTTATCCTATTAAACTTGGAACTTTTCTCAAGTCTCCTGAATAGCTCAATATATATCTTTTCAGGACAAATTATGAGAAAAAAGACCTTCAACTATTGGCAAGATCTGCCCAGATGTGGAGATCTGCAGTAATTATGAGAAACTCAGCCCAGAGTTGAGGGAGTTAGGCCATTTATGCCTAGTGTTCCATTACTGGAACGCTAAGCTTGTGGGAGTTATTTATATCCTACTGCTGAAGGTCATCACCAAGGTCTGATTTTTCACACACAAAAATGTGCAACTTCTGGCATAAATGGGTTAGTTAGTAACCTGAGATTTGCTTTAGGGCAGAGAAAAAAGTAAAATGGCAGCAAAATGAAAGATGCAGTTAGAAGCTACTCTGAATTGCTTCTCAGAGTGACTTTAGAAGGTTTTGTGTGCCTTGCTTAAAAGTTCCATCCTTTACAATAACTATTAGGTTGGTGCAAAAGTAATTGCAGTTTTTTTAGATTAAAAATAATTGCAAAAACCACATTTATTTTTGTACCAACCTAATGTATTGACTAACAACTGATAACTAGCAGATGCGCCAAGTGCCTTTAAGGGTCACCGCAAAAAAGACATTCTGTGAGAGAGGACAGTTGCTGAGAGTCAGTTATGGGGGCTTTAGCTCTCCCTCCACACAACCCTCAGCAAGTTTCTAAAGGGTTTTTGGAGATCCACCAAAGGGAGTCATCAAGAACAACTCACACAATGTTTATAGAATATCTAATACTCAAAGGCCACTGTCTAAACACCATCCCAAGATGAATCATCCCCGAGAAAAAGTAAGTAGTCCCCACTTGTTATTTTACTACTGTATTGAAAGGTCAGGTAAAAAATATTAATATTACAATGTATTCCTAATTAAGGGGAAGAAGAAGAAGAATTTCCTGTCCTCCTGAGACATAGTGAGCTCAGAGGCTTCCAAACTCTGAGAATGTGACTTTAACAGGCTATAGAAATTTTGATTTACAACTCAGTCTTCAAATTCTTGGTAGTGAGTATGGCATGCAAAAAGAAGGTTAAGTGCAGATGTTATTAAAATATACAGGTGTTTCTTATCAACTGCTGCAAATATGTAACAGAAATATTTCTGTTTAGCTAACACATGTTAATAACATGAATTATACACATACATATATGTATATATTTCTACATATATAATTGTGTATATATGTTATCTATATCTATCTATGTATATCTATATATCTATATCTATCTATCTATCTATCTATCTATCTATCTATCTATCTATCTATCTAT
>NC_045434.1:147849909-147989795 GCF_002776525.5 Piliocolobus tephrosceles
TATCTATCTATCTATCTATCTATCTATCTATCTATCTATCTATCTATGTATGGAGGACCTAGGATGTTGGAAGCAAATTCAGTGCATAGAAAGATTGGCATAAGGATGCAAATTAACACAAATGGTTACAAAGGGATTTCTCATTTCAGGTTGATTTGATTAGCAATAATCGTTGAATCTAATTTTTCAGGTAATGTTTCTTCCATCATTTTCCAGGGCAGCAAGCTGATGAACATCTCATTTACATTTTTATTAGCCTATAAAGCTTTTCTTGCTTATGCTCTTCTACCTCACCCTGAAAGCAATACTTAATGTTTAATAAAGCCAACAGAGTCTATGGCAAAGACCTGAGTGACAAAAAGAAATTGATGAGCTAGTATCCTTTTATATTACTCCTTACAGTTGATACATGCTTAGAGAATTGCTCTGAGACCTTAAAATAACTGATAATAATACATGATCTATGATACTGTGTTTATCTCCAGACCAAAATCCTGCAGAGTAGTAGACTGCATTTTTGCCTTTAATAAAGAGTATTCTGTAACACAGGGCACACTCAGTAATGGGGTATAGAGTTTATGGTTTCAACTCCTGAGAAAACCATTTTTGAATGCCACAGAATATGCAGTATTCTTAAATTGAGTCTTAGATATTTAAGACTATGTGTAAAATAAAGGTTTAGTTTCAGAAACTTAACTGTTTGAAATGAAGGTATGTCAAATTTTGGCATTGTGGAACTGCATATGACTACAAAAATCAAGTACAGAAACCTATAAAGTTAATGACAATGAATGGTGATTATAATACCTATCAATCATGAATGACATTCACTAGAGAGATATTTAAACAATAATTTGTAATGATGTGCATCAGCTGACATATTTGGCCCTTGCCATGTTTTCCATAACCAAATTATGGTAGTCCAAGGTGTGCATATTGGTGGACTCCTACAGAAACAGGATTTGTTTCTCTGCCTGTGAAATTTTGGGAGACTTATCAGAGACAAGGTAATATTGCTGTATTGTGTGAAATGACAATGACATCAGGCTACGTAACAGATTCAGAGAAAGAGAGAGACAGAAAGAGGCAGAGAAAAGATTCCAAATTATTTTTACAGATTCATTATGACATTTATTTCAAAATCTGACAAGGATAATTGTTATGGGGAATTGTGTCCCCTCAAATTCATGTGTCGCAGCCCTAACCCCATAATACCTCAGGATGTGACTATTTAGAGATAGAGCCTTTGAAGAAGTAATTAAGTTAAAATAAGGTCATTAGGGTGGACCTTAATTAATATGACAGGTGACCTTATAAAAAGAGTAGATTAGAACACAGAGACCAAGATGCCGGACATGTGCACACACAGAGATATGACCATGTTAACATACAGTGAATGCATCTGCAAACCATGGAGAGAGGCCTCAGAGGAAATCAAATTCACCAATACCTTGATATCGAACTTCTGTTGTCCTGAACTGTGAGAAAATACATTTCTGTTGTTTAAGCCACTCAGTCTGTGATATTTTGTGATGGCAGCCTTGTAAACTAATGCCATAATACAAAAAAGAAAACCATAGACCAACCTCACTTATGAATATTAGCAAAACAATTTAGCAACAAGCTAAGGGAATAATGTACCATGACCAATTGTGTTTCACTCCAAGAGTACGATGCTAATTCAATTGAAAAATGATAATTGTTCTGAAAATATCAACCATTGCAATTAGGAAACAGAGAAACAAGATGTTTAATTATCGGAAGGGAAGCAAAATTATCACCATATATTGAAATTTAATTGTAAGCCAGGAAGCTCCAAAAGACTCATCTAAAAAATATGACAATAAAACAAATCAGTAAGTTTAATGGTTTAAACTTAAAAATCAAGAACCAATGTTTCTTGATTTTTAATATGTTTTATATAGTGTGTATATAGGATACACACACTATAACAAATTAGAAAATGTCATTCACATTGCAATGAAAAGATAAAATACTTAGGAACAAATTTTAACAAATCTATGAGAAGAATATTCTGCTGAAACATCGAAAAAGAAACTTGAATAAATGGAAAGAATTCGCTCTGAAATAGAAGACTCAATATAATGGGGATATTAAATTTCCCTAAGTTAAACTGTACATTAATGTTTTATTCTACCTAGGATACCACATTTTTTCTTTAGGAATATATAACAGTAAAATCAGAAACAAAACAGAACAAATAAAAATGATTGCTAACCTTCCTAAAGTTTATGTGCTAGGTAGTGTCTAAGCATTTGACATATATTGTCATTTAACACATACACACACACACACACGCACACAACTATTATGGTGGGTGATAGTATAATCCACTTTCTAAAACTAGAAAATTGAGGCCGAGGGAGGATAAATTACTTTCCTATAGCTGAGAATGCATTGGGTCACACCTGAAGCCGGCATAGTACTGGGTCTTGTCCAAAGCCTGTGGTGACTATTTCTTGGCTACCACTCTTGTTTATTCAAGGCCTGAGGGCTCTTTAATCAGCAAGTGGTGAATCCTGCCAGGCCTGGGTCCTTCCCTTCAGCACACTGGGTTCCCTTCTGTCCCAGGGTGGGTCTAGAAACGCTGTTCAGTAGCCAGGGCCTGGGATCAGGAGAGGGCTTCCAGAATCTGCTAGTTGCTTTATTTCACTGTAGCTGAGCTGGTTACCAAAGTTGCAAGACAAAGTCCTCTATACTCTTCCTTCTCCCTTTCCCAAGCAAAAGAAGTCTCTCCCCAAGTTGCATTGCATGGAGTTGGGAGATGGGTGATGCAAGTACTCCCTTGGTCACCACCGCTGGGGTCTCACTGGGTCATGTGCACCCCAAGTCCACTGGCTGCAAGCCCAGAAGGGCATCAGTACTTGCCCAAGTACTGTAGTCCTTGTGGCCTTTCAAATTTTTTCAGGATCCCAGCACTATAGTCAACCAATGGTAGAGCTAGCTAGAAGTCAGGTTCCTACTGCTGCAGTGGAGGCTTACCTTCTGGCTGAGACTGGTCTAAATGCTTCCTCCATGGGGGCTGGCAGAATTCTGCCCTATATTGTTTTCCACTATGATAGGCCAGCATTGAATTCCAATGCAAAGTCCGACAATCACTTTGCTCTCTCTCTCTCTCTCCCAGACACATAGATTCTCTCTCTGTGCCATGCCGTGCCGCCAGTGAGCAAGGGGGGAAGAGTTTAGGCAATGCAAGATTGTCTTTCCCACCCTTTCCAGTGCCTCTTTTCTTTCCTCTTTTTTTGAGACAGAGTTTTGCTCTGTCATTCAAACTGGAGTGCAGTGGCATGATTTTGGCTCACTGCAAGCTCTGCCTCCCGGGTTCACACCATTCTCCTGCCTCAGGCTCCCAAGTAGGTGGGACTACAGGTTCCTGCCATCAGGCCCGGCTAATTTTTTGCATTTTCAGTAGAGACAGGGTTTCACCATGTTAGCCAGGATGGTCTCAATCTCCTGACCTCGTGATCTGCCCGCTTCGGCCTCCTAAAGTGCTGGGATTATAGGCGTGAGCCACCACACACAGCCCAGATATCTCTTTTAAATCTAATTTCTTCTACTACTCTTTAGGTGAGGGTGTCTTAAATTTGAATATGCATATGAATCACCTGGAAATCTTCTTAAAATGCTAATTATAGGCAAGTCTGAGGTAGGCTTGAGATTCTATTTTCTAACAAGTTCACTGGTCATACTATATTGCTGATCAATAAATCAGACTTTGATTAGGAAAGCTTTAGCCTATGAACTGATTACTAAAATTTTAATTACAAAAAGCTAACTGCAACTGAAGCATTAGAAACTTCCGCATTTTTACAGAGTCATAACTGCTTAAGAATGCAAAGAGTGAGCCTGTGGTGGGAAGGAGGATTAATCATCTGGAGTAGGGGCCTTGTCCAGTACCCAGGTAAGAGGTGGCCTGCCATTTCAGGAAGAGGCCCCACTTGGCCACTTTCTCTCATGGGGGTGTTCCTAGCCTGATAATTTAGGCACATTCTTGTGACTAGAAGTGCAGTATGGGGACTTGAAGTTTTTGTTGACGATTTCCTTCCAGCATTGATTTATAATGAAAATAGACAGATAGTAGAAAGAGAATTGCATTTATACTATCAGCTGATATGTAATTATATATCAGTCATATATAATTATAACATAATTTTGATAGAAATCAATCTTATTGAACATGAATGAACCTTGAAAACTTTACACAAAGTAAAAGAATACAGTCACAAGATGACCACATGTTAAATAATTCCATTTGTATAAAATGTCTGGAATAGGCAATCTGTAGAGATGGCAAGTAGATTAATGGTTGTCTTGGCAGTGAGGGGTGGGTGGGACTGACTACTTAATGGGTATAAAGTTTCCTTTTTGGGTGACAAAAATATTCTAAAATTAGATTGTGATGATGATTATGCAACTCTGCAACTATACTAAAAACCATTGAAATGTACATTTTAAATGGATGAATTATATAGTATGTGAATTTTATCTCAACATAGCTATTAAAAATGTAATGCAGAAATTTTAGAGAAAAATAATAGAGCCCAAAAGAATGGGGACCATACAAAAAGGCACCAGAATATCTTAATGTGCTTGGTCTTTGAGATGGTTCAGATCTGCAGATATGGCATGTTTTCCTCACACATTCTAAGCTTCCATGTATCATGTCCAAAGCTTAAATTCTGGTCAGGTGAGCTGAGAGATTATTGTTTGGATCAGGAGAGAAGCAGTGTAGCACAGTGAGCGAGAGCTGGCTCTGAAGCTAGGTGGCATGAGAAGGCCTGTTCTACAAATTTTTGGCTCTGTCACCTTGACAAATTACTTATTTTTACTTTGATTTTCTCATCTGAGGAAAATAAGGAGAAAATCTCAACTGAGGATTAAGTCAATTAATATGGTCAGTACAAAGTTATCTATTCAAAGCATTAACTATTACTTTGTTTCACTATTTGTTCTGATTCCAAATGGAGTTCACAAGGGACTATTGCCTATTCACAAGATTGGGACAGACCTGCTACTGTTTATGTAAAAAACTCATGACTACCTTCTCTCTAAAAAAAAAAAAAAAATAATAATAATAATAATAAGAGAAAGAGAGAGAGAAACCACATTTTATAATTCTAAGCATTTTGTCATTTGTGGCTTTGGAGAGAAAACTAAAGCCATTATTAAAAAATAACTAACACAGAGTCCATGGCTTCTTGGTAAACAAAATTCTCTACTGAAACATTTAGATGATTTAGTAAAGAATGAATTGAAACAATACTGAGTACATTTCCTTGAAATCAGAAATAAATTCCAAAATAACTGGGAAGCATGTCTGAAGTAGTGATTGGATAAGTATTTACAATTTGAAAATGGGATATGGTAGGATAGAATAAGTTCAACTATGAATAATGCTCTCACCTCACAAGGTGTATATGAAAGTACACTTTTCTGTAAAAAGAAAACCACTCCACAACTGCTATATATTATACATTGGTTTTACTTGTTTACTGCATGCCTTTCTGTTCACTGCTCAAACAGCTCAAACAATTGTCAACGGCTGCAGAAAACTGATTTGACTTCTGGCAACTGCAGAAACTACAGCACGAAACACCAGAGAAACAACTTTTTAAAGAGTTAGTTGACTAAGTATAAAGTGTTTTACACCTGTGGTGTGAGTGTGTTGTGTTCTCATATACCTACATTGTACTTCCATAGGTTATGCCCATATAGTGAATGAGTTATAAAATTAGTTTTGAATCATTTAATGTTGCTTTAATCATATATGTAGTAATGCCTGGGCTTTAGATAGTGACATACTCAGTTTGTTTTTTCACTTTCTGAATACTTTTTTTTGTGTGTCTTGTGGGTATAAGCTGTGTTATAGCAATAAACAGAAGAGTCTCTGGGGAGTAATTGCTGTTTTATTTATAAGACTACA
Organism: Piliocolobus tephrosceles; assembly: GCF_002776525.5. NCBI lineage: Eukaryota > Metazoa > Chordata > Mammalia > Primates > Cercopithecidae > Piliocolobus > Piliocolobus tephrosceles. The sequence continues at coordinate 147,855,854 of NC_045434.1, forward strand.
GACGTGAAGGTAGATCACCAGGTTGGAGTCCCATCTAGCTTATTTATCTATCATCTGAATGCCCATGTAGATGTCATTCAACTTCTCCAGTCCTCAGTTTCCTCACTAATAAACTGAGTCTGACAGTAGTTATCTCACAAAACCACCAAATGACAAATATATGTGAATAATAAAGTACCACCAAATGTTAGCTAATATTTTTCCTTTTCCATGCCTGAGAAAGCATATGACTCACATTCTCCAACCCTAAAGGGAAGAAGAGGATTTAATGCGTGTTTATTGATTGCTGACAGGATCTTAGGCCTTGTACAAAGCAGTATATGCAAATGTATTGATAGATGGATGTATCAGTCAAAGAGAAGTATTGAAATCTGGGACAACTAATATTTGCCTACTCTTCAAAGCACAGTAAATTTAAATCTGAGTCCCAAATTGTAGTCAGCATGTCTAGGAATCTGCAGCACATGCTCTCTTCTATTATTGAAGAAGACAGCTGCCTAGTCAATGTAAATTTTATTGTAAGATTGTTTAATAGAATTCACAATTATGGGAGGACAAACACACTTGAGACACTAATGGAAGGTCTGAATTTGATATGTGGAGACAAAGAGTCCTGTCAGCCTTAACATCAGCTATTGTTTCACAGAGAAAGGTGGGCAATAAAAGATAGTGACTATTAATGAAACGGAACACCCACTGATCCGTTGCTATTCCTGCTAACCACGACAATAAAAAATAGGAGTGGAATAGGCACCTAAATTTTTAGTATAGTAAGGAAATACTCGATGTATATTTTATCCCAATGTGCTCTACCTTTCTACACTAACCTTTTTGATACCCAGGATCCTTTAACTCTTGAAACTCTCCTAATTATAATATTAAAATAATCCTAGTCCTTTTCACATCACTGAGCAATTCTTTGTCTCCTTCAGTGGCTATTCAAGAATTCCTTAAGTCTCTGTGGAGATTCTCTTAGGCTCAGTCTTTGGACCATCCATTATGCCCAATATACAACTTTAAGCTGTTGTTATGGTTTTAAATATTACCTCTATATATAATCTCTAAAAATTTATGTTAAGCCCAAATGTGTCCATTAAATGTCGTTTATGTGTTTCTAAATGATTAATGAACATTTCCACTTGAAAATTTGGATGTATCAGAAAATCAACATGGGTGGAGCTAATTGCTTTTTCCTCCAAATTGAAGCCTTTACCCAAGCTTTTATCTTTGTTTGTTTAATCATCATGTAATCGCACTAGAATTCATGCTAAATAATGCAGTCAAAGAAATCCTTTTAAACACATTACTTATCAAATCTCCGATTATTCTCTTGCCGAAATATTTTCTCAATAGCTCCCTATTTCCTATGGGGGAAAAAAATCACATTGGTTCTTTTAACTTTCTTTAAAGAGTGAGAAATTTTGTGTTCTACTAATCTCTTAATCTGCCACACCACCTACTCTTATGTGTTATATATTATACCACAGTAATTGCTTCTCTCATGAATTAAACTCCTTAGACTTCTACTCTCCAAGTTTCTTTAGTCTGGTCCATTCTTAACACCTAATTTTACCTACAGGGACTCTTCACACTTTGTTTCATGTTATCATTTTACTCACTGTCCCTTAAATGTGCTTAGCTCATTCTTTCCTTCCTGATTTTGGGCCAGATCCCTCTTATTTTTGCTGTTTAGTTCTCATCATTCTTTAAAGATTAGTTCAGTTTTAAATCCCCTCTCATAACTCCTTCCCTAACTCTTTGAATCCACATTAATCTCTGATATGGTTTGGCTCTGTGTTCCCACTCAAATAAGATCTTGAATTGTACTCCCATAATCCCCATGTGTTGTGGGAGGGACAAAGTGGGAGATAATCGAATCATAGGGGTGGTTCCCCCAATACTGTTCTCGTAGTAGTGAATAAGTCTCAGGAGATCTGATGGTTTGATCAGGGGTTTCCGCTTTTGCGTCTCATTTATTCTTTCTTTGCCTGATGCCATCCACGTAAGATATGACTTGCTTCTCCTTGCCTTCTACCATGATTGTGAGGCTTCCCCAGCCATGTAGAACTGTAAGTCCAGTTAAACCTTGTTCTTTTGAAAATTGCCCAGTCTCAGGTATGTCTTATTAGCAGTGTGAAAATGGACTTATACAATCTCTATCCTCACTAAACTCTTAACTCTTCTAATTTTGTGTTCCCTGAGATTTTCTCTATACTATTATGTTCTAATTATAGATAACCCCTAACTTATGAGGATACAGCTTACAGTTTTTTGACTTTACAATGGCGTGAAAGTGATACATATCAGTGAAAACTATACTTTGAGTACTCATACTACCATTCTGCTTTTCATTTTTAATACAGTATTCAATAAATTACATAAGATATTCAGCATTTTCTTATAAAAGAGGTATTCTGTTAGATGATTTTGCCCAACTGTAGACTAGTGTAAGAGTTCTGAGCACGGTTAATGTAGCTAGGCTAAGTTATGATGTTCAGTAAGGCAGGTGTGTTAAATGCACTTTCCATTATGATATTTGCCACTCATGATAGATTTACTCAGATATAATCCCATCATAAGTTGAGGAACACCTGTATTCCTAATTATCAAACCTACTCTCATCCTTCCTACTCCTTACTTATAAGTATATTGCGTTTTTACTTTTGAATTGCTTATATGTTTTTTCTGCATATTTATTTTGTGTGCCCAGTTACATTACAAAATATTTAGGGGGAAGATCTATGTCTTATTTTGTTGTATCATTCCTATATTCCTATATTCTAACCATTTATAGACAAAATAGGAACTCAAAAATGTTCAATGAATTAATACATATGGGTAAAGATATATTGACAGTGAGTATTTACTACAATTATAATTGACCCTTGAACAACACAGGTTTGAACTGTGCGAGTTCACATATACATGGATTTTCTTTCATCTCTGCCTCCCCAGGGACAGCAAAACCAACCCCTCTTCTTCCTCCTCCTCCTTAGCCTATTCAATGGGAAGGCAATGGCAATGAAGACCTTTATGATTATCCATTTCCACTTAATAAATAGTAAATATATTTTCTATTCCTTATGATTTTCTTTATAACATTTTCTTTTCACTAGCTTACTTTAAGAATATAGTATATGATACATGTAACATTAAAAATATGTGATAACGAACTGTTTATATTATCAGTAAGGCTTCTAATCAGCAGTAGGCTATAAATAGTTAAGTTTTAGGGTGGTCAAAATGTATATATAGATTTTCAACTGTACAGGGGATCAGTGCTCCTAACTCCCACATTGGTCAAGAGTCAATGCTAATAGTTTTCAAAGAATAATCCAACAAATACATTCATTTTGAATATAATTATTTTAGATATTTTGGGGTACCTTTTTCTTTATTATTTGATCAGTAATTTAATTAGCCCCCCCATAGAAGAAGAGAATAAAAGCTAATGTATCTATACTGGCTTTTTGCCGTGTTAGCTGTTGACTATAAAAGTCATCAAATATCAGCTAATGAGGAAAGTCAGAAAACCCATGAAGAATTGCAAGGCAAGAGTAGAGGTCTATTTGGAACACTTTGGTGAAGTTTGCCCTAAGTCTGGTAAAATCAATGTAATACCTTCTTCCATATTATGATTTAGAAAGAAAGAAAACAGAGCTATTTGAATAGAAGACGAAGAAACTAAGCTCTTAACCTCTTTGCTTTAGAAGCCTTTGTAATGCTATCATTCACAAATGTAATCAACACATTAGGAAAAAAAGGATTTTGTTTTGAAGACATAGTCTGTCATTTTCCCACATTAAGAGGTTGATCATGTTTTGCTAGAACTTAGTGTCTAACTCATAAATTATTTCCCCGAGATTTCTTAATGTTTACTACTCATTTACTTTATCACTGGCCTCAGTTTTTTCTTTCGTTTTTGGAAAACATTTATATTTAAGTGAATCTAATGGAATTTCCCCTTTCCTCACAAGTAACACAAACTCACTTATATTTACAATGAATCTCACCAAAAGGATTTATTTTCCAGGAAATAAGGTGATATGGAAACAAGTGGAAATGTCAACATGAAGGAAACTATTTTGCTCTCAATGAGATATTTTAATATTTATTGTATGTAAGAGCCCTTTGAAATGACACTGTTAAGAGAGATGGATCACATCTATTTTATAGGCTTCATGTATAATTTTATATGCAGCTCTATTTGTTCACAGTTTGTGTGCGTATATGTGTGTGTATTAGTGAAGAAGGTATAATTGAATTTGCAACATCACTAAAAGGGAGAAACATAACTTTTTAATAATGATGATGTGAGACTTCTCATCTTTTACATTGTTGAGCTATTGGTGTTTCCACAATTGATAAAGTGTGACAATCATGGGATTTTGAGCAAAATGATCAGGATTCCAAACATGGTTCTTTTCCTCAATAGCTTTGTCATTTGTCAAGACAATTATTATATAAGAGCCTTAGTTTTATATCTATCAAATGGCAGTGGCAATAAAAAAACTATTCCATGAGGATTTGTGAAGTTAGCCAAATCATGCAAATGGAAGTTCTTCCCATAATAGGATATATAAAATTAATACTTTAAATTTAAGACAAGATCCAGAGTCCTTCCTGTGACCTTTAAAACACTGTGTGATTTGGCTTGAAACCATTCACCAGACCTTGTCTTCATCATTCTTCCTCCAGCTCACTCCACTCTAAAACTCTGGCTCAATTATGTCCCTCAATCTCACCCAGCTTTTTTAGGCCTCAGGGTCCTTGCAAGTGCCATTCCTTAAGCTTGAAATTCTTTTCTCTCCTTTTACATGGTTGACATTCTCATTACATTTAAATCTATTTTCCTATATCACCTCCTTTCAGAGGCCTTTTCTGTATAGCTTATTTTAAATACTGCCCCCTTTTCTCGTCGTTTTCATTTTACCTCACTTTATTATTTTTATAGTACTTACTACTAATTAAAATTATATAATATTTTCTTGTCTTTATTGTCTATTTTATTCTTTACAGCTAAAGTCTACAAAATGAAAATTTCACCTGACTTTCTTGCTACTGTCATCCCAGCACCTAGAACAGTATCTGGTGCATAATAGGTGATGAATAAATATTCATTCAAGTAATACATAAGTAGATAAATGAGTGAATGATTTTTCATTTTGTCCTTACTCTGCATTAAGCAAACGATAAAGTGATTTACATAAATTATCTAATTTAATCATTATAATAGGCTTACTAATATTCCTATTTTATAAGTGAAGAAAAGAGGGAGGTCATGAGATTCAGTAACTTTCCCAAGGTTAACATAGCACATTGTGGAAACTGAGCTGCTATAAAGCCTCTGTATATCTAGCTATGTCATTGTTATGTTAACTGATTATTGAATACACTGTTAGAAAATTGACTGAATTGACTAGCCAAAGCTCATTTATACAGCGAAATTTTACCCCAGTAAGAAATGAATGTGTTCAATAGCTAAAAAAATAAATCAACCTGTAGAGTCTCAAAGACAGTATTTGAAAACAGTTAAGAACAAGAACCCAAAAAGTAAACAATCTTTGTTTTCACAGGTGCTAAAGGCGTGATTTACCTCTGGGTGGCCAGCTATTGTAGCAATATGGAGGGCAGTGAGGCCACCATATCCAACCTGCTGTATATCAGCTCCACTGTGAAGCAGAGAAGTGATCAATTCTGCATTATCCTGTAAGGAAACATATCTTTAGTGTTACTTTTCTGCTAATAACAAGTTCAAAAGCTGTGCAACTAGATGTATTGATTTTCTGCCTATCAGCCAGTTCGGGTGCTTAAAGGAAACTTAAGTGTGATTTCTAGCATAAGAGCACCTTAGATACCAGAGAATAGTTCTCAGATGGTGGAAATGTAGGACCAAATGACAGAGGTGTTCAGTTCTAATCAATCCTCTACCACTTGAATAAGAAAGACAGAAAGAACATTACCTATGGTGAGACTCTTGCAACCACAGACTCAGTTTTACATGTAAGTTACTCCAATGAATATGCTTTTCCAGCAACTAGAATTGACTCCCAGTGAGATCAGGAATTTACAGAAACAGTTTAAAGGTTTATTTATTTTCTTTTAGAGATGAGGATGAAATATGCCATCTAAGAAGAGAGCATGAACCAAGTACTGAACAAAGTGCATGCAGCCTAGTAGGCTGTTTCATGATAGTTCAGTAATTTCTTCTTATCTAATACATAATATCATTAAATCTATGAACAATTAATTCATAATATCTTTCTTAACTTGACTCGTTTTACCAGTGAATATGTTAGAACTATTATTTGAGCCTCTAAATGTGAAAAATTTGTGCAACAATTATTCTTACTTTTTTATAATATCATTTGTATTGTATTTCTGCCTTTGGAAATATATGAAATAATATTTATAATATTAATAGCAATTAACATTCATTGACTTTTTATTTTGTAATTCAATATTGTAATTTTGTTTTGTATATAATCTTTATAATACAAAGATTTCCATGTTTAAGCCTCAAAGTAGGAATTTAAACCACAACTTCGATAATGTTTGGTCTATCAACACACCAAGTAGCAATAAGGTAAAGTCATAAGACAGGCCAGTGCATTTATGACTTACATACATATAATATCAAATACTGTTTGTTAAGAAAACTTTACCATTAAAAGACAAAGTTTGATTTTTTAATGCTGTCACACCTACATAAAGGCCTACAAGAAGTTCTAAAAAATGAAAAACCTTTGGTAAAGAGCTACAAATAGTAAAATTAATGTTATAGTTTCCAAATCTTCTCCCTTTTCTACTTGCTTTCTCAAGAAAGTGAAATAAATATTGCATCTTCAACCTTTCTTCTTGCATTGGCTCTATATGCTTGAACTATAAACTTATGTTTTCTCCGTTATAAAAAAAAAAAAAAGGTTTTTTTTTTCCCACTGAAGCTAAGCTAATTTTATCTCTATTCTTGCCTTCATATTCCAACCTTCTGAAAAAAGATATTGAATCTGTTGACAGTTCCGATCTCATTTCTTTAGTAATCTTTAGGTAGGTATACCCAAGTTCCACATAAATCTCAAATGAGTTCATCATACTTATTCTACATTGAATCTTGCTTTTCTCACACTACTCCTCACTAAGGCAGATTATTTCCCGCTTCTCTTAGCATTGTATTACCAGGAGAAGTCACCATGACTGTTTCTTCCACCTGAGGCATTAAGGACCTCACCAGTCTCCTGAAATCACTTCCTCAATTTCTAAAGGTAAACTATTTATCAAAACCAGTGTCTTTGCAGTCATTCTCTCTATGATTAGATCATCTCTCTCTTCTCAAAATTCTTGTCTCCTTTGCTTTCCTAAAACTATACATTCTTTGATTCCTTTTTGTTGCCTATTCTTTGTTTCTGACTGTCTTCTAAAAGTGTATGATTTGGAAATTTAGCCCTAAGCTCCTTTCCCATTCCTAAATCCCACTTTGGTAATTCTTACACAATCTAATAAATGCAGCTTTGGTCCTGACTTCTCTGCTAAGTCTGAGTCCCATATATTTTGCCTATTAATGGCATCTCAAATGCAAAATTCGAAATTGTTCTTGTAATTATCATTTATAATTTTCCCAGGCTGACTTGTCATCTAACATTCCTTACTTATATGAATGGCACTTTTTTATTCCAAGGGACCTAGAGTCCCTTCAGCTCAGTTTCAGAATTCTACTGGTTTTAACTGACTTATACTTCTCACATTTCTTCTCCTTATTTCTAGCATCATCCTCCATATTATGCAGCTTCCTAAATACTTTTTCTCACTGCAGTCCATCCTCCATACTATTAGATACATTTTCCTACATCCAGTTTTGATGCATTTCTCTCTTCAATACACCCTTTATATGCCAAACGCGTATTTATTGAGCATATCTGGTGTATCAAACTCTTTTCTGAGCAGTGGTGACACTGCAGTGAGTAAAGATAGTGAAATCCCTGCTCTCACAGAGCTTATATTTTACTATATTTATGTGAATGAAGAGACAAAAAGTAAACAAATAAGAAATTGCTATACAGTAGCTTAAAAGTATCAACTGCTATGAGACAAAAACAGACAAATGATTAGATGACTATTTTAAACTGGTTAATCAGGGAAAGCTTCATTGCAGAGGTGACCTTTTAGATAAATGTAAATGGCAGAAAGTCACAATTTCAAGGATAAGCATTAAAATATGAAAAATAGTGCAAAAGTTTAAGACAGATATAAGTTTGTTGTGTTTGAAGACCAGCAACAAGACCAACGTTGAGTGAATGGTTAAACAAATGAAAAGAAGTTTTCAAGATGAGGTCAAAGATGTATAATCTTGCAGAACCTTCTAGGCCATGGTATGGGGTATTTGGATTTTTTTCCAAGTGCAATAAGTAATAGGGAAATAAAATGAGAGAGAGATAGGGAAGAACCAGGAAGAAGCAGATTTTGAGGCAGAAGTAAAATGTTTCATTTTCACATGTTAAATTTGAGCTGCATATAATGCAGGGTTAAGATGCAGGTCATAGAATTAGCCTCCCTAATTAGAATTTCAGCTCTGACAATGACTATGTGAACTGGAGCAGGTCTGTCGCCCCTCTTTGCAAATTTTCTTGATTATATAAAAAGAAAAGAGTAATTATATCCACCTTAAAATTGTTCTGATAATACTTGTGAAGCAATTAAAAGGTACCTGGCACCACAATACTCAATACAATTTGTTATTATTGGACATGAGAGTCTGCGGCTCAGTATAATCTCAATGAATGGTACTTCCAAATAAAATATTGATTTGATTTCATCACTTAGCTTCTCTTTCCCCTTTCCCTTTACCTCCTCCTTCTAACTCCACTCCCTCTGCTTCATGAGTTAGGCACTGAAACAAACAAAGGAATAAAACATGGAAAAAGGCTGTACCAGTACTGGAAATGAGAAAAGTCTACTAGTTTAGCCATGGATAGACTGCCAGAAACTGAGAATTCCTCCTCCAGAGAAAACAGTTCACAGGAGTTAACTCTCACTTTACCAATAACCTTAGTGAAGGATAAAGGCACGAGTAGTCTTGAGATAAATAGGAAAAACACTGCCTTAAAACATTTTCCCTGCAGATGGTCGTAAATTTAAATGCAGAGTAGTAGGGAAGATCTTTTTAAGCATAAAGTTATATTTTAAAATAGAGAGAAAATATGATAGATTTGAGCAAATTAAAGTGTTAAAAACAATAAGGCAAGTGATGAGTTGGAGAAATATTCACAACATATAAAACTGACAAATGGTTTACATATTTAATACATAAATAACTTGTATAAATCAGTAGAAAGAGGGATACTGTTTTATTCAACAAATATTTATTAATGAATGTCTATTTTATGCCAAGTGCTGTACTAGGCTCAATTAAAATAAATGTTATATAAATCACAGAGCATGTGAAACATTTATCTGTTAGGCAGTTTTAGTAAACACACATTTATCCTTTCCTCAAGTATCTTTGTATTTTCTCCTTATTCAGTCAATATTTGTGGAATTTTTTAAAAGTATATTAAGATTCCTTCAGAAGGGCAAATGGTAAGGTCAAAAGTTAAGAGTAATAATTTATCCTTTCATACCTTGGTTGGATTTCTCACGATTGACCTCTAATTGGTCTAAATACTTTTTAACTGAATACTACCAAAATAAAACTTTTATCTTCTGCAGCTATGCTAAAGATAATAAACATAAATCAGTAATTGCTGCATATAAATTGCTTACTATGAGTCAAGTTCCATGAAAAGTGTTCTATATATATCCTCTCACTTAAGCTTCACAATTTACTTATGAGAGAAAATAATTATTAACCCTATTTTATAGCCGGTGTCACTCAGGCTCAAAGAATTTAAAGTGCTAACTGAACCTTAGTTTGTAAGTGTTAAAGGTAGATGCAAACCCAGATCTGTTGGACTCCAAAGTCAGTACTTCACTTCTGAATTTCCATAGTGGTTTTCCTGATCCAGTCTCAAGGAAAAAAACTTGAGAGGACATACTTTTGTTGTATTTAACTGATAAGCCTCTTATCTACAGGAATATTTTGTCCTAATGGAATAATTTTAAGAGTCAGCAATATGGTACACCTCCTGGAAAAAAATTTCCTGTAAAATGCAAATATTGGGCACATTTCTAATACTCTAAGTTTGATCTCATTTATTGCTTGCAGTTTACCATATATAACAAACATCTAATGGCAATGTTTTTAAAAGAATGTCTATTAAGACTTGCTTAGAGAAGAGTCTTGTGGGAACTGGCAAGTTTCCTTTATGTACTCTCTAGCTAAATTTAAAGCATTATTATTCAATGTGACACACAGAAGCATCCTATAAGTGTGAGATAGATACGCTCTTTGAGTATTTGTGTGTATCATATTTATTATTTTTAAACAGAAGAAAATCCATGTGCGGAAGAACGAGGCTTAGACAAAAAAGCACTCCAGCTATATCCTTGAGAAATAGAATTTGAGGGAGAATAGATCTCTCAAAATGTATGTAAATGGATAAAAACATGTTGTAATGGTAGTAAATGCAACTCTGTACTACCCATAAAACTCTAAAACAATGCTTACTTAATATACTGCTTTGTTGTTAGCTCTGTGATTATTGCTATGGATAAAGTCAAGATAAGCGACCACTGTATCACAGAGCTCAAATCCTCTACTACCGTATCACATTCATTTTTAAAATGTATTTATTAACAAAAAAAATTTTCAACTCTATTTCAATATAGAAAATAATGTATAAAAATGTACTTTCTTCTGATTATGGACAAAATATACTTTCTGGTGGTTTTATGAGCATTCATCTATACTCTACCCACAGATATTTGCTTTCAGTGTCCCTTCCCCTTGAACCTGGGTGGATTGTGACCAATAGCATGGAGCAGAGTGTTTCTTTTCTAAGGCTAGGGCATAGAAGACCACACGGCTTCCTTCCTGTTTGCTGAAAAACACACTTTGCGAGCCCTGATCTACCATGTAACAAATCTGACTAACCTGTGTCAGCCATGGTATAAGAAAAATGCAGTCCACATGGAGAAGGTACATCGCTCATGAAGGCTCTCCTATCAACTGTTCTAGCTAAGTTCAGCCTTCCAGTTATCCCAGTCAGTGTGTTAAACCTCCAGAGAATTCCAGTCTACCAGCTGATGAATAAACCCATTCATTCACATTTTCTCAGGTGAGGCTCTAAACATTGTGGAACAGAATCAAGCCATCCACACAGCATCCTGTCTGAATTTTTGAACTAAGAATCCATGAGAATAAGAAAATAGTTTTGTTAGAGGACCAAGTTTGGGATAGTTTGTTATGCCTCAACAGACAACCAGAATACCTCTGAGAAGAAAATGTAAAAAACAAAGAAAATGAATAAATAATTCAATAACCCACAGTACTACCACATAATCACTATTATTTATGTGTGTACCTTTCCCTTCCATTGTCTGTCCTATGTATGTATGTTTGTGCAACTAGATGGAGCACAAGCTACCCCAGCAAAGCAAACTCGTGTTTCCATATTGATGGGCACTTCCTACATTTGTGACATGTTTCTTAACCTTTTGAGCTGTCAAGTTTTTGTCTGTAAAATGAAGATACAATTGTATCATTCTCATAGCATTGTTGTGAGGATTAAATCAGATAGTGTTGTAATGCGTTTAGTAAAATGCTTGACACATAATAATTGTTATTATGTACACTATTGATCTAATTCTCCATATAGGTAATTTCCTTTTTTCATATATTGTGGAATCATGAGCATTTCCTCACGTGTGGCAGAAATAGATATGTCACTGAGACCTCTCTTTATGAAGAGTATGGCAGGATGGTGGTTCGCTGGCAGCTTTCTGTTATTTCAAGATCCACTGCAGTGTTAGAGCTGTGGTCAGTCTCTTCTCAGGGTGGCCCTTACTCCCAGTCAATGACTGAGTAAGGTGGTGGTAAAAGAAGGGACTCAACATTTTTACCCCATGTGGCACTCCTTTCATAGGCAATTTTTCCTCTGGAGCTCCTCAATGGGCTGGCAGAGATTTTAGCAGATCTGTATTGGGATCTGACAGCACCCCATAACCAATTCTGTTTCCTTCCTTTTCCTTTCACAGGTGTCACCTTTAAATAAATCTCTTGTACTCCTATATTCTTTACAGAGACCACTTTTTAGAGAACCCAATTAACATTCCATAGCATAAAATGTGTTTCTTTAATGTAACTTTAAATTGAGACTGAACTGGGATTTGCAATCAGGTCTTCTGATTTTTAATATTATGCTTTTCTTAATACAACATGTTATTTCCCCCTCCCCCCATTATCCTTCAACTACTAATAATTTGTCTTTCGTGTATAAGCCCTGACTTTATATTCCTCATTTGTATAAAAAGAAATATAATACCTACCTTACTTATCTTACAAGTTTGTAATAAACATCAAATGACATAATGTATGTGCAAATGCTTATAAACTCAAGGTACTTACAGGTGTAAGCTTATATTCATATTAAATGTATCACCCCCAAGACTGGCCTACCTCTATGAGAATATTCACCTTATGACTTAGCCCACTCTGTCCCAAGAAATGTTTAGTCATAAAATACTTACATTTCTTTACCTGTAGGGTTACAGAGTTGGACCAAATTCTTTTCTGTAATATCTTATTCACCTTTAATATTCTCTGAAGTGTCATAACAAACTCCAAGAAGGAGCTGAACTTGGTTTGGAAAGAAAACTAAGTTTCTGGGTATAAAATGGGGACATATAAATAAATGTTTTTAAAATATGTTTCTCTAAGTATATTTTTTCTTCATCAGCATAGCAATTGTTAAAGTTTATGTGTTTTTTAAGGAAAAAAGTTTTTTAAAAAAGCAATTTTGGAGGCGTTGAAGAATATTATTAAGTTTTCCTTTAGGACAAGGAACTATTCAGGGCTTCAGTATGAAATGTACTTAGTTCCAGGCATTAAAATTTAATGGACTAGAGCTGCCTCATGCATCATAGACATCCCCAGTGAAAGTATCCATTAATCAGTATGAAAATAACTGCTCACTCACAAAGGTTCATACCTATATGTCTCTTGTTGAAATAATTTTGGATTTATTTTCACAAAAGATATCAGTTTTTAAGAGTTTCAGTGTGGTGGAAATACTTGACTTTGCTTGAAATTTTGGGGAAAAAAGGAAAAAGAGAGAAGTAACACACTCTTAGATTGAGTATCTGTACTCTTGCTTTAGACCAATTTTTTACCCTCACCTCTGCCAACCTTCCCTCTTCTATTTTCTCATTTTCCATAATGCCTTTCTCCCTGCAGCATGCTTCCAGTTGGCCCTTGAACATCCTTAAATCATCTCTCATTTAATAATATAGTGATGATTTAACAGGAAGAGGATAATAAGAATCTCTAGCTATTGCAGTGGGGTGGGGGAAGTAAATACCTGCTACTTGAAAAGGCATAATGGATATTCTAATTTTTAAAATTTGTTTTTAGCTATAACGTAATATATATTTTAAAGTTTAAAAATAATATTTAAACAAACTCTGAACTTTTATGTTTATACAAGGAGAAAGAGTTTAAAAAGATAGGATAATGCTGTTTCAGTAACCTTCCTGATCTGGCCATTCCTCAAATATTGCCCAATCTTATACTTTTTGGAAGAGAAATTAATGTTTATAGCCTCTATTTCCCTAACTCGATTTATTTTCAACCCCAGTTTTATATCCTCTTCTCCCCAGAATTTACTAAAATATCCCTTAAAGAGATAGCTGACAATTTCCTATTCTAGTGGTCCAAATAGGACACTATTTTGCCCATTGTCAACCTGATTCTACCTCCCTTGAAATACTTTTCTTCTCCCCAGTTACCATAGAACTATAAGTTCATTCTTCACTTATAAAACATAGATTTATTAATGTGTGTACATAAAGGGTTGTCCTAAGCACTCAGAATAAGATGATAAGCAACTTAGATCTGATCTCTGCCTTGATGATGCTCATAATTACTATCAGAGATTACAAACAGGCTACAAGAGGAATGGAAATATATATGGCTTAGCCTGTAGAGTATTTATAACTAAAAATCTGCATTAATGGCCAACATTTAAATATTAGGAAACTTCACATCATTTATGATTCTCTGAAATTTAGGGAAATAATGAGTCTACATTTTTACATGACAATGATTAACCGAAGCTGAAGAGTGACCATTCCCTTTACATGAGGCGTATGTTTTCTACGTTACCACAGTCTTTGCCACTCTTTCATGTCTCAAAAATATTCAGTCTTGAGTTTAAGTTCCCATTTATCATTGTCTGCTGTATTATCCAACACTTTCCTTTACTTATGTCATCCTTAAAAATATGTAGGATTATGACCCTTAATATAGAGGAAAATATAAAGATTTAGCTAAGTAATAATATACAGTAGCAGACACAGTATAGTAAGTACGTGTGCTAAGAGAGTACAATGCAGCAATACCTAACCCACACTTGGGAGGGATCAGGGAAGGTTTTCCAGGAAATACTACTGTCTGGTATAAGAATTGAAGCATAAATTACAAATTACCATCTTCAGCTAGGATCCTATAAAGATTTTATTGAGAATATGTTCATTTAGAAAGAGACTATGAAATATTTCATTACTAAAAGGAAATGTGCATATAAACAAGCTATTAATGATTGCTCTAATTTATGAGTAAAAATTTTCTCTAGTTTCTTAAGTGAAAATCTACTATTAAAGTGTTTAAAAGTCTTCATTAACTAGAGAATTTAGTTAAATATGCAAAAAAGTGGGATTCTTTTTTTTTTTTTTTTTGAGTTTTTTTTTTTTCTTCTTCGAAATACTTCTTCTTATTACTGTCTTGTCAAATTCCTGTTTAGGGAAAATGCAATCTTTAATCAGGAACCTTTATTTGTGCAAATGAAAAAGTCACTTAAAATCCATTTAAGTTAATAAACATTGTAATCTGTCTTCTAAATCAGTGGTTCTCAACTGGGAGTGATTCTTGCCTCTCAGGGGTGATATCTGGAGATATTATTGGTACTCACAATTGGCATGAGGGAAGTGGCTGCTGTCATCTAGAGAACAGAGGACAGGGATGCTGCTAAACATTTTTTTAATGCACAGGATAGCCTCCCACAGCAAAGAATTACCCAATATAAACTGTCAGTAGTACCAAGGCTGTGGAACCTTGGTCTAAATCGATAGCATTTAGAAACTATGAAACACTTACTTAGGGTCTTAGTTTCAGGATAGTTGAAAACAAAATTTCAACTTTGCAATCAAGTATATGTGCTAAGGAGGAATAAAAAAGTCAAGATAAAAGATATTAATACAATGATTCAGGCTATGAATCGCCACCGATAGAAAACACAGAGTTTTCTGATGGGCACAGTTATGTAACAAAAAATACTTAGGTCTGGTAAGCCAGGCAACATAGGTTTAGTTCGATTTTTTCCCCCATTCGGGTCCTTCCCCTTTGTAACACATATATAAAATGAGTTCTGTTTCTGAATGATTGGAATTAGATCTTGTAAGAAATATATAGGATGGGATAAATGACCATTACCATTCAATATCTGCCTTTATCATATGAAATGTTAAAAAAAGTTAATGAATCAAAATGTTACTTCTTTCTCATGAAAGAAATTTCATTAAGTGACTTGTCTGCGTATTGAATGAGAGTTACATGTAAGGCTAAATTAGATGGGCTAATAGGATTTTGTTCATTAGGTTTCTCAATTAAGATCTTCTAAACTATATCAGAGGTCTCACTTTTTTCCCCAAAGTCTTGTGTTTCATTTTAGGAATACAATTTAGATACCACCTAAAGAAGTATGCCCTATGGAGGGATTATAAATGTGACAGGAATCTTGTAATAAAATTCATTAGGTACAAAAAGAATTAGAAAATCTACTTATATACATTTATATATAAAGATGAATGCAGTTTCATTCATGTTTAGCATGTAAATTTACACTGGCGGTTTCAGTTCATATATCAGCTAGTCATGTGTCACATATAGTACCCAAGTATAATATATAAATACTTAAAATTCTACATAGGAAAGGACAGAGAGCTGCCTCTCTTTCACTTCTTTTTTTAATTTTTAGTTATTGGGGATATGCCATAGCTTATGTGAGCCAAAGTAAGTGGGTTTATAAATTTTAATATCAAATTTTAACTGAATAGACACTTTAACTCAATAGACAAAATTGGCAGATATCTTTAAGAGAGTCCTGTGAAGAAAATATACAACATATATATTACTAAGGTAAGAAGCAGCAAAGAAAAAGCTGGTACTTTTTTCTACCAATCTGAGCTCCATATAAATCAATGTTCTAATCTAATCATATTTGTAATAAACTTATCAAAATATTTTATATTATCAGAAAGGCTATTTGAAATATAAATGTATAGCTACAAACTTTAACACTGATTGTTTTCCAAAGAGTAGATTTTGTCTTAAGCTATTAACTAATTTTTTTTGTTAATGTATATAATTTATGAACACATGTATGTGTTTGGGGGTGCTAATTTTATAGAGTACATGATAAAAGATGTTTGGAGTCCATTGATCTAAGTATAGACATCATTTCTTTGATATAGTTAGGATTACCCTTTCTCATCTCTTTAGAAGGTAATAATCCAGAAAATCCAATCCATTTCTTTTAATTTTTCTATGCAAAATGAAAAACATGTTAGTTTCCAATAAATGTTGAAATTCGAGTTCAACAATAATAATGGTTAATTTTTATTAAGTATTTACTATATGCTAGGTATTTTGCTAAGTACTGCATATGATTTGTTTCCTTAAAACTCTAAACTACACAATAAAATAGATAATTCCATCTGCTTCATTTTAGAGGTTAGAAAATTGAGGAGCAGAAGGAAAACTCAATTTGCCTAAATATGCATAATTAGCAAGTCTCATAACTGAGCTATGAACAGAAGTAGTCTAGCTTCTAAGCTGACAGTCTTTCTTAAGCTATATAATATCAATAGATGTCAAGTAGTTTCCTCTAATGTTTGGACACTCATTAATTTCCAAATATTTCTTAAGGTTCCTTTACAGGCCCCATATACTGAGGAATCAAAGAAAAAGTCTCAGTCCCAGTGTCCAAAGTTCACAGACCAACATTTGAAATATGCAAATAAATAATTATAAGTGCTATAATAAAATGTAATGTAAACTTAATAATTGAAACCCAACAGAGAGTGCAATAATATCTGTCTGCGAGTTCAAGAAAACTCAATTTATCTTGGTTTTAAATAAGCAATAATTTTGCACCAGGAAAAGAAATTAAAACATATTTAAGCAGAAGAAATTATAAGAATGAAAATAAAGACGTGTAGAACTGTTTGGCCTAAAGAATGGAGTTATCTAAAATGGTGATCTTCAAACTTTAGTCTACAAATACATCAGCTGGGATTTCTAAAAACATATACATTCTGGTTGTGATGCTTAATTTTAGGTGTCAACTTGACTGGGTTAAGGGATGCCTAGATAGCTAGTAAAACATTATTTCTGGGTGTTTGTGAGGGTATTTTCAGAAGGCATTAGTTTTTTTATTTGTTTGTTTTTGAGACAGGGTCTTGCTCTATTGCTGAGCTGGAGTGCAGTGGCACAATCTTGGCTCACTGCAACCTCCACCTCCCGGCTTCAAATGATTCTCCCACCTTAGCCTCCCAAGTAGCTGGGACTATAGGCATGCACCACCACACCAGGCTAATTTTTGTATTTTTAGTAGAGACAGGATTTCACCCTGTTAGTTTCAAACTCCTGAGCTCAAATGATCCACCTGCCTCAGCCTCCCAAAGTGATGGGATTACAGGCATGAGGCTCCATGCCCTGCCAGCATTTTCATTAGTAGACTGAGTAAAGAAGATCACCCTCACCAATATGGGTGGACATCATCTAATCTTTGGAAGGCCTGAATAGAACTATAAGGTAGAGGGAAGGTGAATTTGCTTATATTTGAGCTGAGACATCCATATTCTGACCTCAGACATCACTGATCCTTGTTCTAGGGCCTTTAGACTCAGACTAGGATTTACACCATAGGCTCCCCTGGTTCTCAAGTCTTTGGACATGGACCAAATCATACTAACAGCTTTCCTGATTCTCCAGCTTACAGATGGAAGATCGTGGGACTTTTGAGCTTCATAATAGTGTGAGCTAGTTCCTATAATAAATATGTCTCTAGATAGATAGATAGATAGATAGATAGATAGATCCGCCAATCCTATTGGTTAAGTTTCTCTAGAAACCCTGAATAGTACTGGTTGAATATGGCTGGATAGGAAATGAGAGCAGCATTTCTGAAATCTTTTAGTTGAGATGGATGCTACTGATCATATGACCATAATTTGAGTTGCCACGCTTGAACAGTAATCCTCAATATGTAGAGTTAGATTGCTTACATCAAAATTCCTAGGTTGTTTGTTAAAACTTTAGATTCCTAGAATACCCTAGATGTACCAAGTTAAATGTGAGTAAAGTAGAAAGGGAAATATTCATTTTAAACATATAGTTACTATATGATTCTCATGCACATTACACTGCAAACCATTAGGGTTGAACAGGCAGAAACTACAGGAAAAGAGTATGGAAAGTGATTCCAGAAAAAGTCATAAATTAAGGAATCTTGAGTCTCTTATTTAGGAGTTTGAATGTCATTATGTAGGCAATGAATGACAATAGTAAGTGTTAAAGTGAGCACTGATAGCATGGATTTTTGTTTCATTCAGATCATTTTGGAAGCAATGCAAAAGTAGATATGGGCATGACAGAACAACTTATATAGACTTTCTCTATTTGCAAATAAAATCTACAAAATGGAACAAAACATATGAAGTAACTGTTCTCAAGCACTGAAGAACATGAGCAAAGAGCTGTCACACAATATCCCATGGCAATCATGGGATATTGTGTGATTCCATGGTTTTCTGCTGAAATACTTTTCTGCCACAAAGCACAATAGGAAGTCTCACTGAGTTAAGAGTGTAAATGAGAGTTCTGATATTATGAAGTGGCTGTATTTGTGGAGCAGGGAAACTGAGAAGCAGCAGCTACACAAAGAGGACACTGCAGAAATCTGCATGGAGATCCATCACGAATCCTTGAGCTGGGCTGCATAAGCACGGAGAAAGACTCTGGAAGATCTAGAAAAGATCACCTGATTTATGGCTAAAAGGTGAATGGTGGTGATACTGGAGGTCATGCAGTACTGGAGGATTTTGGAACTCCTGTCAGCTGAATGAAGAGACTTTACTGAGTCTCTCAGTAAGGCTTGAGAATTCAGGTGACATATCAAAAAACCATACTGTAGGAGTAAGCACCATGTCCAGGAGTGTGAACCACATGCTAGAATAAGAGTATGCCAAGAGGCAGCTGGGTGCCGTGGCTCACGCCTGTAATCCCAGCACTTTGGGAGGTCGAGGCGGGCGGATCACGAGGTCAGGAGATCGAGGTCATCCTGGCTAACACAGTGAAACCCCGTCTCCACTAAAAATACAACAAATTAGACGGGCGTGGTGGCGGGCGCCTGTAGTCTCAGCTACTCGGGAGACTGAGGCAGGAGAATGGCGTGAACCCGGGAGGCGGAGCTTGCAGTGAGCCGAGATTGCACCACTGCACTCCAGCCTGGGCGAGACAGCAAGACTCCGTCTCCCCACCCCGCCCAAAAAAAAGAGGTATGCCAAGAGGCTAAGTTCAAACTGAAATAGATTCAGCCTAACAAAATATCAAATCAAGACTGATTTGATTGAAATATATCCACCAGAAATGCAACTGCCCGCCAAAAATGAAACAAAAACAAACAAACATAACAAAACCTCAACATTCTTTAAAGGAAGATGACATGATAAAGATTTCCTATAACACATAATATATAATCTCTAACTTTTGATAAAAATTAATTGATACATGAAGAAACAGAAAAATGTGCTCTGTACTCAAGATGAAAGAGAAACAAATACTGAGCTAATTCAGATGTTGAAAACAGCAGATTGGACATTTAAAGTAGTCACTAATAATAGGTTCAAAAACTTGAAGGAAAATATGGAAAAATGAAATAACAGATGTGTCATTATAGCAGAGAAATTGAAATTATACCTTAATTAATCTTAATAAATAAAAAGCGTAGAACAGAGAAGTAAATAACCAAAATGAATAATTCACTGGTGGATTATCAGATGGGAGATAGCAGAGAAGTGGTCTGTGAACTTGAATTCAAATAAGTAGAAATAATCTAATTTGGAGAACAGAAAGAAAGAAGATGGAAGAAAAAAAGCAGATTCAGTGATATGTGGAAAATTATCAAACAATCTAACAAATGTATTTGAAAAACTAATGGTCAAAATTTCTGAATTTGATGAAACCATAAACTTACAGGTATAAAAACTCAATGAATCTGAAAGAGCTTTAAACAGAGAAAACTTTATGTAGGATTATTATAATCAAACTTCTGAAAAGCATCTTTTCTCTCTTGTTAATTTATTTAAAAGATATAAATGTTTAACACAAAAATTCTAATAATATATTTAGGTTCTTATCATGTATAGATGCAGTGTATATGGCAACAATGGCACAAAAAATGAAGATGAAATGAAACTATACTAATGGAAGGTTCTTATATTTTAAGTGAAGTATATCAATATTCACAGGGAGTAGACTATGAAATGTTGAGAATTTATAAGTGTATTGTAATCACTACAGTCATAAGTAAAAAAATGCAGAAAACTTACTCCTCAAATGACACTATTATGAAAATGAAAGGAGGCCGGATGCGGTGGCTCAAGCCTGTAATCCCAGCACTTTGGGAGGCCGAGACGGGTGGATCACGAGGTCAGGAGATCGAGACCATCCTGGCTAACATGGTGAAACCGTGTCTCTACTAAAAATACAAAAAACTAGCCGGGCAAGGTGGCGGGCGCCTGTAGTCCCAGCTACTCAGGAGGCTGAGGCAGGAGAATGGCATAAACCCGGGAGGCAGAGCTTGCAGTGAGCTGAGATCCGGCCACTGCACTACAGCCTGGGGGACAGAGCAAGACTCTGTCTCAAAAAAAAAAAAAAAAAAAAAAAAAAGAAAATGAAAGGGCAAGTCATAGACTGAGAGAAATTTTTGCAAAAGTATATTCAATAAAAGAATTGTATTAGAATAAAGTTCTCTTACAATTCAAGAAAATAATAAGCAAAATTAAAAATGGGAAAAAGAGTTAACAGACACTGCATTAAAAAATAAAAGATTCCTAATAAGCACATAAAAATCTCTTTAGTCATCAGGGAAATGCAAATTAAAATTATAATGCAATACTAAAATTCATCCAATAGAATAGCCAAAAAAAAAAAAAAAAAAAAAGAGAGAAAAGACTGACCACACCAAGAGATGGAAAGGATGTGAAAAACCTACAAGTCATACCTTGCTGATGGAAATGTAGGAAGGAATTGCTAGTTTGTTAAACAGTTTGGTAGTTTCTCATAAAATTAAGCATGTACTTACTATGTGACTCAGCAATTCCACTTTTAGGTATTTCCCAGGAGAAATAAAAACATATGTTCAAACAAATACCTGCATGTGAGTGTTCAAAACAGCTTTGTTTATAATGGTCAAAATCTGGGAAAATGTCCATCAGCAGGTAAATGGTAAACAAATTGTGGTATATCCATATAAGGGAATACAATTCCACAATAAAAGCATTAATTACTGAATATACAACATGAGTGAATCCTAAGAGCATTATGATAAGTGCCAGAAACCATATAGAAAAGAAAACATACTGGATGTAATAAATTTATTTAAAATTCTAGAAAAGAGAAAACTATAGCGATAGAAAACACTTGTTTCCAGAGACCAGGTGACAAGGAGATTGACTGCAAAATGGCATGAGGGAACTTTTTGGTACAGTAGAAATGTCCTATAACACGATTGTGATGATGGTTACAAGATTACATACATTTTCAAAAGTTAACAACTGTAGACTTAAAATTGATAATTGTATTCGGTACATATGAAACCACAATAAAACTAAACCCTGTAAAAAACTCAACAAACTAAAACAAAATAAAAAAAAAAGGTGTATGGAGATTAATCATTCACATGGTATTAAAAAGCTAAATAGCTGCTTCGGTTTTATTAATGAAAGCAGAGACTATTCATTAGAAAATATCCAGTCATGATGTCAGAGGCGTTCGAACCAGAGTGAGCTACTCCATTTTGAGTGAGGGCTAGGAAAATAGGAAAATGAGTCTGAGACTTACTGGGTTACATTCTCAGAAAGTTAGGCATTCTTAACCTCTAGATGTTTATGGTTATGGAACAAATTAATAATGTTTACTGAACAGACCCAGACATGGGAGTGTCCAGATATCCTGATATCTGTAGAACAAAGGCATTCCTAATTTTGCTTTAAAGATAATAACATCGATTCTTGCAAAATATAGTAATTAAGGAAATTAATATGTTATCACAAACCCTTATAGCAGAACACATCTCCCCATATATATGAGCATTGTACCTAGGGTGGATGCACTCCTCCTCTTTCAGGAACGTCCTACTCCATCTATGGAGTAGCTATCTTTTCACCACTTTACTTTCATATAAAACTTGCTTTTACTTTGCACTGTGGACTTGCCCTGAATTCTTTCTTAAGGGAGATCCAAGAACCCTCTCCTGGGGCCTGGATTGGGACCCCTTTCCTCTAACGATTAGTCAGGCCCAGCATGCCGGGGTGTACAATTGAAAGAGCTATTTGATGTAGTGAACAAAAGGATGGGAGAGATATATTATTCATTTTGTGAGTGTTATGAACAAAATAAAATTCGATTGCAATACCAAAAAAAAACAAAGAAATATGTATAAATAAGTGGTATGCATGAAAAATATTAAGATAATAAAATACAAGGATTGGGCGAGAAATTATTTCAGAGTAAGGGAGATTACAGAAATAAGAAAACTGAAAATGCATGATTGTGGATTGAATCCTATCCCAGACAAGGAAAAAATAATCTATAAATGACACAATTGGGACAATTTATAAAACTGGAATTTGAACTATAGGTTATAATATCCTATCGATGTTAATATCATCTCAATTTTTTAAATTTTATAATTGCATTGGAGTTATATAAGTGAATTTTCTTGTTCTTAAGAAATGAAGACTGAAGTGGCAAGAGTGCATGTTGTATACAATTTACTGTCAAATGCTTCTAAAAAAAACCCAGAATAATGGAAATGGGACAAAATGCAGTTAATGAACCTGGATAAGGAGTTTCTTGTACTATTCTTGCAATTGTTTTTTTAAGTTTGAAATAATATTAAAATTAAAAGGTTATTAATACTATATGGGGGTGGGGAACTGAGCCCCAAATTAATTATATACTTACTAGAGTAGTTCTGTCAAGGGATAATTAGGAGTAGGTTTAATGCATTTCATGGTTACTAGGTTTAATGCCTGGTAGTGTGAACAACTATTTTATATTATTTTTGTGTTTAAAATGAAATAGTAACTTTAATTTGTTTTTTACCTTTGTTAAATTTGCAAAATAACTATGCATTTTATTATGGCCTTTTAATATTTTTGCCTGCTTTGTTTCCTAAGAATCTAAATTTTCATTTAAACTTGCTATGAAAAAGCTATAGTTTATGCACCCTTCTCTAAAATAGAAGAAAACATAAAAATAGAGCAAAGAAAACTCTAAAAATGGAAATTTAGTTATATAAACAGAGGTTGAAGAAATATATTCTCTAACTATTGTAGCACTAAATCATTCAGAACCCATTCGTGTGCCAGTGTCATGCTAAATCTTAGCAAAATGAACTAATACAGAAAAAATCTCCCAGACGGTGAGATTCAGAATTCATGGTTTCATGCAGTGCCATGGCTATCCATCACTACCTTCCTGTTCCCTGAAGCTCTTCTACTTTCACCTCCTGCCTTTCAGCAGAAAAGTCAGATGCTATTTTCTACACTGGAAACTCAGACTCTTTTGTAGTTTAGCAGGATAATTAACAGGTATTAAAGACAATTTAGCACGTAAGTGAGGCTTTCTCCCAGAAGGAATTAGAAGAATTGACTAGGCATTGACCGGGCATGAAAAGAGATGAAACTTTAGAGTATTTGCACTATGAATTATAGGAATTTATGAAGCTAAATCATGGGAAAATAAGGTCCTCTTTCCTCCCAATGACAAACTCTCTAGCAGTTGGGGGAGGGAGATAGTGCAGGGGGTCCCTAATACAGGCAAAAAGTTGTCCCTCCTCCCACACCTGCACAGACAAAACTGAAATAAAATTCTGTCACAGACTCACATGAAAATGAGAAAGAACAAAATACGCAATATACAAATGAGATTCTGGGAGTAATGAGTCAACTGTACTTGATTTTAATCACTATTCTAATATTGTCCAGGTATCTACTTTAGACTTTAATTGCATTTTCTGTAAAATAAATCCTAATATGCAGTTATTTTAATGACTAAAGTACATTAAACTTAGTATGATATTTAGCTCACAACAAACATAAAGTAGAAATTGTTATTATAATTATAAAATGGTCAATGTATATTATATAATTTGTATGTTTTATAAATTTATATTTATGAAAATCTCAAGGTTCAATTCCAACACTAAGTATCCCAGTTTGTCCAATCCACTATTATATTTATTATTCTATCAGGTGCTGAGATTAGGTTGAAGCCAGGGACTAATATAAGAAAAAAAACAGCTGGAGCAAAAAGGTTTTTTAAGAAAAATTTGCAGTAAAGAAATACAGCTTCAATGTGCTTCTTTTGTCTTTAAATACAGCCTCATCTCTCTCTGCACAGAGGCAGCATGGTGTTCTGATGAGGAGCTTTGGCAACAGAACTAGACTGCCTTGTCTTAAATCCTGGCTAACCCCTGGCTAACCATGTAACCTTGGGAATAATCATATTCACTTGTGGGATTCTTGTGAGAATTAAATGAGCTAAATAGAGAAAGCATTAAAAAGAGTATGTGTCTAGTATACAGAAGATATCTGCTCAATAAAGAGAAAGAAGTCCTTTAGTAACGTAACGCCTCTGGTCACTGAAAATTTTCCATGATTACTAATTTGGGGAAAAAAAAAAAAAAGCCTAAAGATACACACTATCCTTAGTTCTAAAGCAATGTTTATGGGAATCAAAGTGTCATACCTTGTAAACTGCCAAATGCAAGGCTGTAAATCCATTTCTTGACAGTCGAGATGGGCGGAGCCCTTTTAACATAAGAGTTCGAATATGTGATTTGTTGCCTTAAAGAGAAAAATGAAAAAAGGCTAAATCGTTGTGGGGATGGGGTGAGTTTAAGACTCTCTTTGACTTAATGATAAATGCCACAGAGCTGTATAAAAATGTCAAGCTCTCATTCTGCAGGCCATTTGTAAAGTTTTCTATTAATTGACAACCTTACTTACTAGGGGATATTTCTTTTCCATTTATAAAACTTTATTCAAATGCTGTGTATTTTGATTCTTTGTCTTAGATTTTTTTATTTAGTATCCTCATCATCGGATGGTTTTGAAACATAAACACATAAAAGAATTCACCATAATAAACTATTAGTGAAAAACCTTAAATTAAAAAATCTAGTTGGTTGTAGAGGATGTATCTGAACATTATTAACAGTAGCGCTTATTTAGATCAAAGAAATATGAAGGATATAACCAAGGTTGGGAAGGCACATTTAAAGTTGAGAGAACAATCTGTTAAGCAGAGTCTGTTTGGTTTGTTTGGGAGAAATGGTTAAGGAATATGGTTAGAGTTGACACACATTTCTGTTCCATTTTAAGAAGTTAAGTTCAACGAATGTAGTTTGGGTTAACAAAATAAATATTAATGGTTCATTCATTAATTCAATAACTTTACTGAGTGGATATTATATGCCAGGCACCATTCAAAGTGCTTGAGATACATTAATAAACAAAACAAATTAAGTGTAAGCCAGATTAAACTCTTAATTTTCACTTTCATCAATCCTTACTTTTAGATTTTATCTTTGGCATTTGTCACTTTTCCACGTACTCTTGTTGAATATTGTGAAGCAACTGCTTGATGCTATTTTGGGGAATCTTTAACTGCTTCTGAATTTAAGTTAATCCCTGACTGGCATGCCCAATATTGAAAAGAGATTTTTGATTTCCAAGCAAATTGAGTGACTTGGTTTCCGGTAGGAACACAATGAAGCTTAAATTTAAAGCTAAATCAATTGGAATATTCTGCCTGATAGTTACTGCCTAAACGGAGATTATCAAGGTTGGAAAAGGCAAAGCAGAAGAGAAAATTGAACATGAATAGAATTCTCTTGTAGACTATTAAGCAGCTCAAGTCACTGATGATATACACATATAACCAGTTTACAAAGTACTAAGTTTCAAGTACTCACCTCCACAAATGCAACATAAATGAAGTAGAGACAGCCCATTTTCAGTGCGGTAATTTAAATTGACTTTACTAAAGGCTTCATCAGAGCTGAAAAAAACATTTTACAGATGATCACAAAATTCATCTTTTAGCATATTGTCTTTCATTTGAAATTATAAATGCAAATTCTGTTACTATCAATTCAGAAATGTATTTTTTCTAAGATTATTTTGCACTTACAGAAAGAATCTTGAACCCTCTATATGAAGAATTAAAATTGAGAGGAAATTCTGTAGTTTTACATTGTAATGATGTCACCAGAAATAACACTATGTTTCCAATAGTTGCTCCAGAATCACTGACAGCTACTAGGTGTCACAATAATGAATTCAGTGGCACTTTTTAAAGACAAGTAAAACCAAGGTCAGTCATAATCTAGGAACCTGAGAGTCACTGTTAGTAGGGAATACTTATATAATACATATATAAAATTGATAATTATGAAAATCAGAAAATCAGAAAACAGAAAATTGTTGTCAAATATAAAAGGCCAAGAAAAGTCAAATATGACATGAAATTATAGGGGACAAGAAAGACCTTCCCCTTTGCCTCTCTGAAGTTTTGCTGAAATCAACTGACAAAAGGGACATTAATAGAAGAAAAAGCATAAAATATATTTGATTATAGTTTTAAAAGGCACAAGAGACACAAGACATAAGAGCCTTCAGAATGAAGACTCAAAGATACAGGAACAACTCTGTAAGTTCTGGTTTCTATGACCTGCCTTGAGGGAAGAAGGATTCTAGCTCTATGGCTATCCTCTGGGGAAAATGAGGGGTCAGAGACAAGAGGACAGGAGGAGGTCAGAGAGAAAGTTTTGCTTCTAACGCTGCTTTTAAGGCCTTCATTTTGAGGTGTCATTTTCTGAGTCTCAACAAAAATGATGCTAAAATTACCCGAAGAGTTATACTTCAAAAATAAAGTTGTATATTCACAGTGAAGTTGGCAATGTTAACAACAGTGCAATAATCATTTTTGATTACATATCACATGCCAGATACTGTAGTAAGCACTTAACCTTACTTATTCCTCACCACAGCACAATGTCATGCACATTGTCACATATATTATTTTACTTATTTTATAATTGAAGAAATTGAAGCTTAAAGAGGTTAAATAACTTGCCCAAATTGGAAAAAGAAAAAAGAACAAACTACTTAAGAGGCTGAATCAGGATAAGATTTGAATCCTGGTGTAACTATAAGACAAGGCTTTCAAGGATTACCACGCTGATGAAATGATTTTTTCCACCTTGAAAACATCAAAACATAACAGGTATTGCTATATAACATTGGACATACATACTGAAAAATTGCATTTTCTCAGGGGTTTATTGCTACATAGGAGCTCCAGAGCTTTTTCTTCTTTCACTATTTGCCATTAAGTTCATTATGGTTAGCTCAAAAGCACGTGCATCCTTCCCTGTTTTGCTTAGGCTGCTGGTTACATAGTTTTTCTTAGGATCAGAAGGCCTCTCTCTCCTCCCCCAACCCAATACTTTGTTTTCTTTCTTGTGGTTTTAGAGTATGTTTCATTTGCTGGACAATAGAAAGACCAGGGAAGAAAAGCCAAAAGCAGCTCAGAGTTGAATCATTGTCCATCAACATTCTCAGTTTCCAGTCACAGTTTTCTTTCCCTTTTTATTTATGGACACTGATTTCCTACAACCTTTAAGAGAAAAATCCAATCTACCTAGCTTGAAAGGCAGAGTTCAGCTCTGCCGAATACCTCTACTATTTCAAGTCATAACCACAAAGAAGACCTCTGCGACCTGTGAATGCATTTCCAAGTGTGTTCCAAGTACCTAGTTTACTTTCTTCCAAGACATCCATAATATATTTGGGTTTCAGGGTTTAAAAGCCTGGCTGAGCCAAAGACTACACATTTCTAAGAATCATGTTATTTTGTGAAGTTACTGCCATACCATAAACAGCTCTATCATTTATAAGTAGGCTCATTTTATTATAAGTGGACATTTAAAACAGTGGTATTTTCATCAGAAATGATTTTGATTGCAGTATTCTTTGAGCTGAGGGAAATTGCTGATAGAAGTGAGTTAAAGTCTTAACTATCTTCATGAAATTCTAAACTCCCTGCTTATATTATTAACATTTATAAACACTGGAGTTTATTGTACTTCTACAAAAGGCTTTCCAAAGCAAGTTGAGCTGTGTTTTCCAGTATTAGTAAGCTGTCCACATGTTTTGTTGCAGGGAAACACAGAAAGCAAGAAGGGTAGGAGGGTAAAAAAAGTTTGAGAATACTGTATTCCCACGACTGTGAAAACAAACCACAAGACTTGCCATTTCTAATTAAAGCATTTCACTGAGGTTCTTCAATGACCCTGGATTTAGAGCCTTTCTCTTTTTAGCAGTACCTTGGAGAATAGCACTTTTTCTTTTTCTATTTTAAAATTCCAATAGCTTTTGATGTTCTTAACTGGGTGCCTTGATGATAATGTTCTGAATTTATAGTACCTTTCAAGTGTAAGTACTTTACAAGTGATATGAGACTTTGGCTCACTCACCAAAGACTATGCTATCTCTCTAAAGCTGCTAGAGATTTAAATAGGCAGGAGGCAGCTTGAAATTGACCTGTGAGGCCAAGGATATGATCTCATTTCTACTGAAAAATGTCCTGGGAACATCATGGACCTCAAGAGGTCGAGAATTTTAGCTTTACATTCCTTTTGAAAGGCTACCTGTGGCTCTCTAGGGCCCTCCTGGGGCAATGGTCTTTGTTCAGACAAAGACAAGGATTTCATTAATAGAATCACTCCACTTCTCACCAGGGACTATATCACAGTACCTTACCACAGTTTAGACCTTTATCTGTGAAATCTGACCCAGTCAGAGTACAAGAGAACTTTGCTTCAGGCAGAAGTTGTAATACACTGGGATTATATTCTTTTTTCCAGTATCTTATCAGATGCTACTTCCCCCCACCTTTCTTTTTGGAGGGATTTTCCTGAATTTCTCCTTAGATACTATGTGAGATTTTGGGTGTGAGTGAAATGAGTTTACTTTCAGATGTCTGTTTTCTATTCATAATTTTTATTTATCAAGGTGCCCTGAAAAGTTTAAATTATACATAGAACACACAACTGCACATGAGATTCTCTTATTTAAACTTGACCTCTCAAACTTTTAATATTACTGTATTTTCAACAGTGGAGATATGCAAAGAATGAAAAATGCAAAGGAGGGAAAAAAGGTTAAAGTTGAAGTGAAAATCACTTTATTTGATAGGGTAAACTCAATTGCTTTCTTATTCTGTGATCTAACTTTGATGATCCGTTCAATAAGTCTGGCACAACACCTACTAAACCCCTACTATATGCCTCACTTCTGCTCTTAAGGCTCACTTCAGGTTGTGTTCAAGAGTCTCCTTGATATAAACTACTCACTAAATCCTGTATCCTTTGAATGCATCAGTCCTGGAAATATACATACTAGATAAAATCCTGAAATTGACTGTTGTGTTGTCCTGGTATCTAATACTCTGATCAGCTTTGCAAAACAAATGAACATGGAATAAACAGAAAATACAAGATGCCAGGGTCCATTCTTGATTTTTTAAAAAGAAAGGCACTAAGTAAATGTTTATTATTTACATAAATAAAATTGAAAGCAAGATTAATGACTCTTTATTCAACAATTATTCCTCAGCTAACTGAATCTTGAACTAGACTTTACCATCTATAAGTGACTCAGTATAGAGTCCTAAAGAGTTCCTTGCTTTAAACTGAGCTGCTCCTTGTTGCTTTTGTTCTCCTTTTGAATTATATCCTCCTTGAACTCATGCAACTTCTATTAATGTCAACAAAATGAATCAACAGAGAATAGACTCCTGTAATATTTGGCAGTCAAGTGTGATTTTAATAGTACAATTTTTAGTTCAACTTTAATAACTGGAATGTACATTTTTAAAATGAGAGTTACTTTGGGGGCTATATTTGAATCCTAATTCTCACTTCCCATTAACTTCTAGTCAAACGTTTCTGTTTTGAAACATGTAATTAAAATATTCAAGATATTTAAGCAATCATTCCTAGGAGAGAAATTTCATTTTCTCTTCTTTTGCCTCTTCTAAAGTAACTGTGTATGTCAAATTCACTGCCAATTGAGCATCACTTATGTATTCTAATACCCTAAGCTCAATTTATTTTTTAATTTCCCCTTACATTTTTCATCACCTGCCATGCCACACTGTAACTTAACATATCCTAATGAGTTCATCGTGCATGCTGGGGCATGAATGAAGTTCCTAATTAAAATAAAGCCACTATTATGAATATATTTCTAATAGTAAATGCTGTTCTTAATCATTAAAAATGATAGTTCTGTACCCAAAGGTTACTTTCTTTCTTGTAGCATAATGAATTCTTTTCCAAGCCTTTAACTTTTACCCAGAAAAGTGTGCAGTTTTGTGATCCAATTAAATTTCTTTTTCTTGACCTCATCCTTTCAAGAAGATATCTGACATGAATGACCACAAGTGGGAACTTATTAAAATGTAACATTTGAACAGTTGGCCAAAAAATAACACACTGCTGTCCAAGGTATTCAGACAGGTAGATACATTTTAAAGCTAATTCATTGATTGAAACTTAGGGGAAAGCCAATAATGTAGAAAGAAGGTAAGGATTTTTTATGGGTCGTCTAGTTTCCCAAACTGATCATTTAAGTTTCAAATGGCTAGTTGCAACTTCTTGCCTATTCATTGCAGATTCTTCCCTGCCCCATCCCCTCCAAGCAACAGCAGCAGACAAATAATAAGATGTTTCTAATATATATCGCCAAGAAATATCCAGAAATATATTTGTTCAATATCTTCCAAATAAAATCTGCAAACTAATACTGTGAAGTATATTCATTTATTCAGCCATTCATACAATAAACCATTATAGAGTTAGAGTGACAGATACAGCAAGAATAGCTAAGCA
Organism: Piliocolobus tephrosceles; assembly: GCF_002776525.5. Lineage (NCBI taxonomy): Eukaryota > Metazoa > Chordata > Mammalia > Primates > Cercopithecidae > Piliocolobus > Piliocolobus tephrosceles. Next base: position 147,887,251 of record NC_045434.1, read on the forward strand.
TCATAAAATTGATGTAATAATTGTTACTTCATAAGATTGTTGTGAAGTGTAAATGAGTTAGAGTTTGTAAAACTTTTATAAATATTAACTGCTATAATGGTTATTTCTAGTAAGGCATTGATATTGATTATTTTTACTGTTTTTTTTGTATTGTTTTGCTCTTCCAAAGAGGGATAGGAAAGTAGAAAGGAATCATGGAAGTACAGGATGGAAGAGAAGAAGAAAGGAAGACTAAGGGGGAGAGAAAATGATAGAAAGATAGCAAGCTAGAGATGGAGAAGGAGAGGGAGAACAATAGGGAGAGATAGAGAGAGAGAGACAGAGAGAGATTGAGGTCAAGTTGCTTCTCAATGATTTCGCAAGATATTCCTGTAAAATTGTAGTTCATAACTAGTTTTACCTGGACAAACAAGAAAATAATTAGAGAAATAGACGGGCTTAAGGCATTATGAATTCTTTGTTTCCTTTTGGGTTTCAGGTTTTTTGTTGTTATTGATGATTCTTATTTTTTGTTTTGTGGCTAATTAGCAAAACACACTACCCAAACATGTCAAATAATATTTTCATCCTATGTTAATTATAAGATGACATTTCCCCTTCAATATCCTACTTAGTAGTTTGACAGAAAGGATCTACTCCTCTTAAATAAGATCAGCTTGAAAAGTTTCCAGAGCTATTCATCTTATAATAGCCAGATTTCATAGTTGGCTATAGTGCTAAAAATAATTTTAGAAGATAATTCATTTAAGGATGAGTATAGTGGAATGCAACAGCCTCAGAAGAACTTTTCAGAGAGAAAAGGTACAAAAAGGTATATTTCAGAAAACATGTTTTTTCATTTCCTCTATACATTGTGACTTTTTAATGGAACAGAGCATTCTTTTGACCATTTTTTGTACATAATTAAACCTAGTCAGTTTTAAAGTGAGGCACTGTAATTACTGACCAAGATGTATCTACCCAATGCCAAAAAAATACAGGTTGTTTTGGATTATGTTGATGTCATAGTGTTTAAAAATTATGGCTTTTCTGGGCCGGACGCGGTGGCTCATGCCTGTAATCCCAGCACTTTGGGAGGCCGAGGACAGCGGATCATGAGGTCAGGAGATTGAGAACATCCTGGCCACCACGGTGAAACCCTATCTCTACTAAAAATACAAAAAAATTAGCCCGGCCTGGTGGCGGGCGCCTGTAGTCGCAGCTGCTCTACTCAGGAAGCTGAGGCAGGAGAATGGTGTGAACCTAGGAGGCGGAGCTTGCAATGAGCTGAGATCGCACAGCTGCAATCCAGCCTGGGCAACAGAGCGAGACTCCGTTTCAAAAAAGAAAAAGAAAATTATAACTTTTCTGGAATATTCTCATAGTTTTACATATTATATTATAGATTAAGCAGATACAAAGTTGGCTTGACAATGAAATTAGCAAAACATAGTCTTAAAATTTATTATGATAAAAACTATTGAAACAAAATAATTTGAATGAAAACGTTTTAAGTCACATGTGGAGAGCCATCACTTCCATAGTCTTTTCAAAAAGGTTGTATAATATTCATAACCAAGATTATTAATATGATACATTTTTAAATCAAATAAAGATGGGTGTAATCCTAGGTAAACTATACAAATTGTTTAATCTAGTTCAAGCCAGTTTAATTTGATTAGCCTCATTTTCTCCAGGTATAACATGGCAATTGCAACACTTACTTCAGAGGGACGTTAACATAAACAATAATGATTAAGTGGTAATAAACATTTCTGAGGTTTGGCCATGTGCCAGACACTATGCTGAAGCACTTTACATATGCACCATTAGGATTATATAAGCTGATGCACACAAAGATATGTAGAAGCATTTCTGGCATATGGTAAGCACTAAGTTATTAGTTTGTTTCACAAATAAATACAAATATAAATAAGGTTAAATAAGGAAAAAACGCTGCCCTTAGTGAACACATATACTAGTGGGGAGATAGACTTATAAATGGGTAAGAACAGCACCATGTAGTAAGTGTTATTATGTTGATAAAGATTAGAGGCAGCACCAAGGAGGATATAATCAGACAATGGTACTCTAAGGTGCCCTTTCTGTCTTTCCTTCTCCTCCTGCCTTCTCTTTTTCTTCTTTTCTTCCTGCCACCAATCCATTACCTAAACAAATGTCCAAAGTTGTGAGTGAGTAGCAACTTTACAGCAGAAGATGAAAGAACATTCCATTTGCATTTCCCTTCTTTCCCACATCAAGCTGCCATTCCAAAGCTGCTATAAATTGGCATAAGCAGGATAATTATTTAGCTCTTTCTGTCTTACATTTAGTTCTATATTGCTGTTTATTATATTGTGGGTAAAAACTATGTCAGGAAGATTGTGTATTCGAGCTGATAGAGCAATGGTGTATTATGTGGTGAAAAATCTCTCATAATGAATGAAATTAGCATCTACCAGGAATGTCATAAAGAAATTGGTTAGTAAATGAAAAACTCTGTTTACATCAGTGATGCTTTACACCTTTGACGCTAGTGTTAATGTTCAACGTTCCTTTTTGGGCATTGTATACAGTCTCCTTGCTGTCTAAATGTTTAGAGAAAGGCTGATATCAGGCAACATAACATAATTGCTTATCATAGAAATGCTCTTTATATTATAAGAGAAATAAATAAGGGTGAGTAATGAGATTCTAACATTTATTTAGCAGCTATAACGCTCTAGATACTCATTTAAATGTCATTTCATACAACGTTATGTTTGATCTTCCCAACTACCTTTAAAATTTGGTGAATGAGTAAGTAAGACAATTTATATTCTCAGCACATTATTATTTTCTTTCTTTCATCCATCATTTTATTCCAAAGAAAAGAAAATACTTAGAACTCTGCCCTGGAAGCAATTGACTTTTCTGTCCCAGATTATGCTATCTACCTTGACGAAATCAGACAAAAGCATATTATTCAGTTTTTGCTTCTTTGTTTTTGGTTCTCTTGACTCTCTGTAGACCATACCAGTTGCTTACTTTCTGTTCCCATATTCCTCATCCCTTCACTAATATCACCTCAGGTAAAGAGTTCTCAGTGCAACTTGAATATCTTCCTAGAAGTATAGTTTTCAAACTTTAGAAGTATCACTTTTATTATGCATAGTTTTATCTGGGGAGTTTGTTAAACATTCAGGTTCTTGGAAGACATCTCCAGAGATTCTGATTCATTTGATAAAGGGTGGAGTCATGGAATCTAAAATTTTGGCAAGTACTACAGTCTCCATCTCCATTAACATAAGAGGCCCCTAGTTCTTGCAGAAACATCATTCTAGACTGGATAATCCTCTCCTCAACTTCCTTATCATCACATTCTGTAGCTTCTTTAATGTCATCAGGATCAGGTTATTGGTCTTTCTCTCCAAAAATGTCTAACCATTATCCTCAGTAAATTTGATAGCCATTTTGATATGCCTTCTAATACTCTAGTCTCAAAATTCTTCAAATCCCTTTAAATCAAAATCATTAAAAGCTACATTTCAGATTTTGGAATCATCCTAAATGGTGCTAATACTTTACATTTTAATTTTGAAATAATCCTCTTCATAAAAACTTTCATTCTTTCTTTTAATAAGCTATTTGTTACTCTAACTTTATGATAAAGGCTTCTGTTCTTTAAATTGTCCTTATTTATCTAATCAATCATGATAATAGAAATTTCTAATTATTCAATGCTTACTATGTGTTGGGCCCTGTACTTAGTATTTAATTTACCTCATTTTGAAAATATCCTGTGAGGTAATTATTATTCACCTCATTTTATACATGGAAATGAGGATTAGGAGATTAAAAAACATATCCATGGACATACAGCTTATAAATAGAAGAAGCTGTATTTAAAATCATGTTTGTATGACTCCAAAATTCTTACATTGATTTGCATAGCTTTCTTACTCAACTCAGATAATATGGTCAAGACATTATTTTTTCTCACTTTTCCTAAACTTTCTATGGTACTCATTCATTGTTGCCTACACACCTTTACTTACTATGCTTTTTATCTATAATGATTCAAAAAATCAATGAATACATCAGGACCTAAATCTTGTTTTTGTAAGCGGGGTATAGTAGGAAGAGCACTATCTATGGAGTCGGGCAGACCTTGACATAAATCACATTCCAGAATTTACTGACTATGTGATTTGACAACTCCCAATGCCTTGTGTCTAATCCTTAATTTATCATCCACTAGGGTTAATATTATTCGGCACACATTAAATGACAACAATCTACATATGATAGATAAATAATGTCTTGTATTTGATGTATCTGGAACAACACTTGAATATGAGCTGACACTGAACAAATTCTGGACTGTAAGTACCCTGACACAGATTCCTGCCTCTCACCCCCAATGCTAATGAGAAAAAAGGTCACATTTGTTGCATTTAGTAGAAACATAGGAAAAGTCCGTTATAGCAGTTGTCAAGACAGCTTGTAGTTGTTGATGTGGTGTGAGAAAGAACCTTACATCTTAAATCCATTGTTAAGCCTAATATTCAGGTTTGGATACATCTAGTTTAAGCTAACCTTGACCTATTTGCACAATACTTTCTAAATTAAAAAAAATACTAAATAACTGAGGCTTTGACCTTTAAAAGTTGAGGAAAATTTCTTCAATGTAATCACATTTCATTTAGCATATTTATTTAAGTCAATAAGAGTTGGATGTTTATGATTACGTTCTATATTCATATTTTTCCAACAAAACACATACATATTTATAATTTTCCTATACTAATGTACCAGTTATATTTCTATAGGAATTTAAAATGTTGTTCCATATCTCAGCATGTGATACTACTTGCAAAAGTCAGATCAGTGGTATCTCATCACAAGTGTCACTGTTGAGTTCATCATCTTGGGCCAAACTATAGAGAGAATCAATTATTTTTTGAACCATAAGTTGAACACTTGTGAAAGCCTCGTTAAATCCACTGACAAATTTCATATAAACTATATTATACATGGATGATTTTATTTGCCAGTTATGTGATATTTATATGTTTACTGTATCTAAAATTTTGTTTTAAAGATATGTCATTTGGTCATTGCTTTACACTTGTTTTCTAAGTAAAATAGAGGGAGTGATGAGTGCATTATGTAACACAGCTGTAAATGAACGTAACTAATTGGCGTATGTGGAACATTTCCTTAGGCAGGCAGGTAACTTTCTTGAACCTCTAATGGGCATCTAGTTTCTCAATGTCAGATTCAATTTAACCAGAAGGCTTTTTGTGTATATAAGGGTCTTGCTCCTCTTTTCTGAACATTTTGTGTCTTCCAAGGTTGTGACACTGTCTTAGATTATTTTTCTCTTGTTATCATGGAACAAAACCTACTGAAATCCTGAAGGCAATATTATATGTTGTTATATGATTGTTCAGGGGCAGAATGATACTCAGTTCCATTAAGGGACAGCCTTTCAATGTCAAGAGACCAGAGGCTTTGTTAAAATTGGACTTACCATCATAGTTCAAAGAGAACAATGTGGCCAATATGCAACCACTATGTGGGAAGAAAAATCTTGCTTTTCATTGCTGGCATGGTTTACAAGAATGATCTAATTCCAGAGAAGATTATTGAGATCAACAATAGCTTGCACTCAAAGGCTAGCCCTTAGGTTCTTATTTTTAAATTTTAATGATGGCATATTACAAGTCATATTTTTAAGGAGGTGAGACGTTATGTTTACATTTTGAGAGTGATATGAGTGGTCAAAAAGAGATAATCTGACATCCTAAGGCTTACAACATGACTGCTTTTGTCTGAGGTTCTACGGGTTTAAAAAATACACAGATACTTTAAAAAATAAGGTGAATACTGTAGACAGTTATACAAAGAAATAACTCTTACAACTTTACCTAAATATATGCCTTAGTTCTGTCAGTTCTTTTTCCTTGATCTGCAGGTCATCTTCTAATCTTTCTATTGTGATAACATATGATTCACTGACTTTTTTCTTCCATTCATCTAGTAAAGAAGAACAAATGAGATTGATTTATAGTTGTGTTTTGCAAAATGTAGACACAGATCATAATATACAAGTAATCAAAACTGTTTTCATTCTAGAATCTACAATACTTAATTTAAATTACTGATTGTGAGTTTAAAATGCAGATGTTTATATTTAAAATGCAATCATATTGAATTGTAGTAATTAAGAATCCATTTGATATTGGATAATATATTTACATAGAAAAATATATTTGACTTATTTCATTTGATTTTATTGCATTTTAATTATAGCAATCTCTGGTTGCAAGACAGTTTTTAGGTTTTAAATACTAGATACTTAAGATATAATTCTAAAATCCCTACATTCAGCAATATTCCAAGTTTTTTTCTGTAACATTATACCAAGGAACTTAAGTCATATTTTTGTAAGAAATTTATTGCTTCCTATAAAGATCTTCAGAAAAAGAAATTTGAGTTCAGATAGTTTTTCAAAGACTTTCACATAACATGCTGCCTTATCTTCTGTATACAAATTAATACATATTCCAATGAGTTGTTAGTTATCAGTAACTGTAATTGAACCATGTTACATTTAAGGAAATAAGAATAATTAGAATAATTACCAGTACAAGTTTGGGTTGGTCTAGATTTATAATTTCCCATTTATGATGTTTCTTCTTTTCTCCAGGGCAGTTCTTCAAGTTATAAGATTCCAAGTTCAAGTGCAGTGACAGCCCAGTTGAAAAATACTTTGATAGTCTGGCTAAAAATAAGCCCAACTGCCAAATGGAATGTCATGTAACAATGACAAAGAACAAAATCGTGTGTGCTTTCAAGGGTGAAATCATAAAGGGAACTAATCAGTCTGTTTAAAAGAACTGTATCAAAAATAAATAGCAAATGTTTCAATAGGATTATTTGCTTCCATCAATTATCTATCCGTACATACTTTCATGGACCATTTATTTAACAGATAAATCTAGAAAGTGATTCAGTTACATCTGAAGTTCACAAAAGAGCTATTAAAACTACCCAGACCTTCTTTCAAGATCATTTTCTCCTAAGCCAAATAATGGCAGTTGGTAAAGAGTGGTAATAGAATGTGAATACATAAATAAATAAATAATAAAAAATCATAATCTCTGGCATATAACTAATAGAAGTGAGTGTAAGTTTGGCCTATATAAGAGCTACATAATTATGTTTGTATGAAGAAATTCTCAACATAGACCAAGATTTATACTGTTGTTGAATATTCTGACCATAAGAATCATAGATAAGAATCTAAGACATTAAGTTCTACAAATAGCAATTCATAAAATAATAAATGACAAGAACAATAAGATTAAGAAGATTGAGCATTTGCTGTGTGCCAGACCCTAGTCTAAGTGCTTTATATATATTTCATTATTTAATCTCATGCAATGCTGCTAGGTAGATATTATTCACAAATTATGGATGAGAAAACACAGAGTTGCTAGTATGCTGGAAGTCTGGAATCAATTATGACCATGTGACTCTAATATCCAAGCTAGATATTATTGATTTGTCTTTCAGAATTTCTCTTTCATGCACCTTCCATTTACTTTATGGAGACATTTCTCTTTGTGTGCATATTGTATGCATATTTCTATTGATATAAAGAACCCAGGCTATGATGGAGAATAAATGAGAAACCCAGAAAGAAAACATTAAATTTTTCACTGTATATTTATTTCAGATAATCTTCTTATACCTAGAAAGTATAAACTTTAATCTTCAGATTCACATCCAGAGGATATAGCTTTAACTTAACAGATATGGATTTCATATTTTCTATAGTTAAATGTTCAAACAACTCTCTTTTTGAATAAATGCTTAGGCAAAGTTAGGATTCAGCACATCTTTTGCTCAGCAAAAGTAATCAAAGTTTCAGAGGTAAGGCTTCCAGACTGATAAGATACAGTTGGCGCATCAGGTATCTGGCTTCATAGACACTTTGTCCTCACTTTTCCCTTTTTATCAGTACATGCCTACCGCAGCTGTTAATACCTGCTGTACTGCAGTGGCATCTAGTTACCTTGGTCCATACACTCTACATTCACCTTGTTTGAAGGCCAGACGTCTTCAGTTCCACCAGCTTTCTCTAAGCACTTATGTGACCCCCATTTTCTCAGTTTGGAAAGTCTCTGTTTTGTTCAGGGACCTTCCTGCTTAATCTCTTCTTTCTTCCTTATCTTGAAGATCATACTGGATAGCCTTCTTTAAAAAGCTTGCAATCCCCCAGAGCTTTACCTTGGGAAATAATGCACCAGCTCTTTCTCCTCTTGGTTTCTTAAAATAGTCATGGTTTCTATACTCTGAATCCAGAGGGACAAAGATGGGAGCCTTCTAGAGGACAACTGTATTTTTCTTGATCTCTTTTCTTATTTGTCTCTAATATCTCAGATCTTCCATCAATGTGCGTGTGTGTGTTTGTGTGTACATGTATCTTTTCTACATATGGAGGAAAAATTAGCTCTTATATCATCTTCCATTGTGTTTCTAATTTCCTGCTTGGGACACAAGTCTGATGTACTGCTTTTTAGAATTTTTCCTTTTGCTTTTCAAGAATACTTTTATTCTCTTAAAAAGCCATTTTACAAATGAAAGCTTTGGCTTTCAAAGGTGTGATTTCTGCTACGAGTTTGAAAATCCAATCAGCAACTCAGTTGAACTCCCCCACATTCTAACAAAATACATTTTGCTGGAAAAAAAAAATGAAAGGATAGCAATATAAGAAATGCAAAAAATTACTCAAAATATTACCCAAAATATTAACCATTATTGAACTATAACTGTTTCCTGGTTTGAAAGAAACAATCTTTATCGATAAGCCCTTCTTAAGAATTTGGATCTAGGTAATGGTTTGAGGTACTAGAGTAATTTTTTCTGGGTACCTTTAGCCTGATGAAGAAATGCTGGAAAAAGTAAATGGCCCAGGATAATATCCTTGCATTCCTTTTCCAAAGAATGTTGGAAAGAAACAACATAGAATCAAAAAATATTTTCCCTAATACTCAGTACATTTCTGTAAAAATTACTTCTTTCTAATAAAGAGTTGGCCACATACTCTAACTTGAATCCTACTCTCCCCAGTCCTAAGACGTCCAAAAGTGCAGAAAGCATGTTATATCATACATTATCAAAAACACAACTTGATTACAAAAGCAGTCTGCTTTCAAACTTTAGTGAGGGTAGGTAACATGAGGAGCTTTGTTTAAAAAAATAGAAACCTAGGCTCCATCCCTAGAGATTCTGATTCAGTAGATCAAGAGTAGAGTCCAGGAATCTGAGCTTTAACAAGTTACTCTGATGATTCTAATGTAGACGCTACATGGAGCATCATTTAAGAAGCACTATTTTAATGTTACTTAAGTGAGATGCCTACTTAACAGAAATTTTTTTTTACCTTTGAATTTCATGCAAGAGAAAAGAGATAAGTAGAATAAAAACAAAAGAAAGATTACTTCAGATTCTCAAAGAGTTCTATCCTGTGGTAATTCCTGGGGCAATAAATGATTTGGCTGTGCAAGTATAGTCTCATATTTTAAAAGTGATTCACAAAAAATTGAAGCAACCAACATATTCCTTCATAAGTAAATAGAGAAACAAACTGTGGTATACCCAGAATATGGAAGACTATTCAGCAGTGGAAAGAAAGGAGCCATGAAAAGTCATGGAAGAATTTTAAATGTATATCACTAAGTGGAATAAGCCAGTCTGATAAGGCTACATACTGTGTAATTTCAACTATATGACATTTTGGAAAAGGCAAAACTATAGAAACAGTAAAAAGATCAGTGGTTACAGGGGTAGAGAAGAGAGAGGAAGAGATGAGTAGGTGGAGCACAGGGAATCTTTAGAGTAGAGAAATATTCTGTATGATACTGTAATGGTGGATACATGACATTATTCATTTGGCAAAACTCGTAGAACTACACAACACTAACATAACTATAGACTTTAGTTAAAATCATATATCAATATTGGTTCATTAATATTAACAAATATGCTATATAAATGTTAAGAAAAATTGTGTGTGTGTAAGGGGAGTATATAATAACTCTGTACTTTCTGATCCTTTTTTTGTAAACTTAAAACAATTCTAACAAAAATATTAATTTAAAAAATTATGGAAAAATATAAAATAATGCAAAAATAATAATTCATTAACAAGAGCATTTGAAGTAGTCAAGGAAATTTAATAATTTATAAAGAAAAGCCAATTCAAATACATGATTAATAGTAAGGTTTCTTTCTTCTATGCTTGCTCATTTCTTCATTAGAAAAATGTCAGAACACATTTAGTAAATATTATTTCTTCAACTACTTTGTTTCATCTACATTTGATATTCTACTGAATTGCCTAAATCTAGTTTTAATGCCTCTGTCTTTTCAACTGATTTATCAGACCACTTCTGCATACAAATAGTTATATTCTAATACTCCTTCAATAAGCTTACTTATGTTCTTTCTGCATTACTTTATTTAGGGTTCATATGATTTATTTATCCCAATCTACACTTATGCATCTGCTCTTTATATTTATTTTATACCGATTTCTTTATAAAAATTTAAAAGGATGCTTTCAAAATGAAAAACATAAAAATTGACCTTGACACTTCTACCTTTATGGTTCCAACAGAGAAATGATAAAGGAAATGTATCCCATGAAATCAAACTAATGCACTTGGAACAGTTATTAGCACATTTAAGAGTTGAATTAATTTATACTTTGATAATTTCTTCATTGTATATGTGTCCTTATTAGTATATTTCCATGTTTTTGGGAAGCATAGAGTTTCAATGTGTTGCATCTGGTTGACAAATTAATCATTGCTTTAAACATAAGAAGCTCGAATTACTAGTTTATATTTATTTTTTCTCTTATTTTTAATAAAGATTAAATAATTTGTGTCGAAATAAAATTATTTGAAAAAGAAATTGACTATTGCCTAAGATGCATACAACTATCCAATTGCACACAATTATTTGATTTTCTTTTAAATAATGTGTTTCTGCATTTAAAAAAGCATAATTTGTTAAGAGTCTTATTTATCAAACAATTTTCTTTTTTTTTCCACTAGAATATCTAAGTTTATAGTATATTGAATGATTTATAAAACACCATGATGAATCTGAACATGTTGAGGTAATATTCAGATTAATCCTCAAAAATGAGTAGGACTTGATAATACATTATAATGAATATATAATATGTTTATAATATGAAGAAATCAATGTCACAGTAATTTAAAGATGTGTTCTCAGTATCTTTAACTGCCAGAGTATATTTTAAAAAGGAATAGACAATATTGCTATTTCTGTGTCCAATAAAATATAATAGCAAATGCAAAGATCTTAGTTTTTCCTGTAACTTCTTTTGTTGGTGGGTAAACATGAAATAAAGTTGATTAAATAATCTAGATTAAATAAAGATAAGAGTCACATTTTTGTAACTGGCTAAAATTTCTTTTCCAAATTTATATGACTTCTTTTAATTATCAGTCTAGCTCTTTACAGATTGATGAGTCCATTTATCCATTCAAGAAATATGTATTGTACCAAGAAATACACAGAGCTCATGGGGCCAGAGATGCATGAGTAAACAGGTAACTGCAATACAATATTTGTCCTATGATGAGATATACATGATTGGCATGAGAAAGTCCATCTATTAAAGGCTAAATTTCAATCAGAAAAAGTTTACTGGAGGAATTAAAATCATCAAATAATCTAAACTTCATGACTCAGGCCACTTCCATTCCTTCTTAATTCTTTCTTCACCCCTCCTAAAAGTTAACTAAACAGCTTAAAAATGATACTGTGTGATAATGAGAGTTCAATTAATAGCTAATTATTGTTTTGGACAAATAACATTTTTAAAAATGTTATTTAGAATCTAATGTAATCAACTTTATGTTTGTTTGTTTTACAAATTAGAGGTTTCTCTAATTAGAGGTTTCTAAATCATATAATAAATAAACAAACATAAGAAACTGGGGGGAGGGAAACCAAAATAATAGTTCTATTTATGTAAGAGTTTTCCTTTTTTTTGCAATTTTTATTTTCTTTTAAAAAATTTTCAATTTAAATTTTTGTGGGTACATAGTAGATATATATATTTAAGGGTCACATGAGATATATCGATAGAGGCATACAGTGCATAATAATCACATCAGGGCAAATAGAGTATCCATCACATCAAGCATTTATCTGTTTTGTGACAAACAATTAAACTAGAAACTTTTAGTTATTTTCAAATGTATAATTAAATTATTGTTGACTATAATCACTCTGTTGTGCTAACAAACACTAGGTCTTATTCATTCTTTTGAACTATATTTTGTACCCCTTAACCATCCCCACACCTGACCACCCACTACCCTTCCCAGCTTCTGGTAGCTACTCTTGTATTCTCTATCTCCTTGAGTTCAATTGCTTTTATTTTTAAGTTCCCATAAAAAATGAGAACATGCAAAGTTTGTCTTTCTGTGTGTGGCTTATTTCACTTCACATAATGATCTCTAGTACCATCTACGTTGTTGCAAATTACAGGATCTCATTCTTTTTTATGGCTGAATAGTACTCCATTGCATATGTGTACCACATTTTCTTTTCCACTCATCTGTTGATGGACACTTAGGTTGCTTTCAAATCTTAGCTATTGTGAACAATGATGCCACAAACATAGGAGTGAAGTTATCTCTTTGATATACTGATTCGTTTTCTTTTGGATATGTAATTCAGCAGTGGGACTGTAATTCAGCAGTGGGATTGCTGGATTATATGATAGCTCAATTTTTAGTTTTTTGAGGAACCTGCAAACTGTTCTCCCTAGTGGTTGTATTCATTTTCATTCCTACTAACAGTGTACAAGGATTCCCTTTTCTGCATATTCTTCCCAGCATTTTTTTATTGCCTTTTTGATGTAAGCCATTTTAACTGAGGTGAGAAGATATCTCTTTGTAGTATTGATTTGCATTTTCCTGATTACAAATTATGTTGAGCACCTTTTCATATGCCTGTTTGTCATTTGTATGTCTTCTTTTGAGAAATGTCTTTTCAAACATTTTGCACATTTTAAAATTAGATTATTAGATGTTTTTCCTATAAAGTTGTCTGAGCTCTTTATAAAATTCTGGATATTAATGAATCCCTATCAGATGGGTAGTTTGCAAATGCTTTCACCCAATTTGTGTGTTGTCTTCACATTGTTGATTGTTTCTTTTCCATGCAGAAATTCTTTAACACATGTGATCCCATGTGTTTATTTCTGCTTTGGTTGCCTGTGCTCATGGGATACTACTTGAGAAATCTTTGCCCAGTTCAATGTCCTGGAGAGTTTCCCCAATGTTTTCTTTTAGTAGTGTCATAGTTTGAGATCTTATAGTTAAGTCTTTAATCCATTTGGATGTAATTTTTCTATATGGCAAGAGATAGAGGTCTAGTTTCTTTCTTCTGCATATAGATACCGAGCTTTCCCAGCATTATTTATTGAAGACACTGTCCTTTTCCCAATGTATGTACTTGGCATCCTTGTCAAAAATGAGTTCATTATAGACATATGAATTTATCTCTGGGTTGTCTGTTCTGTTCCATTCATCTATGTGTCTGTTTTTATGCCAGTAGCATGCCATTTTGGATGCTGTAGGTCTGTAGAATAATTTAAAGTCAAGTAGTGTGATTCCTCCAGTTTTGTTCTTTTTGCATAGGATAGCTTTGGCTACTCTGATTCTTTTGTGGTTCCATAAAAATTAAAAATTTTTTTTTCTATTTCACTGAATAATGTCATTGGTATTTTGATAGGGATTGCATTGAGTCTGTAGATTGTTTTGGGTAGTATGAACATTTTAACAATATTAATTCTTCCAATTCACAAACGTGGACAATTTTTTCATTTTTGTTTATCTTCTTCAATTTTCTTCATCAATGTTTTTTATTTTTTATTGTAGAGGTCTTTCAATAGTTAGTTAATTCCTAGATATTTAATTTTATTTGTAGCTACTGTAAGAGGGATTAATTTCTTGATTTCTTTCTCAGATTGTTTGCTCTTGGCATATAGAAGTGCTACTGATTTTTGTGTGGTTGATTTTGTATCCTGCAACTTTACCAAATTCATCAATTCAAGTTCATTTTCTTGTGGAGTCTTTAGGTTTTTCCAAATATAAGATCATATCATCTGTAAATAAGGATAATTTGACTTCCTCCTTTTCAATTTGGATGTCTTTTTTTTTTTTTTTTTTTTTTTTTTTCTCTTCTCTGATTGCTCTAGCTAGGACTTCCAGTGCTGTGTTGAATAATAGTGGTGAAAATGGGCATCCTTGTCGTGTACCAGATCTTAGAGGAAAGGCTTTCAGTATTTCCCCATTTAAAATGATACTAGCTATGAGTTTGTCATAGATAGATTTTATTGTGTTTAAGTATGTCTCTTTCATATCCAGTTTTATGATTTTTATCATGAAAAATGTTGAATTTTGGCAAATGCTTTTTCAGCATCAGTTGAAATGTCCATGTGATTTTTGTACTTCATTTGGTTGATATGATGTAGTACATTAATTGATTTGCATATGTTGAACCATTCTTGCATCCCTGAGACAAATCCTGCTTGGTCATGGTTAATGGCCTTTTTAATGTGTTGTTGAATTTGGATTGCTCGTATTTTATTGAGGGTTTTTGCATCAATATTCATCACTGATATTGGTCTATAGTTTTCATTTTTTGATGGGTCTTTGGTTTTAGTATCAGGATATACTGGCCTCATGAATGAGTTTGGAAGTATTCTTTCCTTTTCCATTATTCTGAAAAGTTAGAGCAGGATTGGTATTATTTCTTTTTTAAAATGTTTGGTAGAATCTAGCAATGAAACCATTGAGTTCAGGCTTTTCTTTGCTGAGAGGTGCTTTTTATTATTGCTTTGGTCTCTTTACTTGTTATTGTTCTGTTTAGGTTTTAGATTTCCTCATAGTTAAATTTTGGTAGATTGTATGTGTCTTGAAATTGATCCATTTCTTCTATATTTTCCAATTTATTGGCATATAGTTGCTCATAGTGGCCAATAATGATCCTCTGAATTTCTGTGGGAACAGTTGTATTGTTTCCTTTTCGTTTTTGATTTTATTTATTTGGATAATTTCTCTTTTTTTCTTAGTTAGTCTGGCTAAAGATTGTACATTTTGTTTATCTTTAAAAAAAGTCTTTTTGTTTCATTGACATTTTGTTTTGTTTTAATTCAGATTCATTTTTTTTTCCCTGCTCTAGGCTTTATTATTTCTTTTCTACTAATTTTGGTTTTGGTTTGTTTTTGCTTCTCTAGTTCTTTAAGGTGTATCATTAGGTTATGTATTTGAAGTTTTTCTACTTTTCTGATGTAGGCATTTATAGCTATAAACTTCCTTCTTGTTCTGCTTTTACTGTATCCCAAAGATTTTGGTATATTTTGTTTCCACTGTCATTTGTTTCAAGAAATCTTTCAATTTCCTTCTTAATTTCTATTGACCCACTGGATATTCAGAAGCATATTATTTAATTTCCTTGTGTTTGTATAGTTTCCAGAATTTCTCATGTTGATTTCTAGTTTTATTCCATTGTGGCCAGATAAGATCACTGATACCATTTCAATTTTCATAACTGTTTCAAGGCACGTTTTGTAACCTAACATATGGTCTATCTTTGAGAATGACCGAAGTGCTGAGGGAAAAAAAATGTGTATTCCAAAGCCATTTGACCAAAGGTTCTGTAAATATCTATTTCATCTATTTGGTTCATAGTGCAGATAAAGTTCCATGCTTCTTTGTTGATTTCCTGTCTAGACAATCCATCTAGTGCTGAAAAGTTGGGTGTTGAAGTCTCCAGCTATTATTGCATTGAGGCCTATCTCTCTCTTTACTTCTAACAAAATTTGCTTTATATACCTGAGTGCTCCAGTGTTGGGTGCATATACATTTAGAATTGTTATATCCTCTTGCTGAGTTGACCCCTATACCATTATGTAATGACTTGACTCTTTTTTTAGCTTTTGTATTGATATGTATTTTTTCTGATATAAGTATAGCTACTCATGCTCTTTTTTGGTTTCCATTGGCATGGAATATCTTTTTTCATCCCTTTATTTTCAGTCTATATGTATCTTTATAGATGAAATATGTTTCTTGTAGGCAACACATCATTGGGTCTTTTCCCCCATCCATTCAGTCAGTCTGTCTTTTGATTCAAAAGTTGAGTCCATTTATATTCATCATTATTATTGATAAATAGGGACTTAGTTCCTGCTATTTTATTATTTATTTTCTAGTTGTTTTGTGATTTTTCTCTTCCTGTCTTCCTTTCTGCCTCCCTTTTAGTGAAGGTGATTTTCTTTGGTGGTATGATTTGTTTTCTTGCTTTTTATTTTTTGTGTATCTGACACATGTGTTTTGATTTGAGGTTACAATGAGGCTTTCAAATACTCTCTTATAACCCTTTATTTTAAGCTGATAAAAACTTAACACTGCATAAACAAATAAGCATAGAGAAAACAAATAAAAACTCTATACCTTAACTTGTGCCCCCACTTTTAATTTTTTGTTGTTTCCATCTATATCTTAATGTACTATCTATGTCTTAAAAATTTGTTGTTGTAGTTATTTCGATTGGCTCATCTTTTAGTCTTTCTACTTAAGAGTGGTTTACACACCACAGTTACAGTGTTATAATATTCTGTGTTTTTCTGTGTACTTACTATTACCAGTGAGTTTTGTACTTTCAGATGATTTCTTACTGTTCATTAACTCCCTTTTATTTCTGATTGAAGTACTCCCTTTAGTAGTTATTATAGGACAGGTCTGGTATTGATGGAATTCCTCAGCTTTAATGTGTCTGGGAAAGTATTTCTCCTTCAAGTTTGAAGAATATTTTCATCGGATATACTAAGGTAAGGTAACAGGTTTTTTTCTTCAGAACTTTAAATATATTATGTCACTCTCTCCTGACCTGCAAGGTTTCCACTGAACAGTTTCAGCCAAATGTATTGTAGCTCCATTATATGTTATTTGTTTCCTTTCTCTTGCTGCTTTTAGGATTTTATTCTTTATCCTTGACTTTAGGTGTTTGATTATTAAATGCCTTGAGGTAGTCTTCTTTGGGTTAAATCTGCTTGGTGTTCTATAGCCTTCTTGTACTTTGATATTGATGCGTTTCTCTAGATTTGCGAAGTTCTCTGTTTGAATAAAGTTTTTATCACTATCTCCTTCTCTACCTCCTTTTTAAGGCCAATAACTCTGAGATTTTTCCTTTTGAGGCTATTTGCTAGATTATGTAGGCTTGCTTCATTCTTTTTTATTCTTTTGTCTTTTGTCTCCTCTGTGTATTTTCAAATAGCCTGTCTTCAAGCTCATTAATTCTTTTTTCTGTTTGAACAGTTCTGCTATTAAAAGACTCTCATGCATTCTTCAGTATATCAATTGCATTTCTAAACTCCATAATTTCCACTTGATTTTTAAAAAATTATTTCAATCTCTTTGTTAAATTTATGTGAATGAATCCTGAGTTCTTCTCTGTGTTATCTTGAATTTCTTTGAGTTTCCTCAAAACAGCTACTTTAAATTCTCTGAAAAATTAAATATCTCTGTCTCTGAAGGATTGGTCACTCATGTTTTATTTAGTTCATTTGGCAACATCATGTTTCCCTGAAAAGCCTTGATGTTTGTGGATATTCATCTTTGGGCATTGAAGAGTTAGGTGTTTATTGTCATCTTTGCTGTCTGGGCTTGTTTGTACTTGTTCTTCTTAGGAAGACTTTCCAGGTATTCCAAAGGACTTGGGTGTTGTTGTCTAAGCCATATCTGCATTCAGGGGCACCCCAAGCCTATTAATGCTCTAGCTGTTGCACACTTGTGGCGGTTTGTCTTGATAGTCTTGGATAAGATCTGGAAGAATTCTCTGAATTTTTAGACTCTTGTTCTCTTCCCTTACTTTCTCACAAACTAACAAAATCTTTCTCTCTGTTCTGAGCTGCCTGAACTGGAAGTGGGGTGACACAAGCACCTCTGTGGCCACCACTGGGGCTTCACACTAGGTCTCACTCCAGAGCCACTGCAACCTCTACCTGGCTACCGCCTATGTTCACTTAAGGCTCTGGGCTCTACAATCAGCAGGGGAAAGCCAATCAGGCTTGTGTCCTACTTTTCAGGATGGCAAGATTCTCCAGGTCCTGGGCAGGTCTAGAGGTGCCATCTTGGAGCCAGGTACTAAAGTCAAAACCTTGGAAGTCTACCTGGTGTTTTATTGTACTTTGGCTGAGCTGGCAACCAAAAAATGAGACACAGTCTTCTCCACTCTTCCCTCCTCTTTCCACAGGGACCTCTTTCCACAGGGAGAGGAGCCTCACACTGTGACCTCTACCATCACTGGCCCATGCAGAGTACAGCCAGACTACTGCCAATGTTCCCTTAAGACCCAAGGGCTGTTAAGTCAGCTCGTGGTGAATGCCGCCTGACCTGGGACTCAATTTTCAGGGCAATGGTCTCATCTCTAGCCCAGGGCAGGTCTCAAAATGCTGTCCAAGAGCTAAGACCTGGAATTAGGGACCTTAAGAGCCTGCTTGATGCTCTTCCTGACTGTGGCTGAGCTGATACCTAAGATGCAAGGCAAAGTCCCCTTTATTTTCTCTCTGCTTTTCTCAAGTAGAAGGAATGTCTCCCTGTAGCTACCACAGCTGGAAAAGTGCTGAGTCTCATCTGAATCCAGCAAGACTCATAGTCTCACTCAAAGCACACAGCATACAACCTAAGTATCACTGCTGGTTATTCAGGGCCCAAAGGCTCTTTAGTCAGCAGGTGATGGGTCCTGCCATAACTTGGTCCTTCCCTTCAAGGCAGCAGGTTCCCTTCTGGCCCAGGGTATGTTTAGAAATGTTGTCTTGAAGCTAGAGCCTAGAAAGGGTACCTCATGACTCTGACTAGTGCCCTATTCTACTGTGACTGAGCTTGTATTTGAGATGTAAGACCAAGTCCTCTTTACTCTTTCCTCTTCTTTTTGAGAATTTTCTTTTCACTTGTCAATTATCTACCTGTGGCTATTCGTCAAAGTGAAAAGAAATATATTTTGATATAGGCAGGACAAATTATTTAAAGAATTGAAAAGTGGGACTATATAATGTGGTTGTTAGAGAATCCATAGACATGTAGCTATTATGTAGCAAAATTAGATAAACAAGTTTGCTTGGTTCCCCCTTGTTGACTCAGTGACAAATTCCCTGTTGCTTACTGCAGCCAACTCCAGTAATAGAGAAAGCAAGACGTTGCTGTGTCTGCTACAGTGTGGCCCCTCAAAATTAAAATCAGTCCTGGTAGTTCTTCAACTTTAAGGGAAATGCCATGCCTGAGCCGAAATCACGCCATTGCACTCCAGCCTGGGCAACAAGAACGAAACTCTGTCTCAAAAAAAAAAAAAAAAAAAAAAAAAAAAATGGAATGTCCTGAGAAGACAGAAGAGCATTATCTAAGCACCATGTCTCTGAGTTTATGTATGATCCTTGAGTTATTGAGTTAGCATTATGAGTGATTCCATAGGACCAGTACTTTGCTTATTCCCTCCAAGCAGAGAAAGTCTCAGTAAGCTGTCTGTCTACAGTTACCATGATTTTTGTTACATCTTTTCCTATATCTTCTTAATGGCAGAATGGTGATTATAGTTATCATGTACTATGTTTTTTAACCACCTTGTCACCATTCTCTATAACAGTGGCAGAAATAGCATCAGCAATTTGTGTGTACGTAAAGGTTCATGATCTTCCTTCATCACACTGGCAAGCTCAGCACTCCACCAATCAGAACTAACTTTGATTCAATTGTATTTTGTTTCTATACATTGTATATTTAGTTGTGGAGCTAGACTGACTCTTTTCACAGTTGAAATTTCACCTATATAATCTTTAATATCTTGCATAAAATTTAAAGGAGTGCTAGGAGTTAGTATAATGCTGTTAGGGGTACAAAAACTCAACTTTCATTCATAACCCCATTAATGGGTCAACACATTTCATTCAGTGAATTAATAGAGAGTTGCAGTTTATATGGCCACACAGATTTCTGATTTCTTTTTGCAGAGACTATTGTCTCTGAAGCCAATTATTTATGGGCTTGTTATAGTAAGTAATATTTGAGTGCATCCTCAATGCCAGGCAGACTTTTAATAATAAACCCAAGTTAAGTGCTTCCAATTCAACATATGTCCTCATAGATTTATATCTCATTTTATTGGCATCCAAATAATATACCCTTCCCAACCAGAATTCAAGTTTAGTATCTATGTATATACAAAAAGATTTACATTTTAATTACAATTTGTGAAAAACTTCATGTTTTCCTTACAACTGTACTTCCCTTCTTCAGCATGGATTATCAAGGGTAGACTATAATTATTATGAATTTCAAGACCACTTGTTTTCATGGAAAGCCATTTTTGGGAGTTCCCACTACTAATAAGCCTAAATTGTACTTCCTTGTCTGGTAATATGGAGAGTGATTGCTCTAGTATTCTTGCATTTATCTCCAGGAAAGTCATATTCCTGCTTCAGGATTCAGTTTAAATGTCAGCTCTTCTGAGGAGTCTTTACCAACTTCACAAAACATTTTGGCCATGTTGTCCTTGTGCTCCCATTGTATCTCCTACCCTGCTTTGTCTCTTAAACCCAAAATTTGGTCACATGAAGTTCACACTAATGGAGAAGAAAAATTGTGAATTAATGGACTTAAGCTCAAGCTAGAAACTTTAAAAATGAAATTGTCATCAATACTAAAAGGCAAGTTCTGAATTACAGATCAGAGGAAATTGTACATGCAAAGGTGTTAGAAGCACTCTATGTTGCCCAGGGGTCCCATTGTTCCCATACCACTAACTTTATAATTTAAGGTCACCCCCTCTTGAGGTCCAAAGCAAATGATGCGAAGACAATTCTAACTGTGATGTTTCTGATGCCTAGGTTTATTAAATCATAATATAATATACTGGATTTGATTATAAGTCTTGAGTCTATTTGTTTAAGTTGGCTCACCATGTGTTACAATTTCCTAACTGCTGACCAGAGTTTCCCAGGTTGAGGTCTAGGTCTGATTACACAAATAGTTACCTAAAATTATCACCCATATTTCCCCAGTTCATATATACAGCCAGAGAATAAATGATAAGGCCTTTGGTAAAGGGTATCAAGGCATTGGGAAATTGTGTAGGCCTTAAGCACATCAGAATGAGAGATAAATGCATATTATCACATTGAAGTTTTCATAAATCAACTCCATCATTATCTTTCTGAAACTTTCATTGCCCATGATGCTCAGTGCAGCTATATAACAGTTAACTTATTAGCGAACTACAATAGTTATGTTTGGGTCCTCTGAAGACTATACATTCTCTCTTTGACTTATTATATAAAACTCATTTCTTCTACAGAGACTGGACGTGTACTAATCTACAAAGTCACCTTCAGATGATCTATCAGGGCTGCATCATTTAATGCTACTAAAGATGGCTGTTAGTAACTATTTCATTTTGAAGGCTAAACATATTTATATTTGGTAAGTTTATAGTATAATTTTATATATGTGCATATACACTATATATAATACACATGCACACATTATATAAATATATACATATAGAGAATACATATATGTAGTTTAAGAAAGTTGCAATCCATGCAGCATCTGTGTCTATTAAGGGATTTACTACAGAATATAGAATTAATGCTTTTATCCCTCCTCCTAGGCAATAAGTAACTTGAATGCAGGCATCTTTGCATTTGAAATAGCCCAACACAGTTCCTGATAGGTATAGATATAAATTTGTTTTTGAATGAATTGAACAGAATAAAATTGAACTGAGCTGAAAGGGATTGAACCAATTGAACTGGATAGAATCCATTCCTTCAGTAAGAGAAATATTGCTAAGTTTGGAAAAGAGGTAAAGTGAAAATAGAGTAGGCCATTGCAATTCTGCAGACTAAATACTACAGCCTGTTGAAATTCTATGCAAGGAAAATTCACACAAATATTAGTCTCTTTGTTTTCCTCATCTTCCTGTTTACGTAATCCTTAAGAGGTTTTTGCATTACTTGGAGTTGCTAGCATTAGTAATTTATACAAGGGATTTGATGCACTAGCAATAACTTACAAACCAGACTTTTAGGGAGATTTTACAAACTACAATTACAAGAATCTACTCATGATCAACTAAATCAGAATCTGCTGAGGTTAGTTCCTTGAATTAGAAGTAAAATAAAACTCCAAAAAGTGGTTTTTGACACAGCTTGTCTATAAGGAAGTATAAGGTAGGGCCCTTGCTTACAGAGTTTATAACCTAATTTGATATTCAAAAATCTAATTTATTTTACAAAGTAATTTTTGATGAGTATCAAATGATTGGTGCAAAACAAACAAACAGAAAATCCTCTGCATGCTATGGAAGAGGAAGAAAGGGCTACAATGGGCTAGTACGGAAGGATTTTTGAATCTGGCATGATTTGCAATAAGTCTTGCTACTTGTAGATTTTTTAAAATCTTAGTGGGAAATAAATAATAATTTAATATCTAAAATATTGATAAATTAAGAGTCTGGACACAATTTAGATTATATCACAACAGAGAAATTATTAAGATGATGTTCATTAAAATCTCTATTATTGTTTTACACAGTAAACAAATTAAACAAAATTGATGGGACCAAAGTAATTTAAATTTCATCTTGGATTTTTTTGGGAGACTAAAAATTGATGTGGCTAAATTAGGCAAAGCCATAAATATGAAATGACAGAGAAATTATATAAAGTAGCAGCAATGGTAGACACTATGAACAAAAAAGATAAAAAGAGTTACAAAGGAAACATGTAATCAAACCAAAAGAACTTAGAAAAGCTTAAAAAAAACACACACAAAAACACAATATAATTATTGGAGGACAGAAGTACCTGAAGAGTGGTATAAGCCAGTGTTCTGTAAGTGACAGAAATACACAAATTATATATGAATTCATGGTATGTTGAAGAAAGTGAGTGGTTTAAACAGAGACATCATTTTATAAGGAATAACATAAAAAATTTGCTTGTTGCAAGTCTGTTCGGATTACATTTGAAATGTAATGTTCAATCCTGTACACATCTACCTCATTATCATGAAAGAAAGATCAAAGAAATAAAACTGTTCTTGGCAATGAAGAAATCGGTTATGAAATATATTTGTCCCATCTAAAGACAGTAATTGCACATATTCTGTAAGCGCTCCTTTAATAATTCCATTAAATTTTCTTAGATATCATAACTCAATAGGAAGCATATTTTCAACTATCAGGAAGGTTGTTTTTTTTTCTTTTCCTTTAAATTTCAAAACACTTTCTAGCACACCATTTCAGATTCACAATGCCCAGTGGCCCTTGCTGTTCATATATTTGACTTTTGGTTTAATGAAGATCACAGTGAGTTAATAGCAGTGCTAGGAACAAAGCTAAAATGTTGTTTCATTTTTACATGTTTCCTTTGTTGAGCTTTATGCTTAACTAGGAAGTTATATTTTGTTTTATGCAATGAAAATCTTTGAAGATTGTTTTATTGGTTTGGCTAATGTCTGACTATAGACTATAAAATGTGCATTTGTGTACATATTTTGGTTGTTGCTGTTGTTATTTTTCTACAAAGGGCCATGAAAAAAAAGTTTATGCAGTGTAGTTTACTCCATAAACACCTTCTTTTAGTTCTTTAAATCAGATTGATATAATAATATCATATGTGATGTTGTTTCTATACTGTATCAATAAAAAGCCAGCTGTATACTGAATTTTTAGCTCAGCACAGATAGGGAAAAACTCTTGTAAAGACAAAAGTAACTACTCATGTCTAAACAAAAACATTTCCAAGAAATATGTGTTTTAATGAGAATATAAAATATAGGATTAAACACTAAAGTTTTGAAATCTAATTTAAGTTTTTTCAGGTTCAAAGTAAATACTTTTCTGTACAATATTTGTACTATGTTAATGCATTTGTGAAGTTTCTCTTTTCCAGTTCTCTCTTGTTTCAGTTCTACACAGTTCAGTAAGTGCTGCTTATCGTTAAGCAAAGCTATAACATAAATCACCATATCCTTTAATTTATAGTGTTTTATTAGGAAGTGATCTGTGGGAAGACATTAATTATTATTATTGTTTCCCTATTCATTACTATCCATCAATGTCTAAAGTCAATTTTGTCATTTGGTAGCCAAATACTGGGACTATCACTCCCATAGTACATATACACATACAAACACATACCACTTTCTCTCTTCTTTCCCCTTCTTTGAAATAAATTGTTAATCATAATTTGGTCAGAGGTTTAATTTCTAAGGTACCTGTGTATTTATGTAAATATGAAGTTACCTGCATATTTATATAAAATACTATAAATTAATCAAGTTTAGACCTTTTCTCAAGCCACTCTTACACTTCCATGTGATTTGTGAAGTGACACACTACACTGCGATGGGGTTTCTTTTAGACCTTCCTATTCACTGAGCACTCTCACCTACCAGACTAAGAGATCTTTCCTCATCATGTAGCTTTTGTTAGTTTCTTTGGCTGACTATTTGAAAGCCTTACTTATGGTAGCTCTAGCTAGAAATTATTGCATTTTTTTTTTCCTTTCTTATCCTCAACTAAACTGGAAGAACCCTGAGAGCAAGGGATAAAATATTCTTAGTGCTGATCAAATATCCTGGCACATAATTAACTTCAAATTGTGACAATTTGAAGTCAGAGAGGGTCTAACACTGGTCTATGTGTTCTATCTACTATAAATGGTGACTTTTTTAAAGGAAATTATGTAGGCTTATTTCCTATTTCAAAAAATATACATTTAACATACTTTTGTCTGCTTATGTTTATTCTGACCTCCTCTCTAAAAGATTTAACATGATTTATCATCTCACAGCAGGCATCATGCTAGGTGCTGAGTTGTCTACTCCATCATGTGGCTTATGGGATGGGGGATAAATGGGATAAGGGTCTAAATGTTTATTTTATTTGTTGTTTTTTCTTCATATGTTTAGCATTTTCATGATCATTATATTCCACGACTGTAACATTCCTTATAAAATATATCATCTACTAGTACTATCCCCTACACTAACATACCATACCCTCTACCAACTAAAATATAGTGAAAATGTTGGATAAGTCGATAAGATAATGCAGAATTAGAGTTATGTTTCACAAAAGTGACAATAATGGACTGATTTTAAATGCTAAGTATAAAAGTCATAATCACAAAAAACAATGAGGAACTAAAAACAATAAAGTTGTATACACAAACCATTTCAGGAAAGTGCTTAAACCCAGAAATACAAGTGGATATTTATTTATATAAGAAATATAGTTGGTATGGAATATGTTTTTGCCCTGAGGAATTCGCCAAAAGCACACACTTAAACTTAGGTTCTAAGGAACCAGAGGGTGGCCAAGTGTTTCCTCAGGTCGGAAATTCTTAGAGGGTGTCCTTGACACATTAATCTAAAGCCTCCCAAAAATATGCCTTTGGATAAGGATCAACTAGAAGTAAATACGTCCTCCTTTATTCCAAACCAAAGAATTGTCAAGCAGCTTGCCTTGCTGTTAAGCAGAGCAGAATAAATAAAAAAAGAAGGAAGGAAGGAAAAAAGAGAAGGAAAAGAAAGTAAAATAAGGTTCCTGAGAAATTATTGCTACAAAAATACTCACTTTGGATTTATACAGAACCTAGTAAGTCAGAGAAGCTCACTCTTGAACTTAATCTGAGGTAGTTCTTAAGTGACAATGCCTCTCTGGTCTCGTGATAGAAGCAAATACAAAGCCTCTATAGGGGAGTCCATTCATCTTAGGCCATGGGAAACTTCAGCAAATAACTTTGCTAAGGACAATGACCAACAAACAAAATCAATCAAAGATATACATGAAAGCAGAGCAATATAACGCTGAAGAACAAAGATCAGAAGCAAATCCACCCTGACTTTAGACAGTAGAATTATTAGATATGGTTTAGAAAACAACAGTGATTATCACATTTAAAGGAAAAAAGAGAAGACGGAAGGTGGGGACAGCAATGATGATAGATGTCCAGAGAACAGGAAACTTTAAAAAGGGACATAGCAGATTTAAATGAAAGGAAAACTTTATGAATTAAAAAAGAAAAAAATGCTATTTTCATTTCTTCTCTCCCCAAATATGTTGGAGAAAAAGCTTTTTAATGATTAAGTTATATTTTCATTTCAAATTCACATCTGTGATTTTAATCTGAAAAAAAAGTATCCCTAAAAACATACTGATAGACTTTTCAAAAATGGTTAATACTTTATGTTGTACATTTCAATATTTTAGATAACTAAGCAAATTATTAAGAAGTTATGCCAGCCATGTTAAATCCTCTTTTTCCCAAAATGCTAGTCATTCTTGCTGAATCTTCCTTCTTTCAGATTCCTGGTATTTCAGAGACTAATAGAAAATAACTACATGGAGTCTGCTGTTAGTAATTCTCAAATATACATAGAATCACGGTTTAGTGCAAAATATAGTTAGCATTGGACACCTGTTATTCCTTGACTCCTTTCTGAAACAAACTTATTAGGAGTCTCTGCTATGATGATGGTATATTTTGTGCACTTCTTGGAATAAATAATGTACAGGAATCATTCAAATGCATATTCAGTGGGAAGCCATCTGGCTTCATGTGAATTTATGAATATTTTAGCTTGCTCAGCTAGTCAAAGTAAAATCTGGCACTAGGGATTATCATGTAGATTTGTGACAGTATTACAAAAAAAAAGCTTCTGTAAATCAATGATTGACATATCTACTAAAGTATAGTTTCTTCTTGGATTGGGTATACTTAAAATAAGTACAATATTGCATGATTAGTTTGGAAGTCATAATTCAACTTGACATACCAATGTTTCATTAAAATAGTTACATATAGAAATTGAACCTTGGAATTGAGTTGGACTTTATAATGTTACTGTAGTGAACACTGTGATGGCACCCATATCACTTCTTCAATGAAGAGCTTATTACCTCAGCTACTGCAAGTGCTGTCAGTAGACAGCTTTCACGGGTCAGTCCCCTTTCACATACTGCCTTATTCCTAAAAAGATATCTTGTCCATTGTATTCCTTATCAATTGGGCACCTGAGAAAAGATAATTGATGTGTGGTATAAATCCTGGCCAATCAGGTTAAACTTGGGAAATACTGAAGTGCTATTCTAGTATCCAGAGCTCCTCTTGGGATTAGCCAATTAAGGCTGTCTTTGGGATTGCATCTCAGCTTCACTTTCTTCTCTGTTTTGCTCTCTCCCCTTCCTTGTACAAGTGTTAGTCCCACAAGCCCTCCTTAAGAATATTTTGCATTTTAAAGTACATCTCAGATTCTGCTTTTCAGGAAATCCAACCCACAGTCATTATCTAATCCTGTTACCGGTGGACAGTGACCGGGTTCTTGGCATTTTGAACAAAGAATTAGACAAAACACACAAAGCAAAGAAAGAATGAAGAACTTTATTCCAAATGAAAGTACACTCTACAGTGTGGGAGTGGGCCCGAGCATAGGGTCTCATGGATGCCCTTACAGAATTTGCGGGGGTTTAAATACCCTCTAGAGATTTCCAGTGGTTACTTGGTGTATGCCCTATGTAAATGGAGAGGATGAAGTAAAGTTAAAGTCATTTTCTCTGCATACACCCCCTGGAAAGGATATTTCCTGCCATAGTTTAAGTGTGAATCAGCCTTATGTTCCCTGCCTCCAGGCCCTACCTCTTATCTAAAATAAGAACTTCTTGAGAAAACTCCCGCTAAATTGTCTTTTGGACTTTTTTTCTTAAGCCTATTATCTCATAAGAAAATGTACTCTAGTATTGGACAAAATTCTTTATAATGTTGTATATAAATTTTCTTCCTTGTAGCATCTGGTATAATATAAAACCAACTTCATAATCCTGCTAGTTTCCTCATTAATTAAATTCTGACCCATGTTCACAATTTATGGATTCATATTTTAACAATTTGAGAGTTGCATTTTGATAATGAGAAATACAGATTTGAGAATTGATAACACACAGATGCTATGAGAATGGATGGTATTCCAAAGGAGTGAATGTGGACAGAGTAATTCAAACACAAATATCTGTGACCTTCTAGTGATATGAGGGGAGGAAGATAAGGAGCAATCAGTTAAAGAGACTTAAAAAGAGTGACCAATAAGTTAGAAAAAGAACCAGTAATTGGGGTTCCTTGAATCCAGATAAAGAATGCAAGTCAAAGAAGTAATCAATTGAGATAAATGCTGTTTAAAGGGCAAGAAGATGAGACCAAGAATGACCCCTGAATTTAGCAAAGTGGAGAGCTCTGGAAATCTTCAGAAGAACAATTTTAATGGAGTAGTAGTGATGAAGAGGGGTGCTAAAAGTCTGAATTGGGTTGAAGAGTAAATAGGAAGATGGGAACTGAAGAATGGAAGAATAGACAATGTATTCTAAAAATTTTAGTGTAAAAGGAGCAAAGAAATAAAGTAATACCTGAAGGAAGTGTAGTCAAGGGTTTTTTTTTTTTATTTTGGAAAAATCACAGAATATTTGTGTACTGATGAGAATAATCCATTAAAGGAGGAAAACTAATGACACAAGAGAAAGAAGAGATAAATGCCATATGTCTACAATGTAAACAATGTGTGCATATCTCGTAACGGGATGGAAGAAGTTGGTCTGAGGAAGAGAAACAAAGTTAGACATAATTTTGGATTATCAAAAAAGTAGCTAGTGAGGAAAGTCTTGGTGACGAGAATGCCAAAGGATTTCTAAGAACAATTATTACTTAATACTGTACTCTGATATGTATCCTTCTCTTTCCTTCCAGCACCTTCCTCCATAGCTCCAATGATTCAGAGAAATTTGCTACACATAAAATTTGTGTGAGAAGGCCTTTTTCTGGAGAGGATATGGTGATGCCCTAATTGTGAGAAAGAGGAAAAGTTTAAGACTCACATAGTGAAAAATAGGTGCTCAGCTCATAGAATTATGAGAAAATCACATGCAAGCCCAAACAGAACTAACTCAACAGAAATGGAAGCTTACAGACCAAAGTAATTATGAAGATATATGATCTTCAGGAATTTCACAGATATTTGAGAGAAGTTTTTGACGTCTATGGGGTTTAGAATAGAGGTTCAACTAACGTTGCCTACATCTAAAGGGAAAGCAAATTTCCAGGTGACATCTGATTACACGTAGCAAATATGAAAAAGGTAAAAAACAACATTGTGGGTGGTAAAGAGATTGCAGACTATCACCAGGCAAAACTTCATGGAGAAAATAAAGTGTAGAATGTCAGAAAGTAGTATGAATCTTTGTCCTAAAAGGTAGTCTTCAGGGGAGCAAAATGGGATACAAAAACAGTACTAAATTAGTGAAGCAACGTTGAGATGGCCACAGTATTCCTTTTTCTTTCAATGCCTCATACACCTCAGTGCCAATCTTTTAAATCTTTCCTTTGTAGGCTTTCTGTAACTTTGCCTTCATGTGCAATTATAAAAGTCAGATCATTCTTATTACAGCATACAATAAGGCATTATGGGTTGTAAAAAAAAACTTGCATTCGTCTAGATAACAGTGGTAGCTGAACAAGTTGAGAGAGGTGGATGGATTTTGGTTGTTTTTCATATTCATGTGTTTTTCATTTCATATGTTTCACTTATTGAAAACAGGATGAAAAGGATGAGGGGAAGTACCTGAAGAGTCATGGAAAATTTCCAGGTTTTTGCCTTGAACAATTTGGTGAATGGCTGTGTCATTTATCTAGATGAAAAAGATTACCTTACTTGATAGAGAGAAGATTAGAGCTCTCCAAATAGAGATGCCTATGTATTTTTTTCCAGTAAGGGAGGGATACAAAGCAGGGAGGTACATACCTGAATCTAAAATTCAGTGTTGAGTATATTATGACGGCTAGTACAACTTAGGTTTCATTGTAGATGAAACTAGGCTGACTACATCCTGATGAAATAATATGGCTAAGAGAAGTACTGTTTTTTGTTTTTGCTTATTTATTTTTATGTTATGGAAAATTGCAGCACGTTTGTAGTCTAGGGATACATAATCGAAGACAAAAGAAACATGGCTAATTTTGTAAATTGCTTCTTCTCACTGAACTCATGGTAAATATTTATTTTGTATTGAAGAATCACCTGTTGCAACAAGTAAAAAAGAATTACTCTAAAACGTTCTCCTTCCTTCCTCATAGGCTAGCTTCCATAGACAGCTCTTTATTCGACTGGATAATGCTTAATTAGAAGCTCTATCAACTTTAACCAGTCATAATGAGTGATGATCTTTCTTATTCAATTTCATTAAAGATTGATCCCAGTGATATATAATTAGTGCATTTTTAATTTATGACTTGTCAGTGTGCCTGTACATTTAAAATCTGAACTTGGGCCACTTGATCTATTCATAATTATTTCTTTGTGTAGTCCAAGTTTTCTAGTTCTAGAAATATTTGAAACTTCTCTAAAGAACAGCATATTGACAGACATAATTTACTTTCTCAAACCCCAAGGCTAAAAATAATAGGAAAAAAACCACTCACGTAAACTTCATTAAGCAGTGCAACATTTCTAAACCTGCAAATGAAATGAACACTTACTTGATTTCGACATAGTTGTATTTTAAAAGATTTTTTTTGCCTCAAGATGTAAATGCCTTAATTCTATTCTGGGCGATGTGACACTCTCCTACAAGGAAGTGGTAAATTAAAACTCACTTGAACCATCTGAATGTGCTGCAGAGAGAAAAGAGTGGATACTGGTAAGAAAAGAAATAAAAAATCATTCACATGTGCAGATTACTTAGCTACGATGTGTTGGTTGTAGCAAAGATTTTAAAAAGCATTTAAGGAGGCTGGAGATTCAACAAGCATATCAGTAACACATCATAAGCCAGTGGCCAAAGAATATAGACATTTTAGTTTAGATTGTTTCAGAAATGCACTGAAGCACAATTGAAGGAGTGTAATTCTGGCACAGATAGCTAGGAAATGACACTAGCAGATGGATTGCACTAGTCTATAGCAATCAGAAATGAATTGCTGTGTGAATGGTTGAAATTTATATGTGCGATGGCTAAGAGATTCCTGCAGCCAGAGGCTTCAAAAAGATAGACTATTTATCCGAGAAGCCTAAAATAAAATGTTAACTCTGTTAGTATCAATCAGTTACTTGCATGCACAATAATACTCTTGGGATGAACATCTTCAGACATAAGTGTCAACAATCAGGCTGATGTGCAGGTAGTTGATAATAGTCACTCATTTACAGGCATCTTCCCTCTACACCCCCAATCCTCCAAGTATCAACACAGTAGGAAAATCAGCAGCTTTTTTAATTCAATTTTCCCAAATATTAACCTGACCCAAAGTTGTCATCTACTAAACTACAGCCAAATTGGCAAGTTTGAATGACATGGCAAGTTTGGTTTGTTATGGCTCACATAGACAGCTCTTCCAGGGATAGAACTAGTATTCTTCAACCAAACTGGCATGACTAGACTTTCATTATGCATAAAAAAAACCTAAGCAGAAGTTTCTGTATATACAGATAAATGGAAGCATGAGGAATGAGATTATGTTACAGAATTTGGCACATTAGTATTGGAGGAAGGAAAATATGACAAAGTTAAATGCAAGGAATGTTAATAATTTTACTATTAGAATTGTGTTCCTCAACCTCAATAGAAATAGGCTTTGTCTAAACAAAATTTAGAGGCACAGAAGACTCAAGTTAATTAGATATATGGTTGCTATTATTTTTCTTGCACTAAGCAAATTAAAAAGGTCTTTAACAATTTAGTTCTTGACACAGATGAAGACTTGATTTAGATGAACAAGGAAAAGAGCATCTGAAATCCTTTAGCTGGTTTTGAGCTACTAAAGAGTTTTCACTTCTCTCCATTGTAATTCTGCTAGGCTAGACTGAGGTGCCTCCAAGGTGCTCAAGTCCAGAAGGCATCATGATGTATGTAAACAACAACTCTGATTTTGTGCAGTTTACTTAACAGCTATATGTGACAACAGGCGGTTTTGATTTTGGCTTTATTGCTGAATTTGGTAATCTTAACATTAGGAGTACTGCGTAGCTACGGAAGATGACTAGATCATCCGGGGTTGCGGGAATTAATCCTGGATTCATGCCACCAAACTTTTGACGATTTCAGAGTATCACTTGGATTTTTAAAGCTTTATTTCAATCAGTACACAGTGATACATATCTTTTATTTCTGCTTTGGTTAGAGAATAAATGCCTAAGGTAAAAGATTATTACCAAATGTTGAATTTTTCTCATGCCCTTGTTGACAGTTATTAAACCACCAATAAGTTTATGGATTATAGTTACAAACAATAGCAGGATTTGACACACTTGAGTATATGATGTAAGTGCCATGATTTTATAAAAATAAAAATTATAAAATGAGACAAAATGTTTAATTTCAAACTTATACATGTAGGTCTTATTTTTCTATTGCTGTTAAAATTCAGAAAAAAAATGAATCTTTATTGGGAGACTAAATGAAAAGCCTGAAAAATTAAGATTGTTACAAAATTTGGTAAGAATTTCACTTCTTATCAAAAATATACTTCTCTCTCATCATGTACACTACATCCAGGGATTAAATTTAGGAGTGACTTTTTTTTTTTTGTTTTGTTTTGCCTAGATCCTTTTATTAAAACACACATTTAGGTTAGAATCATTTCCTAATTCATCTTTTGTTCTCCACATTTCGACATCCCAGAAAACAGAATGTGCCTTACAAATGATAGTATAATAGCTATTAGTCAGGCAGCAATAGTCATGGAGTTGTTACTTGCTCACATGTGAACTTGGTCATATCTGTGTATATGACTGTCCTTTCAGTTGAATTAGGTACACTATTGGTGGTATGTGTGTGCTACTGTACACCAAGCAATACATCTCAGAGCAAGAGACCTTGATAAGTCCTTTGAACAGAACCATTTCAAAGCAACTAGAATCCATGCATTGTGCAGGATTATGGTTAAAATTCAGATTAGGTAAAATACAGTATTGAGCACTTAATAAACATATAACATCCTCTGAACACTCTGTAAGTAAATAAATGTTAAACAACAGTTATCATATATTTTCTTCAAAAAGAATCTTGAAAAAGAAAAAATAAACACACAAATACCATATTTGAGGGCTTCAGATGTTCACTTCTGGTTTACTAAACAATAATTTTCATATTAACATGTTAATATGACATCAATTTGTGACAAATCAATCACAGGTCCGATCTTCTAAGGACCTGTGATTAAACTGAAGCAAAAGTGAAACTGAGTTTTGTCAAACAGAAGGGTATCAAAACTTGCAGGAGTGTGGGTCTGCAGTTAGGTAAAAAGAAAAAATCCAGACATAAGTGTGGTAAGAGCACTCAGGAAATACAGCCTTACCAATAACTCCGAAAGCACAGAAGGTACTAGGTGGACGTATGCATATCAATAGCTCTGAAAGTGCTGAAGAGTTTGAATGTGAAGCTGTAGAAATTTCTTGATGATATCTCAGTATTTTACTTTTTTTGTTATTTTATATGTACATTCATTCAATATTTCACTTTTTTGTTATTTGATATGTATATGCAAGAGGGTTAAATAAAAATCTGCATTTAAAAACAACTAAAAGAGATCTCCAATAAATATGAAAATTTCAAGTAACAAAGCATTGTGTCATGTTTTATTGTGTTTTTCTTAATGGAACATAAAATAATAGTGATTCTTATAATTGATAGCACTTCAGATTTGGTAAAACTACAATTCTGAACATTTAGTGAATGACAAACACATAACATCCTCTGAAAAATCTGCAAGTAAATCAATCATTTTTACACAATAGCTACCATTTATTTGTATCTTATCCTTGGGAAAAACTTTGGAAAAAAAAACACACACACACAAGTACCATAACTGAGGGTTGTAGACAAGTTACTTCTAGTTTACCAATTTTTACATTGACATGAAGTAGCACAGACTAGTTATTTCATTAAAAAAAAAAACACACTGACCAATCTTTTCTCTATTACACTTTAGTATGAAGACTTTTCACTTATATGCGTATACCAACATAGAAATACATAACTTGAGATTCCAGCCAATTTTTAT
This sequence comes from Piliocolobus tephrosceles, assembly GCF_002776525.5. Lineage (NCBI taxonomy): Eukaryota > Metazoa > Chordata > Mammalia > Primates > Cercopithecidae > Piliocolobus > Piliocolobus tephrosceles. The sequence goes on from NC_045434.1 coordinate 147,921,443, forward strand.
TTTCTTGAAACTTTATCATCTGTGTATTATCTAAGTTTTTCCATTTTCCTGCCTGCTTCTTGATGTCTGCATTTGGACCAATTATTGTTTCTCAGCATCACCAGTGTGTGGACAAAAAATAAGATGAAAAGTAAATTCAGTTCATTTGGTAATTTCAGTTTTGTTAGAAGGACTGACAGGAGATAATACAAGTAAAGTCTATAGTGAAATTATATGATTATTGATGAATTTCAATTATTACTACCACTTTCCCCACAGATAACTGAGTTTTGTGCACATATGTGTGTGTTTTCCTATGGAATGGAACATAAAGGAAAAAATTAAATATATACAAACACATGTTCAAGTGTATAATACATATGTACTTTTAGTTTCATTTTGATAAAATTAATGAGATATGAAATTTATCATCAATTTCAGAGGTCTTTGTATCTAGTTATTTATCAACTAAAATAATCACAATATATTGGGCACTGAGTGAATGTGTCAGCTATGGATTTGTTTCTGAAAAAGTATTTCTACACTACTCTGAACATCCTACAGTATGCCAGTTTTATTATTCAAAATAGAATTACAGTTGAGGAGAGAAGTGCCAGTGAATACTTAGAACTTCACTGGGTCAAAAGCCTCAAAAAAGATGGAAAAATTCTAAAGATATGCTTAGAAAATTACCTTTAAAACTAATTATGTGAAAAAACAATGCTCCACAAATCAATCATTATTAAAAACTAAAATACTGATATACATCCAAAAAATATCTATTTTCTCAACTTAGTCTTGAAATATTTTTCTTCAAAAATGATTTATATGTACTTTTGTGCTATTATTATTATGCTACAGGAATTACATTAATACAATTTTCATTAATTGAGTTCAGTGAAACAAACAGCCTACAGAAAATACCTATCTCTGGAATGTTACTCAAAAAGGCAAAGTGTACAATATTTAAAATGTCTCTAAATCAAATCGCTTTTTAAACTGATTTCTAGAAAAATTTGTTCCCTGTAAGTTATCATATCTTCTACATCTTTGTAGATAAGCATTTCTTCAATGGACAACAACTTATAGCTATTCAGGCTGAATGCTGACTTGTTCTTAACAGCATTTAACATCTTTAGGGATGTTGTAACTGAATCACTCAAAGAAGAACAAACTGGGAAAATGCGTGCAGTCCACAAACTCAGACACTTCTTGTTACCAGAGAACAGTTCCTCTGTAACTTTAAGATTCCAAACCTCTAAGCATGACAGGAAACAGACTCCAAAGAATTGAAGTAACTTTATATCTGACAATGTTTTCACACTCTTTTTCAAGTTGTCTTGCACTCCGAATGCCATAGTTGAATACTTTAAGCATCTATTCATCTTTAAACTTAAGGAACACACAAAAGAATGTGCAGGGAGGGCAGCTTTTGTTGGGAGATAAGAACCACTAATAATGCAGTTTTCCCCAACTGAAACATCAGGCCCCAATCTAGAATACTCCACAACTGAGCCAGGTGCTACAGAACATCTTGAATCCAGTATGCTTTGAATGATACAGGATGTTTTGCAAGAGCATTCTGGTATATCTGGAAAGATACTAAAAGTTATGGACTGTAAGCCGAGCTCTGACTTTAAACTGTTATCTGCGGTAAAGTAAAACAAATATTCTTCGGTTGTTCCAATGTGATAAAATTTGGAGTTATTAAGAACAATAACATTTAGTGATGTTCCTTTAAGAAGATGAAATATTCTCTGCCTCATTTCTACCAACTCTGACCCTTCTTTAACGACATTTGATGTGTTTCTGGTGTACTCCACAGTTGCTCCAGGTCCTAAAGCCTGCAGAAAGTCACCATAGGCATCTATTTCACAGCTCAGTGTGCCTATTTTTTCATAAAAAGCAAGTAACAATTTTGCTGATTTATGATCCATATAAAATAGGCTATCTGTGTAGACATAGTCAGAGTCTACTTTAAGATCGGCAATGTCACCCCCAGCAAAGTCCTGTTGACAGAAAATTCCAGGTCTACACACAGCATTAAATTGATACATCTTTTCTATGCTGGGCTTATGAAGGAAACGATGGCAAGATCTGTATTCAAGGTCTCTATGTTTTAAATCATCAAAAGGATCTAAGACAAATACTCCATGTGTGGTACCTATCGTCAAACTAGAAGGATGAGCTAAAGCGGTAAAGCCAGGTTTGTCAAACCTAATAAACTCAAATTCTCCAATACTATAAAGTTCAATATCATCTGCACAGGTAACCAAAATTCCAGGATTCATATGTAAGGGGAAATCAATGTACATGGCTAGTTTTAATTCTAGCATCTGATAAATGGGGTTACCAAGAGGTAAAGCAGTGAAAATTTTTCCCAGAGCACTTGCATTTGGAAGTCGTTGACTGTAGCCACCTATAAAATTAAAACAAAATAACCATTTAAAAATATAGTATTCTTTATAAAATTTTCAAAACCCAGGGTTTAATAACCTGTAAGTTATAAATCAAAATATATTTAAAGATATTTAATATATACCATGTGTTACTGTAAATCAGGAAAGAATAATGAAATCCAGATTACAAATTCAAAGAGAAATTCTCTTGTTGCTATTTGATATAACACAATTTTAAAAACTATAGGTCAGGAAAAAATTTAAGTATACTGTAGAATCTGTGAAATGTTTTGAATTACATGTATAACAAACAAGAAGGACCATGGCCCAAAACATGATGTTGTATCTACATTTTTTTTCTTTTTTTCTGAGATGAAGTCTTACTCTGTCACCCAGGCCGGAGAGCAGTGGCGCGATCTTGGCTCACCGCAACCTCTGTGTCCCAGGTTCAAGTGATTCTCCTGTCTCAGCCTCCCGAGTAGCTGGGATTACAGGTGCCTGCCACCATGCCTGGCTAATTTTTGTATTTTTAGTAGAGACGAAGTTTCACCGTGTTGGCCAGGCTGGTCTCAAACTCCTGACCTCAGGTGATCCACCCACCTCGGCCCCCCAAAGTGCTGGGATTACAGGCGTGAGTCACTGTGCCCAGATTGTATCTACATTTTAAACAACAAATTTCAACCAGGTTTAGACTTCTAATTAAGAATCTACTTCACAGAAAATAAAATTATAGAAAACTAATATACTAATGCTAAAATACAGTCATTTGCTTCTTTATAACATTTCGCTCAAAGATGGACAGCATATATATACGTTGTCCCATAAGATTATAACGGAGCTGAAAAATTCCTGTCACCTAGTGATGTTGGAGCCACTGTAAAGTCATAGCATAATGCACCACTCAAGTGTTTGTGGTGATGCTGGTATAAACAAACCTACTGTGCTGCCAGTTTACTAAACCATAGAACATACAATTATGTATAGAATACAATACTTGGTAATAAATGACTATTTTACTGGTTTTTGTGTTTACTATACTATACTTTTCATTGTTATTTTAGAATAAATTCATATGATATATACAAAAAAAAGTTAAGCATACAATGGCCTCTGGCAGGTCCTTCAGCAGGTATTTCAGAAAGCAGCATTGTTATAGGAGATGACAGCTCCTGAACTCTAGTAGGACTACAGAGGTAGAAAACAGTGATACTGATGATCCTGACCCAGTGTAGGCCGAAGCCTACACTGTTTTTTTGTCATCATTTCTAACCAAAAAGTTTAAAAGGTAAAAATAAAAACAACGGAATAAACCCTAATGATATAAAGAAAATATTTTTGTACGGCTGTACAGTGTTTGTGTTTTAAGTTGAGTATTATTACAATAGAGTCAAAAAGTTAAAAAAATTAAGAAGTTTATAAAGTAAAAATGTTATAGTAAGCTAAGGTTAATTTATTACTGAAGATCAATAATAACATGTAAAGCACTTGGCAGCACACAGTATATTGTTCCACAAAAGGGAGCTAATAACTTTCTATTTTTTCTTTTTTCAAAGACCAGTCAATAGTAAAGTTTAGTACTAAGAATTATCTATTTCCAAAAGCAAAAATAAAAAAAAAATCTAACTATGCATTTCCTGGTATGTAATTTAATTTTTACTAAACTGATAATAATAATTATTTTATTAAATAAAATTGTAAATTAGATTTTTTTAACACATTTTTAGTCTTCAAACCAGAACTTGGATGCTTTACTTTGACATCATCTTTACAAAGAATCATTGTTTTGTATGTAAATCATAAGAATGAGAAAGTGCTTTGGAAGCCATGTAGACAAACAACTCTAAAATACCTGTCCCTGGACTGGTGTCAGTTCATGACAGTTTTCATGAATCCCTTAACATACAGAGAAAAACAACAAAGGTTTTCATGTAACCAAAATTTTCGCACAACTAAATGTATTCAATTTAAAAGGTTTCTTTATTATGAGGCTATGTCCTTCCTACTTTTCTGTTTTAAAATGTCTTATTTTATCTGTGTGATTTCTCTCTTATATATTTACTTGTTCACTCCGTATATTGTCACATTTTCCTTTTATTTTTAAGCATTGTGGCCTCTGGCTACCAATAATGACACAAAAATGCAAGATAAAAAGTACTGGCAAAAGTCTAGCAATGACAGTGTTAAACCGGCCTTCCCTCAAAGCAAGAATCCCCATTAAGGGAGAAAGAGCATTAGGTAAAATAGCTAATGCATACTGGCTTAATACCTAGGTGATGGGTTGATAGGTGCAGCAAACAACCATGGCACACGTTTACCTATGCAACAAACCTGCACATGTACCCTGGAACTTAAAATGTAAATTAAATTTAAAAGAAAAGTCCCCACTAAAGCATTCCTGGGAACTATTCATATTTGAATGAGTTGTCTTAGGAAAATAATTTTCTATATACATACCCAAAAGAAAACAATATTCATAAAAGGTTGACAATATATGTGATCTACAATTTTACGAGTAAAATTTGTGAAAACCACTATACTACTTACAACCTAAAAAAAAACATGAAAATCATGAAATATTTGTTTTCAAAGCAGAATAACTTCAAAGATATTTTTTAAAAAGAAGGAAAGTGTTTGCAAGACAGAAAAAAGTCTCTAAAGTATTAAAGGTGGAAGACTAAAAAGAAAATGTAAATTAGTAAAGTATAACATTACCAGAGTGAATCAATAGGATGGTAAAAGAATTCCATTTATCTCCATATAGCTTTTCCAAACGTTGAAGGGCACAAAGTGTTGATCCTCCATTTCCTTAAAAACAAAGTTAAAAATGCACAATTTATTTAATAGAAACCTACTAAAACTTTGTCATGATGGTAAATTTAGGTGTTATATAACCTTGAGGATTTGCCTTTCAGGAATAATTAAATAGATGGACACCAAAGGTATTGGCAATAGAACAAAATTAAAAACGTCTCATAGCAAACAACCAATCAATAAATTAGCAATGAAACCCAGACAACAACCCTCAGTAATAAATGATGAGGTAATATTCTCCCCAAAATAGTAATTATAAGAAAGAAGAAATAATAAATTACACAATCTGTAACATTAGAAGACTGATAAACATAAGCATTCATACAGAGTTACAAATCACAAAGCCCATTTAAATAATTCTCCCAAATGACACAATCAACAACACAAGTTAAGAGTTCCTTTAGAAAAAAAGATTTTTAGAACTTGAATTCCAAAAAAAAATTTTAAATATAACTACCACACTAGTTATCTTGGGCCAGTTATTTAACTCTCAGTACCTCAGATTCTCATCTACGGAAATAATATCATGCCTGTAATCCCAGCACTTTGGGAGGCCGAGGCGGGCAGATGCTGAGGTTAGGGGATTGAGACCATCCTGGTTAACACGGTGAAACCCCGTTGTCTCTACTAAAAAAAACAAACAAAAAAAAACTAGCCGGTCGTGGTGGCAGGCGCCTGTAGTCCCGGCTACTTGGGAGGCTAAGGCAGGAGAATGGTGTGAACCTAGGAGGCGGAGCTTGCAGTGAGCCAAGATCGTGCCACTGCACTCCAGTCTGGGCAACGGAGCAAGACTCCATTTCAAAAAAAAAAGAAATAAAAAAAAAAAAAAAAAGAAATAATAAGAGTACTGACCTCATAGTTGTAAGGATTAAAATAACATTGGCTAATTAGAATAATACTAATGTCATTTACAGATATCCTATCTCTGGTATCAAGGGGCTTCAACTTTAAGTATCACATAGAAAATAGCCTTCAGAAAAACAGCGTTTATTTCTATCTGCAATGGAAGGTCAAAGGGCAAAGTTGACCTAAACTAGGGTTTTCAAATATATGTATTATGATATTTAAGCCATGTGACAGTGTTCTTTTGCATTATGTCCTCAAAAGGCCAGGAGTATTTTTTCCCACTACTTTGCTTTCTTCATGTAAACTGCTGGAGGAACTTTGGAGTGGAGAGGACCTTAAAAGCTCTACTGATAAGGTCCAAAGAAGTATTCCTATCTGAGTAGTGTAAATTTCATAAAAACTAATAAAATTATCTTTTAAGTAACATTCTGGAAGTTTTTCAAGGTAAGTCATAATGGGTAAGAACAGTTGCTATTCCTTTTATCTTTCTAAAAAAAGTGAATTTATGTTCAAATTTTAAAGTTTATAAAGCTGTGGGTAGAGATATGCAGTTTATACACTGTAAGTCACAGAAAAGCTTTATAAATCTTACCATAAAGCACATACCAATTTTGGCTCCAGCAGGATCTACAAAAACGTGATACTGAACTCCAACGGGTAACTCCTTTCTTTTCAGCTTTTCTGACAGCTGTTGGTTGTAAGCAAGTTCCTGTTTTTCATCAGCCGCTGTTATTGCAACTATGTCCCAGAATTCTCCAGGTGCTACCAGTTTGCCTATTTGGAAAAGGCAAGCAAATGCCAATAAAAATTATCAGAATTTTCTAGTTGCCATACGTTTGCCTACTTAGAAAGAAGAAAAAGAAGGTAACATCTATTACCATCTTCCAAAATGTATCTTTGGCTTTTGAGAGTTAGGGAATAATCAGTGGTGCATTAGTATGATTCAAAATAGTTACAATGAGGACTGTTCACAAGTTCCTTTTTTTTCTCTCTTTATCACTCCCTCCTTTTATGGTCTACAATCCAATTTAATTATAAATGCTGAACGATATAATGTTTCTTGATTAAGAGAGCGACTTTTAACTTGCCAAAGACTATTGCCTCAATTCTTCAATAAGAAGAGGAGACAAACAAATCTCCAGCGTTGCAAATCAATTCTTACGTATCAGGGACAGTGTTAGGTGACTGAGACAGACACAATCCAGGCCAGGCGCGGTGGCTCACGCCTGTAATCGCAGCACTTTGTGAGGCTGAGACTGGCCGATCACGAGGTCAGGCAATGGAGACCATCCTGGCTAACACGGTGAAACCCCGTCTCTACTAAAAGTACAAAAAATTAGCTGGGCGTGGTGGCGGGCGCCTGTAGTCCCAGCTACTTGGGAGGCTGAGGCAGGAGAATGGCGTGAACTCGGGAGGTGGAGCTTGCAGTGAACCCAGATAGAGCCACTGCACTCCAGCCTGGGGGACAGAGCGAGACTCGGTCTCAAAAAAAAAAAAAAAAAAGACACAACCCAAAGATCCATTCCATCAATGCTGCTGTCTACAAATGTGGGTACTTTATTTTCTATTACTTTAATATAAACCATGCAAACTTACATAGGCTGTTAGAAAACAAAATTCTGGATAACAGAAAGTCCCAACTCTCTGATGACATCTTTAAAAGTCAGTCTGCACTTTTAGTAGACCGTTGTAATCTCTTTATTGATAAACAAAATGATTTATCGTTTTAATTAGTTAACAAACAGAACCTGTCAGCTAGAATCTAATAGTACTGAACATTTTACTGTTATCCAAGTATTAGTCCCAGTATTTTTTAAGCAGTCACTGCATCAGTAACCACTTTTATTAGCCAGTTGTACGGGGATTAAGTGGTATAGCCAATTTTTTGATAACAAATTTCTTCCTTTTTTTAATCCATAATTTCTCCATGCTCTGTTACTCCCTCAACAAACGTTTACATTACAGAAGTAGATGAATGTAATGTAAACAGTGAAGTTTACATTAGGGGGTTGGGATCCACTCATAAAGGTCAAAATACTGTGCTTCATATATTTTAGATTTATTTAAAGTAACTTTTATTAATGAGCTAATCAATGCATAACTTCACCAGATTTTCTTTCTTCTTCTTCCTCCGCCCTTATTTTAATATCTATACTACTAAGAATAAGCAACAAGCACGTCAAGCAGGGACAATGAAAAGAATAAAAAAACTCAAAAGGATTATTAGCTAGCTACTCCTGGGGGGCGTCACAGGCCTGCAGATGAGAAGCAGACGGGAAGTGACAGTCCAACAAACCTCCTGGCACGCAAAAGCACCCTCCCTCTGCATTGCCCAGGAGAACTCGGATGCCTTCTCTGGTACCTCTCAGCTCGGAAAACCTCCGCAATTTTCGCTGGGTGGCTTCTCGCAGCGATATTTCCGGAGGGTCCCTAGCAGCTGCCATAGCCACACCTTCCCTGAGACCGCGCCGCACAGCACGCATGCGCTCTGGGGTGCGCCGCGGTCCGGTTATTTCTGGCCCGCCCCCTCCGTGCGTCGTCACGTAACCACGCCCCGGAGCGCCTTAGCTGGCTCCCGGAAAATCATGATGTGGTGAACCTGGATCTCGTCTTGTTTCTCTAGCAACGGTCTCAGGAGCAGATGGCCACCCAGCGATTTGTCTGACTGTGTTGGGTCTGGGCCACTTGTCTCCAACTCATAAGGGCTTGCGGCCCAGTTGATCCGGTGAGTGGTTCAGGTTGGGTTACAAAATTGTTAGAACCGACCCGCTAAGGATAAGGCGAAACTACAGTCTAGTTTCCCAACTTTCACATCAAAGGCGATTCCTCCTAACTGGTGATGTGTTTCAGCCTGGAACAGTTCCCCAGGAGATCCTGATAGAAGATCTCCCCCATCTGTCATTTCCCCCCGCCACCCCAGGTCATCTGGAGCCATCTGCCCCCAACCCTGGGTCATGATAACGTACACAGTCTGAATATTTAAAATCTGTTCTTTTTGGGAACCTTAAGTTTGTGGTTCCTAGAGAGTGAGCCACCTTTGGAAATTGTATAAAATTCAGTCCGCAACCAGGCTCCAAATATTTTTGATATTTTGGTTTATTTTCTGTCATTCTTTTGTATATGCAGATTAATCTAGAATGTTCAATAGCATTCTTAGAAATAAGTCAGTCTTTTTAGGTGTATTTTGGGTAGCTATGTAGAGGTGTTCCTGTTGTAGAACACCACGTTTATTAGTTTTACAGATCATCTTTACACAGAAGAAAACTGAATCAGAGAATAGTGACTTAGTCAAACTATCACAATTAGAAATAAAAGATTTAAGAAATATATTTCAATCCCAAACCCAGAAATTGTGCTATTTCATCATACCGTTTGATTTTTTGAGAAGATTTGTCTGTATCAAGGTCTTCATTAGGCACATAGGCATTCAGGGCACCATAAATTTACTTAGTTTTTCTTCTCAGACTTGTTATACAATCATGTTCTAATAGTGGAAGCATTTGGATAAAATGGCAGATTAGATTACTCTTTCATAGTTTTATCATTTAAAACTTTTCATTAATTAAAAAACGGTATCTTACTGAAGAACATTTAGCAAATACAGAGACTTGAGTGAGAGTAACCAAAAGAGAAGGTAGAGAGAGAAGGTCAGAGAGGGAACAAAGGGCCATAGAAAGAATTTTGGGTTTTACTCTTAAGGGAAACAAAGCCATTGCAGGGTTTTGAAATGATGTGCCTTATGTTTAAAGAGATCACTCAGAGATACGAGAATAGATTATAATGGGGGATGAGGCAATGATAGAAGCAGGGAGACTTGCTTGGAGGCTACTCCAATGTTGCAGGTGAGAGTTGGTGAAGTCTTGACCAGGATGGTAGCAGTGGGGATGGTGAGAAGTTGGTCAGATTCTGGATGTATTTTTAAGACAAAAACAATAAAATGTGCTGATGGAATTAATGGGTGTGGACTGTAAGAGAAAAAGAGGAATCAAAATGACTGCCTTGGGATGGCCATCAATTAAGATGGGTAAGTTTCTGACTGAGGAAGATTGTTGGGGTAATAGAGTCCAGAATTTGATTTTGGACATGTGGAATAAACAGACATATGTGTGTGCAGTGAATACGTAAGGGAAGTTTGTGTGTATATGTGTCTGTATGCATTATACATATGAGTCTAGAATTCAGGAAAGAGGTCTGGGCTAGAGATACAATTTTAAGAATTGTCAGCAAGAAGATAGAATTAATTTTAACTGTGGAACTAGGTGAGGTCCCAAGGGAATGAAGGTCAGCAGAGCCTATATGTCTGGGGTCTGTATATTCTAATAAGGTGAAATAAACAAGAAGTAACCAAATAAAAACATCCAGTGGTAACAGTTGTGAGGAGACAAACGGAGTGATGTGTTAGATTCTATCCTACAGAATATTAAATAGAGTATTTCTTGGATCTGGGATGGTGTCATACAGAATATTAAATAGAGTATTTCTTGGATCTGGGAAAGATAGCCATAGAAATGGGAAATTATATTTTCTCAATATGACTATATCATGCAATCAAAATTTGCTGGAAATAAATATACCATATTATCAGCTATGGGTTCTGTTCTCTTTTCTTTCTTTTCTCAAATTTTCATTAATATTAATTTTTAAGTAAAAAAACTAAAAAACACTGTATATATGAGTAGGAGTAAATTTCCATGGCAGTTGATTGTTGGGGGCCAAAAAAAACTAGAGATTTTATTTAAGTTCATATTCAATATAATAAAACAGTGCAATATGATTGTTTAACATCTTAAGCTACTAGAGTATTATTTTACTAGAGTATTTGCCACAGAGTTTTTCCTTTTATCAGAATATTTTCTATTTATCAGAATATTATTTTACCAGAGTAAAATATATCAATCCAGCCAAGCTGTAAGCCCATTAATTCTGCACAAATCAAACACATAGGAAATAATCTATTTAGTTTTGGATTCCACATTTTTAAAAAGACATTGAACATACTTAACTATAATAAATTGAAAAATTATATTCTGTGGAGGCATTTGGGCTTTCTATTTCTTGGAGGAGAGTAGAGAGTATCTGAAGAGCTGCCATAGGAAGAATGAGATAGATTTTTTTAAACAACTTTATTGAGGTACAGGTTTAGAACATTTTCATCCCCCCATAAAAATGCCTTCTAACCCATTTACAGTTAATGCCAGTTACATTGTTTTTTTATTTCTACAGACATAACTATGACTGTTGTGTGGAAATTATAGAGAAGCATGTTTTAATTTTACCCCCTTCTTTATAGGAGGAAGTTGAAGCCAAATGAATAGGGTCTTGGATTATGTACTGTGGAGCTCATAGTGCATGCTGTGGTCAGGCCAACCTAGGATTGTACTTGTTTCCAGTCCTTGTTCTTCATGGCTCTGTTTAACCACTGTTTCCTCCTGCTACCCTTCCTGACATGCAACAAAAGCAAAACTTCTCTTTTTGCAGTTTGTTTTATTTGAATTTATTTACTCAGCTAGCCTGTTCTCAAGTTATTTCTTAAATATTTTTTTTCTCACTATGCCCTGTTGGAGGAACCCTCATACCCCTCAACTTTCCGTAGTACAAGGAAACATTGTCCCACCCTTGAACTTTTATTATACTTCCTCCCTTAGTATTTTGTGGATTTTTTTTTTTTTTCCCAAATGGAGTTCCCCAGTAGTGTAATCATAATCTACTTTGTCCAAATACCAGCATGAGGTTTCGGGGAGGGGAAAGGGACAGGGAGAGGGCAAGTACTTGAAGAATATAAATTAGTAGAGTCAAGAATTAAATTTTAATTAATGTAATACAATATTTATGACACTTAAGAGAAAGGTATTAATGGCTTAATTTTATGAGATCCAAAACCTGTTCTTGAAAACTAACCAAGTAGTGTTTTGGGCTAGAAGAAATATTTGTTGTGCTAATTTCCTTATTAAGAGGTTGTGATTTTTGTGCAGATTATTTTCTGTGAATGTTTTTATTAATTTTGACTGTTTAATATCCATCTTCTGGCTCACCACCTTTTAGTTTTTTAGGTTTATGCTTTTGCAGTTTCGAAATTGGAATAAAAATACAAACTGAAAAATGATGTCTCACAAAAGCTTTTTTTCTGAACAGAAGCATATAACCTTCTAAAATTTAAAAAGCCAATACATTTAAATAAAAAAGTTATAATTACAAATGAGTTCTGATTCCTTGTTCTGAATGACTTTTCATGTCATTTGAAAACATATAGAATATGCCATGAAAATATGTTTTGTGCTATCAAGGTTATTTATATTAACTTAAACATGCACTGTATTCTATGTTCATTTTCCAGGACACATGTACTGGTCTGACTGTTCTACTAGACTCTCCCCTTCTTAATTTTTAAAATATATTTTTTCTGTGATATAAAATCATGGCAATTCTTTTATATTTTTAGAGACAGGATTTTTATTTTTAGAGACAACCTTTCACCCAGGCTGGAGTGCAGTGGCAGATCATAGCTCACTCCTGGACTCATGCATTCTCTTGCCTTGCCCTCTCAAAGTTCTGGGATTATACAGGCATGAGTCACTGCACTGGCCTATGGCAATTCTTTATTAAAATAGTCATTACTTAACAAATCTGTTATCAAAGAATATTTAAAAAATATAATTTATTTTATTAATAGAGATGAGCTTAATATGTTGCAGACATTCTAAACTAAAAATAAAGTTTGTAATCACAATATGTATCAAATATTACCGATTGGAATCCTTACAATTAGATTTTCTAAAAACTGAAACTTTTTATTCTTTTTTTATTATTTGATTTTATATGCAGATATCTTAACAGCTGTTGTGATAATTCTGGAGTCCAGTATTCAGATTTCCATTTAATATTATAGTTCATGGTTATAAAATAAATTACTTTCATGTAGACCATCAAATCTAATATTTTAATATATTACTTAAAATAATGATGATCTGTCTTCCTAGTACCTAAAAGGTTCAGCGAATAAATTTTAAGTCTAAAGGTACACTCAGCAAAGGCTTTGAAAATTTTCTTTTCAATATTTATTATGTATCACATTTGGAAAAGAAATAAATATACAAAATAAATATTTTTTACTTCTTAATATTTAATTTAAATATATTCATGAGTTATAACCTTGTATAGTTACACTTAATGTGTTTGCCATCAAAGTTGGGGGTAAAGATGAGGTATAACTGATGAGCATTTTATTTTATAGAAATGGTTTATACAGTGTGATTAAAATGTATGATAATTTTAAAATTAGTACTTTAGTTGATACAAACTAAAGAAAGGTTTACTGATAATGGTACTGATTTATTTTTAACTGCAGAATTTCTTTGAAACTGTAGTTGGAGCCTTGATACTTTCTGCAATGTGTTGCTATACTTAATTTGCCTTTGAACATTATATTATTATTTGAACTTGATAATTTACAGATGTGTATATACATTTCACAAAATAGTTATAAAATTATCAAAGTCTAAAATGAACAAAAGTGACTAGATTCCTCCTCTATGTGCATATTTTAAATTTGCAACAAGTGGTAAGGGGCTTTTAACTTGGTAGAGGAGGATGTATCAATTGCAGTGGTTTTTAGCTTCCCTTGGTAGACAGTAGAATCATATGGGCCCATAGCTGCAATGATATGATTCAGGGGATATGCTTTGGGGCCTGCTCATTTGAGTTATTCTAGTTTTCAGATGTACAATATAAATAAATAATGAGAAACAAAACTGAAATGCTCCATGTGGTAGTTAAAATATGAAAAATCTCCACTTTTCCAAAAAGTGGAAAGTTTGACAGAATATGTAGCTGAATAATATGAATAACTGACACATACATTATATTCTGAATATAGAATATTAATTTTCTAATAAATTTATTTCTGTAATTTATTAATCATGTTAATCTTTCCTTTTAATAGCAATAACCAGGTATTACTATGTTCTATTTTGTAATTTGTAAAATATTAAGTTTGTTTATATACTGGCAAGTACATATTGTTGGCAGAGGTGAATACTAATAGAGAAAAAGAATATAAATTAGTATAGTGTATGGGGAAGACTGCTTATAAGACTAAATTAGTGTTCATATCACATCAACTAAAAAGAAACCAGTTGAGAAGAGTTTAAAATATTGAATACATATAAAACAAAAATCAGTTAAGAGGAACTGAAAAATATGTTTTCAGACACCTCGGATAAGATTTGGTATTGGAGAGGAATACAAGAATTGGGAGAGAGGACGACAGGTAAGAATTGAAAATAAACTACCTGTTGGGTACTATGCTTACTTCTTGGGTGACAAATTCATTCGTACTCCAAACTGCAGCATTATGCAATATACTTTTGTAACAAACCTGCACATGTACTCCCTGATTCTAAAATAAAAGTTGGGAAAAAATTAACTCTGAATGTCCTAACAAATAAAGAAAGGTTATATTTTGGAGTAAGATTTATTATTGCATGGTAAAAGTAACCACCGAGAGTATATGGAAAGACCTCCCCACTCTTCACTAAAGATCTGAACTACAGGTTGATGGTTAGATGCTTTATATTATAGAAGAACCTACATATAATCTGAGTAAAGTATTTATTTTTTAGAGAGACTATAGATCTTTATGGAGTCTTCTGGAATGAGATAATGATAAAATATGCCCCCCCCTCAAAAATATTGGCAATTATAATTAAGAATTACAATTTTCTTGAAAACTAACTTAATATATTTATTACTTTTCTCCTATTTACTTTGGATTAAATTTGCTCTTCTTTTTCAAGTTCTAGAAATGGCATCTTAGATGATTCATTTTAGATCTTTGCTCTTTTCTAGTATATGAATTCTGTGCTATGAATTTCCTTTTAAGCACTGCTTTTACTATATCCTACAAAATTTTGCTAAATTTTATTTTATTTTTATTAGTTCAAAATATCTTTAAATTTTTATTGACCTATGTGTTACTTAGAAGTGTGTTGTTTATAAATCTCCTAAGTATTTTGGAATTTTCCAGCTATTTTCCTGTTATTGATATCTACTTTAATTCTATTGTAGTTTGAGAGAAGACGTTGCATGGCTTCTGTTCTTTTGAATTTGATAAGACATGTTTTATGGCCCAGAATGTGGTCTGCCTTGGTGAATGAATCCTCCATGTGAGCTTGAAAAGAATGTATATTCTACTGTTGTTGGATGAATTAAAATAAAACTAGTTACTATTATTATTTTGGACAAATTATTCAACTAATAATAAGAAAAATAAGAGAATTTTATTTTATCCTCACTTGTTTGTTTCCCAACACTTTCTTACTGTAGATATGAGTATCTGACCTATATCATTTTTCTTCTCTCAGACTGTCTTTTAACATTTCTTACAAGGCAGGTCTAACAACAACAAATTACTTCAATATTTGTCTAACAGAATTTATTTCTTTTTCAATTCTAAAGAATAATTTTGCTCAATACAGTGTCCCTTGATATACTTTTTGAAGCATGTATTTTATTTTGAATTGTTAATGGAACTAGGCATTCAATAATTTTGTTGAACTTACTGTATTAGTCTGTTTCCATGCTGCTGATAAAGACACACCCAACAATTTATGAAGAAAAAGAGGTTTAGTGGACTCACAGTTCCATGTGGCTGGGGAGGCCTCAGAATCATGGCAGGAGGTGGAAGGCACATCTTACATGGCGGCAGACAAGAGAGAATGAGAACCAAGTGAAAGGGTTTTTCTCTTGACACTTTAAATATTTCACTCCAGTGTCTTCTGCCTGCATGGTTTCTGATAAGTCAAATGTAGTTATTATCTGTGATCCTTTATAAGTAAGATTTTTAAGAAATTATTTGGCTTTTTCCAAGATTTTTTTTTAATGTTTGATTTTTTGAAGTTTGTGTATTAAATGCCTAGGTGTGATTTTTTTTTTTTTCTTATATTTATCCTACATGATGTTCTCTGAGTTTCTTGAATCTGTGGCTTAGTGTTCGATGTTGCAGTAAATTCTCATTCATTATTGTTTTAAATACTGCTTTTATTCCTTTCTATTTTTCCTTTTTTGGCATTTTCATTACACATATGTTACACCTTTAGAAGTCCCACACTTGTAGAATATTATTCATTTTTTTCAGTCTTTTTTTTCTCTTTGGTTTTTAGTTTTGAATGTTTTTGTTGGCATATCCTCAAAGTCTGGTTCTTTTATCAGTCACGTCCAGTCTACTAATGAGCCCTTCAAAGGTATTCTTCATTTCTGTTACAATGTTTTTGGTCTCTACCATTTCCTTTTTATTCTTTCTTAGAATATCTATCTCTCTATCTACATTATCCATCTGTTCTTGTATGTTGCCTTCTTTTTCTATTAGAGCCATTAGCATATTAATCCTAGCTGTTTTCAATTCCCAGTCTGATATTTCCAACACCCCTGACATCTGTGTGTCTGTTCCTGATGAGTTTCTGTACTGCCTGTCTGTTGCTACAGTTTTGGCGTCAGCAGTTTACCCTATCATCTTACTTCTTTTGCGTAGCTAAGAAGAGTTGTTGATTTTCAGTTTGTTCAGCTTTTTAATGTGTTATTAGGATGGAGTGACTACTTCCAAGCTCCTTACATGCCATACTGGAAACTGCAGGTCCTTTGATACACTTTTTGAAGCATATATTTTATCTTGAATTGTTAATGAAACTAAGCATTCAATTAATTTTAAAGTGCTTACCGTATTAGTCTGTTTTCATGCTGCTGATAAAGACACACTCAACACCAGGTTATTTATAAAGAAAAAGAGGTTTAGTGGACTCACAGTTCCTTGTGGCTGGGGAGGCCTCAGAATCATGGTAGAAGGTAGAAGGCACATCTTACATGGCAGCAGACAAGAGAGAATGAGAACCAAGCAAAAGGGGTTTCCCCTTATAAAACCATCAGCTCTTATGAGACTTATTCACTACCACAAGAACAGTATGGAGAAAACTGCCACCATCATTCAATTATCTCCCACTGGGTCTGTCCCACAGCAAGTCGAAATTCTGGGAGCTACAGTTAAGACGAGATTTGGGTGGGGAAATAGCCAAACTATATCATTAAGTGCCAAACACTCTTCTAAACCCTTTATGTTGACTCATTTAGTCCTCATAACAATTCTATGGGCTGTTATTATCTTCTTTTTACAGAGTAGGAAACTGAGGTTCAGGATACATAACTTCCTTGAGATCACCAACCTCAGAACAACTTATGTTTCACTTCTTTTTTCTGTACTTAGTTTGTAGGGTGCTTGAAAAATAAAATGAACTTGTTGTAACCAGTAGAATGTGGCTGAGGTGATGCTTCAGTTGAACCTAAGCCTTAGGAAGTCTGACAGGTTCTGCTTTTATGCTTTGGGAGCCCTTAAGCGTGTAGAAAGTCTGGCTACCCTATTTCAGACACACATGGATAGATGACATAGAGAGGACAGTTCAAAATAGAGAGGTCCTGAGACAGTGGAAAGAAAGGCTGGTTCATCTCAGTATCCCAGCTGAACCTAACCTTCCAGCAGTTCAGTGGAGGAGTGAACTGACTCATGCTTCAGCCACTGTCAGTTGGAGAATTGCTTACTTCAACGTAGTGAACACACAAAATCTTCAGAATAACAAAATGGTGGTTATTTTAAGCCAACAAATTTTGGAGTGATTTGTTACACTACATAAATAGTTGAAAAATAAACCTTTTTTTGTTGTTTTGCAAGATATTGAGTATTGGCTGTGGAGAATTAAAAATAAAGGAATGTCCAATAGATTTCTACTGAAATGGGAGAGACTTTGTCATTTGTACTTAGAAGTCTTTTAAAGATTCCTTCCCCATAGTTTGCTATTTCTCTGAGTAAAGGAAAAGATAGACATGTCTATGAAACAGACATTTATTGAAATCTGACTCAGTTCTATGTCAGGTCCTATGCAAAAATTTGAAAAAACTAACTGTAAAACAAGTTTTCTGTTCACAGATTACATATAATTTAGTGGAAAACAGGGCCATTAAATAATAACACATATAAAAATATAATCACTAAATTGGGGATGTGGGGATGCGGGGATGGAATCAGAGTCTAAATAATGACTAGGCAATAATTTGCCAAAGAAGGTTACACTGAGAGAGAAGTGTGACATCCTAAGATAGCAGGCTAGCATATTTTATTAACTAAGAAGCAAGGGTTCTTAATAGTTTGGATTTTTAAAAATTTTTGCTTAAAGTTCAGGGATAGATGTACAGGTTTGTTACATAGGTAAACTTGTTTCAGTGTAGTGTATTGTACAAGTGATTTAGTCACCTAGGTGTTAAGCCTAGTACTCATTAGTTATTTTTCTTAATCCTCTCCCTCCTCCCACTCTTCACCCTCCAGTAGGCCCCAGTGTGGTGTTCCCCTTTATGTGTCCATATGTTTTCATCATTTAGCTTCCACATATAAGGGAGAAAATGCAGTATTTGGTTTTTCTATCCCTGCATTCTTTTTGCTAAGGATAATGTCCTCCAGCTTTCTCCGTGTTCCTGTAAAGGACATGATCTCATTCTTTTTTATGGCTGTATAGTATTCCATGGTGTAAATGTACCACATTTTCTGTATCCAATCTACCATATATGGGCATTTAGGTTGATTCCATGTCTTTGCTATTGTGAATAGTGGTACAGTGAACATATGTATGCATGTATCTTTATAAAAGAGCAATTATTATTGCTTTAGGTATGTACCCAGTAATTGGATTGCTGGGTCAAATGTTATTTCTGTTTTTAGGTCTTTGGGAAATTGCCACACTGTCTTCCACAATGGTTGAACTAATGTACACTCCCACCAACAATATATAAGCATTCCTTTTTCCCCACAACCTCACCAGCATTGTTATTTTTTGACTATTTTTTGTTGTTTTTTAATTTTTATTTCAGTAGTTGTTGGGGTACAGGTGGTATTTTGTTACATGGATAGGTTCTTTAGTGGTGATTTCTGAGATTTGAGGGTACCTGTCACCCAAGCAGTGTACACTGTATCCAGTATGTAGTCTTCTATCCCTCACGACCCTCCCAACCTTCACCCTTGAGTCCTCAAAGTACATTATATCATTCTTAGGCCTTTGCATCCTCACAGCTTAGCTCACACTTATATGTGAGAACTTACGATATTTGATTTTCCATTCCTGAGTTACTTCACTTTGAATAATAGCCTTCTAGGCTCCATCCAAGTTGCTGCAGAAGACATTGTTTTGTTCTTTTTTGTGGCTGAGTAGTATTCCATGGGGTGTGTGTGTGTGTGTGTGTGTGTGTGTGTGTGTGTGTGTGTATCACATTTTCTTTATCCATTAATTGGTTGATAGACACTTAGGTTTGTTCCATATCTTTGCAATTGTGAGTTGTGCTGCTATAAATGTGTGCATATGTCTTTTTTAATATAATGAATTTTCCTTTGGATAGATACCCAGTAGTGGGATTGCTGGATCAAATGGTAGTTCCACCTTTAGTTCCCTAAGGAATTTCCATACTATTTTCCATAGTGGTTATACTTGTTTACATTCCTACTAGCGGTATTCCCTTTTCACCACATGCACGACAGAATCTATTGTTTTTTGACTTTTTAATTATGGCCATTCTTGCAGGAATAAGGTTTTAATTTACATTTTCCTGATGATTAGTGATTTTTTTTTTTTGTTTTTTTGCTTATAATAGTCAATGATTAAACCTAAAAAGTAGGCAGTTGAACAAAATGGGGGAAAAGACATTACATTAAATAATATCAAAAAGATCTCAAATTTGAATTTAATATGTCCTTAATTAACTAGTACTTAATTCTTACACTTTTTTTTTTCCTAATCTTTTTGATTGAAACTGAAAAGTAGACTGTTGTACAGAATGGAAAAAAAGGCATTGAATTAAGTAATATCGTGAGCATTATCCCAAATTTGGTTTGTGTGAACCAATATTTCATTTCTTCCTCAAACTCTATGTCTTATTGACAGGAAGTTATCAAATGAGGCAAGAGTGCCAATCAAACCAGTTCCCTTATTATATATTACTTATTTTATGTAGAAAAATGTTGGGACATATTTAAGAATTTTGGTGGGAAAGAACAATATTATTTTATCATGTTCATTACAACAGCATTTGTTAATGCCACAAAGCTACTAGCAAGGTTATTCATCTAATAGCTAACATTTGAATGTCTCACATAAGTGTAGAACCTCTCATTTTGAAAAATTATCCAGTGTATCTGAGATCAGTAAGGAAAATAGAAAAAACTACTTTGGAATAATACCATTAGTAGTTCATTGGCATGTTCAAATGACATATAGACAGCATTCATGCAGAAGGTTTAAAATAAAAAATTATTCCTGGTGGATGAATCTATAGACATTACTAACTATATTTGATTAATAGCACTGTTGAGAATCCCTGAAAATAAATGCCAGGAAGAAGATAATATCTTCATAAAGAAATAGACTGTTAGAGATGGAATAATCAATGTGAGAAATAAATTCTTTGAAGTAAAAATACTTATATTTATTTATATAGCTAGATATTAAATAAAATTATATGTAATTTTGTGTATATATATATATATATATATAATTTGTGTACTAATGTCATGATTAACAGTATAAAATCACCTGTAGCTTTATGTGAAGAAATGAGATCTCTGAAGTTCCATGTGGATGGGTGTTGGTTTTTCAAGGACTTTTTATGCATTTGTGAGCTAAAAAAGAAATGAAAATTAAGAAAGTGAAAAGGCAAGCCACAGAATGGGAAAAAAAGTCTTTGGAAAACACGTGTCTGACAAAGGATTAGTATCTGAAATAATACAAAGAACTCAAACTCAACAATAAGACAATACTACAATCAAAATATAATGGACAAAAGATCTGAACAGATACCTCACCAAGGAAGATATACATATGGCTAATAAGCATATGAAAGATGCTCAACATCATGTATCATTAGGGAATTGCAAATTAAAACGACCAAAATCAAAACATTGACAACATTATATACTGGTGAGGTTGTGGAGCAATAGAATCTCTCATTCATTGCTGGTGGGAGTCCAAATGGTACAACCACTTTGGAAGACAGTAGCAGTTTTTTACAAAATGAAATACATTATTATATGATTCACTAAACGAACTCCTTGGTATTTTTCCAAGTAAGTTGAAAACATATCCAGACAAAAACCTGCACATACATTTTTATAGCACTTTTATTCATAATTATGTAAAGTTGGAAGCAGCCAAGACATCTTAATAGGTGAATGGATAAATAAACCAAACCATGGTGCATCCATGTGATGGAATGTTATTGAGTACTTTAAAAAATGAGTTATTTTTCTAAAGACTTGTAGGAAGCTTAAATTTAAGCTTTCTTTAAATGAGGAAAGACTTAAGTCTTTTCTATTTCGGAAGTCCAAGTGATGCGATGTGGATATTATCTTGCATTCCAGCACCAATAGAGCTTGATGAGTTTAATTTGTAAAGGTTTATTTATATCTGTCTATTCCATATCTGACTCTATATTTGGAAGACTGGTTTACTTGTAGTTGAGGCTAATCTTTCTTAAGGTGTTCGTCGATCACCTGTTGACATTATTCCTAGGCCCTTAGCCCAGAAATTCTGATACAGTAGATATGAGATGGGGCCCATGAATCTGCCTTCTAGTTAATTCATTGATACTTAGAGTTTGAGGATTCTAGTTTTAGGCCTTGGTTATGATATATAAAGTAACCAGTGTCTTGAGAGAGTACAAGAGTGTATCTGGATTTTCACATTTATTCTCATTTGAATTACACTGATTTAGTTTATCTAAACATGGTAGAAATCGATTCTTCCATTAGGGAACATTGTTGATCTTAAAACACACTTCCAAATAGACGACTTGAGCTCATACATTCTCTTCTCAGCTATCTCTGACTACCTTTTATGAAAGCTGAAATTACTCTTAATAAGTGAAAATTCACATATATGAGAAATACTGTATAAAATAATATTAAAAAGCATTGATCTAAACATTTTAGATAAATTTAAGTAGTCAAAATTTAAAGCAATTAGAATTCTGGAGCCTAATTGCCTAATTGAGTTGAATGTAAATATTGTGACAACGAATTTTCTCTTGAAGATACAAATATTATTGATAACATTTGAAGGCCTGTATAGCACCTTAATTTTATCTGGCTACATTGTTCAGCCTCTTTCATAATGATTATCACTTTCCTGACTTGTTTATTATTCAGTGTACTTCTTTAACAGTATATTTTAACAACAATTATTATACGAGTTATACAAGGTATGGTTTGATTTGTTTGTTGTTAGTTGTCTTGTCTAGAAAGGATGATTTTATCTCAGTTTCTTCACTGAATTCTGTAAATATTCTATGAAAAAGGAAGCTTGTCTTCCTCTTGCTAATTGGTTCGTTCATTGGTGAGTGCAGTGATAACATTCAGATTAGCTGTTATTGAAATGTTAGACATTTAAGTTATTTTGGGATAGAAAGTTCTATAAGAATTAGTTTTTAAAAATTTTAAGTTTAATAACACTTTTTACTTGCACCGTCTCTTGGCAAAATTTTGTTTGTTTTCAGGTAAATTTTTGAAAGTAGAAAAAAAAAATCAAAGCAATTTCTTATCTTTCCTAGATGTTTCATGGAACAATCACAGAAGAGCTAACCAATCATGAAGAATGGAGTCACTATAATGAAAACATAAGAGAAGATCAAAAAGATTTTGTTTTTGTGAAGTTCAATGGCCTTCATTTAAAGTCTATGGAAAATTTGCAGTCTTGCATCTCTCTTAGAGTATGCGTCATCTCAAACAATTTTATTACAGATATTCATCCACTTCAGAGTTGTATAAAATTAATCAAACTTGATCTCCATGGAAATCAGGTAAGCAATAGGCATTTCCGATATTTGCATATTTAATGAAATTTCAGTTTTATTTAATACGTACTTATGTTACCTATCCACAGTATTTCTTAAAGATGGTCTTTTATCTAAAATATAAACAAAAATTTAACAATAAATTAAAAGAATGTAAGATGTATATAAATACAGACATTTTGATGTAAATGAAAATACATAAATAGTGTGTAATTTGGTATGTTTCACTTCTTAAATCTACAGCCTGGATTAAGAATGCCTCATGCTTCCTTAATTTTCCTTAGGTAAGGAAAGTATTTTAGAAAAGTTTAAAGAGTCAACCTATTACAAAGGAATTTTCATTGAACAAAAAAGTATCATTATGCATTTTACTATACTACTAATAATAAATTGTCTCAGATGCCCAGTGTATTATGGTTTTCAACTAGCCATCATCGTATAATTATAAATACTCTATTTGCTTATTAATTAGAAAATTGCTATTTGGGGATTATTGAATTTTAGATGTGTAATGTTGTACCATTTTCTGTGCTTTTTGAAAAAAGTAATTTTGTAATTTAAAGTATTTTTAATAATATTTCAGATAAAGAGTCTACCAGATACCAAATTTTGGAGTGGATTGAAGAATCTAAAACTCCTCTATCTTCATGACAATGGGTTTGCAAAGTTAAAGAATATATGTGTGTTATCTGCCTGTCCAAACCTCATTGCCCTCACTATGTTTGATTGCCCAGTAAGCCTTAAAAAAGGATATAGACATGTTCTTGTTAACAGTATATGGCCTCTCAAAGCACTGGATCATCATGTGATTTCTGATGAAGAAATAATTCAGAACTGGCATCTTCCTGGAAGATTCAAAGCATGTAACCATCGACTTTTCTTTAATTTCTGCCCAGCTTTGAGAAAGGTAATTGGCTTCTTTAGGGTTTCATTTTAATTAAATGTATAAAAGGAAAATTTTAGCTTCTGAGTTCTATATCTAAATTATATGAACTCTTTAATATTTTTGCATCATGTATATAAAATAATATAAACCAGTGAATATATTTGTAATGTCTATCTGAAACTTTATAAAAGTTTGTATGCCTACTACATAAAAAGCCTGAAATGATCAAATTGTAGAGAAACAAATTTTTGTTTTTTAAATTGAAAGTAAATCTCTAATTTATTCAGGATTTGGTATATGAAAGACTCCATTGGGAAATACTTAATGTTTTTTGAGAGCCTTAAAGGACAACTTAGATTATTATTAGAGGAAGATAAAATATTTAATTCTTACACAATTAATTTGGTTATTTAACAAGATCAAACTATCATTATCTGTTGGTTTATAAAATGTTAGAAGAAGTGATTGTGAAAAGTTGATGCCTAGTTAATGGTTACAGACTACTTAAGTGGATTTACAAAAACATAAGGAAACATTCTTTGTACACATGAATGAATATTAGAACAAATCATTTAAGAGTTCAAAAGAGGGGGTTAAATTGGTATAAGATATAGTAACAATGTAAGTTGCAGGAGGTGTTTATAATATATTCTAAAGATATGTGAAGTCATATATGTGTGTAGAAAATTTGAGGAAGAATAGAACATCATTTTGAACAGTGAGTATATCTAAAAGAGTATATAAACATTGAACAGTGTTTATGCATGGAAAAGCTGAAAATTACAAAGTTGGAAGAATTTTATTACTGCATATAAATTTTTTAAATTAGGGGTATATTAGTGATTTTGTAATAGTTTTAAAAATTTAGGATTTTGGTAATAATTTTGTAGTAATATTTAAAAATATAAAAAACATGGTGGTATTTAAGTCTGATATCTTAACCTGGGCCTTCAATAAAGAATTTCACTTTGGTACTTCACTTGTGTAGTATGGCATAATCAAAGGTGGCAACATGCATGAGCCTTTTAAGGATAATCAAAGTGACTGAGATTCATTTAAGGAAGTAATGGAAAGTTGGGCAGTGGGCATTGAGAAAGAACTTGGACGACCTACTAAAGAGCTTAGACTTGATGAATATAATGACAATTAATTGAAATTAGAGTCAGAAAATTAGAGTAGGTCCCTCATAGTAAGTGCTCTATGAATAAATGGTATTGACAAGGTTTTTAGAAGGTGATCAACCCAACATTTTGCTAGCAGATTAATGGAGGATAGAAACCAAATGAGGGCAGGGGGATCAATTACTGTAGGTTCAAAATGATGTGATTAGGATTGACACAGGCGGATACCAGTA
Organism: Piliocolobus tephrosceles; assembly: GCF_002776525.5. Taxonomy (NCBI): domain Eukaryota; kingdom Metazoa; phylum Chordata; class Mammalia; order Primates; family Cercopithecidae; genus Piliocolobus; species Piliocolobus tephrosceles. The sequence goes on from NC_045434.1 coordinate 147,946,587, forward strand.
ATAAAGAAGAAAGAACACAGTGGAGAAGACAGACACATATTCAGTGAATGCCATTGTGGTAGGTGCTTTATACATTTTATTTATTCATTCTTTCACCAAGTATATACTGAGTACCTAAAATATGAAAAGGACTGTCTGGGACTTGGAGATTCAGTGGTAAATAATACTGACAAAATTCTTGTCCTCTTTAAGGGAAAGGCACAGAGACTAGACGAATCTGGAAACAAAAATAAAACAACTATAGAATGTCAGCTAGTGTTAATTGCTAAAGGAAAGAAAGTAAGACATTAACACAGACTGAAAGGGGTAGAGATTTGGGCTACATTAAGTAGGGTGGACCTAAAATTCCAATGAGGAATTTTTATTTATTCCTCATTGTTTCCTCAGATGTGGAAAAACATTCTTTTACAGGAGAAAATGAAGCATAGTGAGGTAGAAACTTACTCAATATTGGACAGAAAATGAGTCATGAGCTGGGATTTCAGCAAGTCTGCAGTCAACATTGCATCACACATGACAGACAGTGCAGAGATTTGAGTGTACTTTTCACACTGATTGAATGTGGGAATTGGGGAGGAGTAAGTGTGGAAATACTCCTCCACTATTTTGAACCTGGGTAACTGGGACACAAAAGAACTTATTTATCAGAAATGGCAGCACTTAAAGAGTTTTGGTAAAAGGTAAGTTTGGTCATACTTACGTGAAAGCAGGATATTAAAGAAGAAATATTAACTAGACATTGGATATGAAAAACAAAAACTCAGAAATAGTGTTCTGGACTTTGAGTGTAAATTCAGGAGTGTTTGCTTGAGGTCATAGTTAAAGCCTAGTTCTCTGAGGTAAATACAGGGATCAGTAAAGGCTGAAAACTAAGGTTACAACCTTGGGGCACAGTCTCATTTTGTGGGTAGAAAGCAGTGTAACCAATGAAGATAAAGGATAATCGATCTCAGCAGGGAAGAGGAAAAAAAGTTAAATTGAAAAAAAAAAAAGCACACTGGAAGAATTTTTAATGATAAAGAGGATGTCACATCTTTGGAATTTCAATAGCTTGCAGTTGTTGGATATGAAATTGTAATGGGTTATATGTAATTGCCAAATATAGAACCTTTACTGAGAATGTTTTGGACAGAAGAAAGATAAAGCTTTAACTATAGGAAATAGAATTTATGAAAGATTTATTAAAGTGAAGTGGTATTTACCTCACTTTAACTTACTAAATATATAACTTACCATATTTAGAAACTGAGGATAAATAAGTTTTGATTAGAAAGAGAAAGAGATTGAAAATGTCATAAATGAAGAAATAATGGGAGAAAATCATTGTGAAGAAGTACGAATGGACGGTAACACAAGTGGAGTAAGACTTAAAGAGATATAGGCATACCAAATGCTGACATGATTTTTGTGAGTTGTGGAGATTTAAAGAAATCTTTCTGAATAACAATTTTTGAGGCTACCTATAAATTTGTGTTTGTTACTTCCACTGAGCAAGGTTCTTTTTATTGTTCTTTGATCATTGAAATGTTTTATATTTTATTTAATTTACAGCAACAAAAAATAACTCTTGAGAAGGAATAAATGTAAACCTATGGGGATAATTGTTTAGTAATGCTTGAAATATATGTTTTAGAACATTTCACTGGACTTATTAACGAGTATAAGAATATTATGAAAACAAAAATAATGAGCCTTGTAAGATTTCACACAAAGAATAATTGGTATTCTTTCTTAAGGAAAGCGTGAATGTAGAAATTAAGGAAGCATATGCTCATTTGAAAAGAGACAAATCTAGTAGTGTAATTAAAGCTTGTGCCTTGTAACACACACACACACACAATCCAGAAGGATTTTATCCTTAATTGTGACATAAAATGATTTCTAACCTTTATTTTTTGAGTCAGAAAAAAAGGAGGACGCATGGATTCTTTTTTGCTATATGAAATCAAAGTAACTTTACAAATTTGAAGTGCTTAGTTATCTAAAATCATATCATAGAAGGATATATATCTATATTTTGATTGTTTTATATATGTAACTTTTTAAAGATCAGAGTGATCTGGGCAAGAAACCAGTGCTATCAGCCAGTATTACATTTTGTTTACATCTAATAGAAATCCATCTAAATAAGGATTTTATTTTCATCATGTTACAGAAAATTAGGATACAGGAAGTCCTTCCTTGTAGTTACTCAAGGAAATCATCAAGGACCAAGTTTATTCTAGCTTCCTGCTCTTCCACCTTTAGCAATGGACAAGACGCCCTACCTCTCATAGGCAATGAACTTCTTCACATCCAAGCATGTGCTTAGGTCAGAAAAAAGGATTGGTGAGAACAAAAATCACATGCCAGTGAAGTCTGTTCATTTTATATTAGGAAATAATAGCTCCTGCAAATGTCTTACTTGATAGACTTCTACCACTGGAACTGCCTCACATGACTGCCACTAGATAGAATGGAATCTGGTATGATGAGTATTTTTAAGTGGACACATTTGCTTCCTAAACAGAACCAATATTCTATTAATAAAGAAAGAGAGATTCTTGTAAGGCAGCTAATATTTCTGTCACTCAGAGAAAAACAAATTGATAATGTAATACAAGGTTGATATTTTAAGGTAGAGATTTCTTGCTTGAGCATTTAGCATCCATTTGTTCTTTTAATGTAAATGTCAAACAAAATATAAAAATGGTATGTATAATTACCAAAAACTATTTAAAAGTAAATTTATAATTCACTCAATAGAGTAAATATAGATTAAATAATTTTTGTAAAATTTAACATGTTTTTGCTTTGAAAAAAATACGAAAGATAACAAAGGAATATACAATTATACAGTCTATATGAAAAAAACCATAAAAGTGTCAAAAGTAAGATTATGCCTTATAAAAATTACAGGTTTACATTTATGGATGTGACCTGAATGTAAATGTAAATAAATTGTAAATGCATTATAAATGAATGTAAAAGCCAAAATAAAGTTGTTTATTGGCAAGATTGATTCCAAAAACGAAAGTAACGATGAACAGATCAACATAAAATGCTAAGCAAATATATATTAAGTAGAACAAAGCAAAGAACTTAACATTAGTTTCAAACAATGTAGAATTCAGTATATAAAGGGTTAAATGTCATAGATAGGAACTCTTTCATTGACAGAAAAAGTAACAGCCGAAATAATGATATTTTAGTTCTGACCATTAATGTGCACAATAGTATTATGCAAAAACATATACCATAAATACTTTGATAAATATAAGAATAAATCAATAGAAAATATTGTAGTAGAAGGAAAACGTAACATTTTTATGTCAACAAGTTGTGTGTGGAAAAATAAGCACATAGGGCTTCCGCTATCAAGAAGATGGAGTAGATATTCCTCTAAGTACAATTAAATATCCTTGACATTATATATGTAGTAATTACTGTGTATTATATAATAAATTATATAATTTGTAATAAATATATTCCCTAAAACACTAAAATATATGTTCCTTAAAACATATAATGTAAAATATATAATTCCTTAAGATATTATATGTAATAAACATATTAATATCTTAAAAATTATACACAAAACAAACATCAATAGACTAAAAAGGTAAAGAGATGACGCAGACTGGATAGAACAATTGAAACCCAAGGAACGACACAGTGGTAAGTTCTTCATTTTGCTGGTTTGTTTTTCTCCTTCGGTATAAGTCACAGTTCCCCAGAGGGACAGAACTAATAGGATAGATAGATACAACTTTATTAAGTTTTCACTTACATGATCACAAGGTCCCACAATAGGCTGTCTGCAAGCTTGAGGAGTAAGGACTACCAGTCTGAGTCTCAAAACTGAAGAACCTGGAGTCCGATGTTTGAGGGCAGGCAGCATCCAACACAGGAGAAAGATGTAGGCTGGGAGGCTAGGCCAGTCATTTCCCCAGTGCCAGACTGCATAGACATACTTAGCAGCTGAAAGAACCCCTATACCTTCATATATCCAAAACCTGAAGCTGATAAACCCAGCAACACAGAAGGGACAAAGGGTACAAACAAGCAAACAAAAATTAGGAAAAAAGTAATGGAAGCTTGTGCTCTCTATCTAATTGAACAGGAAAGGGTCAAACTAGCAAGACTGATAACTTTTAGAATATAACCACTCTACTGCAGTCAAAGTACAGAAAAATCTGTGGTCTCACATTTGCCCATGCAGCAAAGTCTGGGTGGGGAGTTTAGACCTCTCCCTTTTTGAGACTCAAGTGAAGCAACCCAACACCCTGTAGGGTGGTGTCAAAGGAGGCCAAGTAAGGAACCAGGAATTTCATTTCTTTTGGCCAGTTATAAGCCCTTACTATCCCATTATAGTGCAGCATTCCTGCCCCTCCTTGCTGAGGTGGTGTCAGAGGAGAACTAATGGAGATCAAGACTTTTACCATTGCCTGGTGATAACAAGACTACCCCTAAAGCTGTGCCAATAAAGACAACATAGGAGCTATAACCCCTACAATATAAACAACAGAAAAAAATATACTGAAAAATGAACATAGCTTCAGGTGTCCATGGAATTATAATAAAATATATAACTTTCATGTCATCAGAGTCTCGAGAAAACAGTGCAGTGCTGAAAAGGTGCTTGGTTAAGAAATAATGGCTGAAAACTTCCCAAATGTTGCAATAGACATATATCTGCAGATTTAAGAAGTTGAGAAAACCCCAAATCAGGCCAAAGAAATCCAATGCCAAAAAAAATCTTAATTGTACTTCTTAAAACTGATGACAAAGGAAAAAAATCTGGAAAACAAAGAATAAAAACAACCACTTTATCTATAGGTGAAAAACAATGAGAATGACAGAAAATTTTGCACCAAAAACTGTAAAGAATATAAGCAAGGGGCAAAGTGTTTTTCAAGCTCAGAAAATAACACTATCAAATCGTAATTCTATGGAAATGAAAATATTCTTCAAGAATGAAGAAGGAATTAATATATACTCAGAGGAAAACTAAGAGGACCTATTACCAGCATACCTCCCCTAAAATAATAGCTAAAGGAAGCACTCTACATAGAAAGAAAATGATAAAAGAAGGCTGTGGAATATCAGGAAGAAAGAAAGAACATGGGAAGCAAAAATATGGGTAAATGAAATACACTTTCTTTCTCTTGAGTATTCTAAATACTATGTGAGCAAAAATAACACTGTCTCATGTTGTTCCAAATATACATAGAATGTATACTTAAGAAACTATAAACGGGAGTGTAAAGGGATGTTAAGATGGGTAAGGTTTCCATACTTCATCTGATGTGGTAAATTGGTGACATTAGATGGTTGTGACATTAGTTGACTGTGGTATGTATATTTAAAGCATCTACTAAGAAAGCTCTACAAAGAGATATACAAAAACAATATATGGAGAGGAGTGATGTCAGCAAGATGGAGGAATAGGAGATTCCCAGTTCTAGCCCTCCCACAGAAGCACCAATTTAGTAACTATTCATGGATAATAATGGTTTTGTGAGAATTCCGGAACCCAGGGGAGAGGTTACAGCACCCAGTAGAGTGCAAAATCTGGGGAAGAATGTTAAAAGGATAAAAGGAACAGTTTTACTTCACATGTTTCACCCTTTCTCCAAGCTAGCAGAGCATCACAGTGAGAAGGACCTTTCTGGCCTCCCATTTCTTCAGTGGGGGAAGGAGAGTCTCAGATGAATATTCATTTTCCTCAGCATTTCAGGGTGTTGCCTGAGAGGTGCACTTCTGTCTTACCTCAGTCAGAATGTGGGAGAATTAGCACAGCTAAATCATCAGGGGACTAGGAACAACAACAACAACAAAAGGGGGAGGGCAGAGCTCTTAGTGATGGGCAAACACAGATATTGGCAGTAGCCCCATACCCCCTACCACTGGCCTTGACTGACTGTAGACCTGTCAGTATCCTCACCTAACAACATCTTCCAGTTGGCCCCAGCAGACCAGAGAGACCTGACAGCTGGCCTCACCTGACCTTGGACCCCATCGGCCTCATCTGACTTAAGAGCCAGTAGACACTAGTCAGCAGGCTTCACCAACCAGAGACACCAGCCAGAGCCCCAGAATCCCAGGGTGCTCTGACTGGTGAAGACCTTTAATTCCTAAAGCCAGCCTAAGAAGATGAGAAGATTATTTTAGATGTAACTGCTTCTTCAAATGCCCAAACGCCAACATAAGTATACATAAGGACATTGAAGAATAAGGGAAACATTATACCATAAAAGGAAACTAAAGGAAACTAGTAAAGCTCTCTCTAGCAACCAAACTTAAAGAAATGGAAATCTGCAAACTTCCTGACAAAGAATTCAAAATAATATTCTTAAAGAATCTTAGTGAACTACAAAAGAACACTGACAAATAACTAAATGAAATCAGAAAACCAATACATAAAAATGAGATGTTAAAGAAATAGAAACCATTAACCAACAAGAAATAGAAAACATTAACCAAAATAAAATTGTAAGCTGGGCGCAGTGGCTTATGCTTGTAAACCCAGCACTTTCAGAGGCTGAGGCAGGTGGATCACCTGAGGTCAGAAGTTAAAGACCAGCCTGGTCAACATGGCAAAACTCTGTCTCTACTAAAAATACAACAACAGCAAAAAAAAAAAAAAAAAAGCAAAAAAAAAAAAAAAAAAAAAAGCCAGCTGTGATGGCAGGTGCCTGTAATTCCAGCTACTTGGGAGGCTGAGGTCGGAGAATTACTTACTTGAACCTGGGAGGCAGAGGTTGCAGTGAGCTGAGATTGTGCCATCGCAGGGCAGCCTGGGCAACAAGAGTGAAACTCCTGTCAGAAACAAAACAGGAAGGAAGGAAGGAAAGAAGAAAGGAAGAAAGAAAGGAGAGGGGGAAAGGAATTTTAGAGTTCAGTGTTATAATGAATTAACTGAAAAATTCAATAGAAAGTTTCAACAGTAGACTCAGTCAAGCAGAAGAAAGAATTAGTGAAATTAAAGATAGATCATTTGAAAGTGTCCAGTCAGAAAGACGAAAGAAAAGAAAATGAAAAAGTGTGAAGAAACTCTATGGGACTGATGAAACACCATCAAGTAAAACAATATACTGCATTATGGACATTTTATAAAGTTAAGAGAGACAGAAAGAAAAGAAGGAAGAAAGTTTATAAAATAATGACTGAAAACTTCACAAATCTGGGAAAAGGAATGGACGCCTATATTTAGGAAGCCCAAAAATCTGCACATAGATAGAAATGAAAGAAATTTATATCAGGACACATCAGAAACCTTGTGGGCTGGAAGAAAATGAGATGGTATATTCAGAGTACTAAATAAACAACAACAGCAACAACAGAAAACAAAACCTGACACTAACCAAAAATACTCTGCCTAGCAAAATGCTTATTCAAAATATAAAAGAGAGATAAAGACATTTACAGATAAACAAAAAGTGAAGGAGTTCATCATCATTAGGCCTACCTTACAAGAAGTGCTAAAGGAAGTTTTTTGAATTGAAACGGAAATTATTATTTTTTTATTATTTATTTTTTGAATTAAAACACAACATTAAGTCTAAACAAAATTTGTTACTGAATATATAATATGAAAAGTATGATATCAATGACAAAATATGGGAGGGATCAGTAAAAGTGCAGAAATGTATATGTGTTTGACATTAATTTATATTAGCTTAAAATAGACTTTATTAAGAGTTTTGATACAAATCTAATGATAATAAGAAAGATAAAACCTATAGTAGATACACAAAAGATAAAATAGCATCAAAGCATAACAGTATAAAAAATTTCAAACTACAAAGAAAGACAGCAGAAAAGAAAGAACAAGAGAACTACAAAACAAAACAATAAATTGGTAATCATTAACCTTATTAATAATTATTTTAAGTGTAAATGGATTAAACTCACCAGTTAAAAGATAAGGAGGGATTGAATGGATTTGTAAAATACCAAGACCCAACTATATGCTGTTTGCAAGAGACTTTCCTTGGATGTAAATCCTCACATATTGGTGAAGGTAAAGAAGTGGAAGAACATATTTCTTGCAAATCATAACCAAAGGATTCTGGGAGTGACTATATTTATTTAAAAAGTAGGCTTTAATTAAAAACTTACAAAAGGCAAAGGAGGTTATCACATAATGATAACAGGGTTAATCCAACAAGAAGCTATAACAAGTATAAATATATTTGCACTCAACATCAAATTATGTAATATATGAAGCAACATTAGCAGTTATTAGGAGAAAATGGAAACACAATAATACAAGACTTCAATACCCCAGTTTCAACAATTGATAGATCATCCAGAAAGTAAATTGATAGGGAACAGCAAACTTGAATGACGCTGGAGGCCAAATATACCTAACAGACATGTAGACAGCATCCAGCAGTAATATAATATATATTCTTATCAAGCACACACAGAACATTCTTTAGAATAGATGACGTGGTCACATATAAGTATTAAGAAATTTAAAATGATTGAATTTATTCCAAGAATATCTTCTAAGCACAATGGAATAAAACTAGATATCGTTAGCAAAAGGAAATTGGGAAAATTCACAAATGCAAGGAAATTAAACAACCATTGAGTCAAAAGAGAAATCAAAAGAAATTATAAAACACTGATACAAGTGAAAATGAACTTACTAAAATTTGTGAAAACGCAACCTACCAAAACATACAGGATAAAGTAAAAGCAGTATGATAAGGGAAATTTAACAGTGGAATATATTTTTAAGAAGAAAAAGCTATCTCAATCAACTGTACACCTGAAGAAACTAGAAAATTAACAAACTAAACCTAAAAGTGGCAGAAGTAAATAAATAAAGATCAGGGCAGAGATAAATGAAATACAGAATAGAAAAAAAAACCCAACAAAACTCAGTTGTTTTTTTAAAAAGACAAACAAGATAGAAAAACTCAGCAATAATAACACAGAAAAAAATAAGACTTAAATAAAATCAGAAATGAAAGAAGAGACATTACAATTAATGCTACAGATATAAAAAAAAGTTTTGAGACTCATTGAAAACATATTCCAACAAAGTGGTCAACTTAGAAGAAATAAATAAATTCCCAGAAACATACAACCTCCCAAGAACAAATAGAGAAAAAATAGAATGGTTGAACATACCTATAACAAATAAGGAGGTTGATTAAGTAATCAAATTCCTCCCTAATGAGAAAAGCCCAGGGTCAGATGGCTTTATATATGAATTTTAAAGCATTAATACCAATTATTTTAAATTTTACCCCCCAAAAAGAAGAGCAAACACTTTTAAACTCATAAGTCCAGCATTACACTGCTACCAAAACCAGGGAAAAACAACACAAGAAAACGACAGGTCAATATCTATGATAAACATGGATACTGCAATTTTCACCAAAGTATTAGCAAACTGAATCCAACAGCACATTAAAAGGATCACACACTATGACTGAGAGAGATTTATCTCTGGGAGTCATGGATGGTTCAACCTATACATTTCAATCAATGTGATACACCCCATTAACAGAATGAATAATAAAAATCACACAATTATCTCCATAGATGCAGAAACACATTTGACAAAAATTCAACACCTTTTATGATTAAAAAAGCTCTCAACAATTATGTATAGAAAGAGTTTGCCTTAATGCAATATAAGGACTATATATAAAAACCCCACAGTTAACATCATACTCGACAGTGAAAAACTTTTAAGTTTTTTTCCCTAAGATATGCAACAAGGTAAGGATGCCTCTATTCAATGTAGTGTTGGAAATCCAAGCCAAAGCAATTGGACTAAATAAATAAATAAATGCCATGCAAGTTAGGATGGAAGAAGTAAAATTATCTCTACTTGCAGGTGGCATGGTCTCATATGTTGAAAACCTTAAAACATGCTACAAGAATACTGTTAGAAGTAATAAATGAATTTAGTAAAGTTACAGGATTCAAAATTAACATACATAGCTCAGTTACATTTTTATACATTAATAATAAACAATCTGAAAAGGAAATTAAGAAAGCAATCCCATTTAAAATAGCACCAGAAAGAATAAAATACGTAGGAATAAACCTATCCAAGGAGGTGAAAACTTGTTCACTGAAAACTATAAAACAGTAATGGGAAAACTAAAGTAGGCATAAATAAATTGGAAGGTATCCTGGGTTCATGGACTGAAAAAATTAGTATTGTTAAAATGTCTGTCCTACCCAAAGCAACATATAGATTTGATCAATTCGTATCAAAGTAACTAAGTAATTTTTTACAGAAATGGAAAAAAAAATCCTAAAGTTAATAAGGCATCACAAAAGATGCTGAATAGCCAAAACAATCTTAAGCAAAACAAACAAACACAAACAACCAAATAAAGCTGGAGGCATCACACTTACTGGTTTCAAAATATGTTACAAATCTGCAGTAATTAAAACTGTGGTACTGGCATACAAATAGACATATAGAACAATAGAACAGAATACAGAGCCTAGAAATAAACCCATGGATATATGTTCAACTAATTTTCAGCAAGGGTGCCAAGAATACAAAATAGAGAAAAGATATTATCTTCAATAGATGATATTGAGAAAACTGGATATCCATATCAAAAAGAATGAAACTGGACCTTTGTCTTATGCTATACTCAAAAGGAATTAAAATCTTAAAGGTAAAATCTGAATCTATAAAACTTCTAGAAGGAAGCAGGAGAAAACCTTCTTGACATCGGTTTTGGCAATGGTTTCTCCAATATCCCACTAAAAACACAATCAGCAATAGCAAGAACAGTCAAGTAAGACTACATCAAAATAAAAAAGGGGCTACACAGCAAGGGAAACAATCAACAGAGTGAAATGGCAACCTATAGACTAGGAGAAAATATTGCCAAATAATTTATTTAATGAGAGGTAAATTTCTAAATTATATAAGGAACCCTTATACCTTAATAGCAAAGACAAACAAACAAAAAATAACCCAAATAAAGAACGGTTAACAGACTTGAATAGACATTTCTCCAAAGAATACATAAAAATGAATACATAAAAAAGATATATGAAAAGATTACTAATCATCTGAGAAGTGAAAATCAACGAATGAGGAGATACCACCCCATACTTCCTAGGATGACTATTATTAAAACACAACAAAACAGCCTGTCATTCCAGTGTTTTGGGAGGCTGAGGCAGAAGGATTACTTGAGGTCAGGAGTTCAAGACCAACCTGGGCAACATAACAAGACCCTGTCTCTACAAAAAAATTAAGAAATTAATCAGGTGTGGTGGTGTGCACTTGTAGTCTCTATTTGGGAGGCTAAAGGTGAGAGGATTGCTTGAGTCCAGGAGTTTAAGGCTGCAGTGAACTACAAATGTGCCAGTGGCGCACCGGCCTGGGTGACAGAGCAAGACCTTATCTCCTAAAAAGAAGGAGTTGGAGAAATTGAAACCTTCGTACACTGTTGGTGGCAATGTAAAATGGCACAGCTATTTTGAAAACATTATGGAGGTTTCTCAACAGAGTACAAATAGAACTATCATATGATCCAGAATTCCTACTTCTGGGTCTTTATAAAAAAAAGAGACAAACAACCTGCATGTTCACGGAGAGACGAATACAGAAAGAAACTGTGTACAAATACAATTGATTATTGTTTAGCCTTAAAAAAAGAAGGAAATCCTACCATTTGTGACACCATGGATGGACCTGAAAGATACTATGCAATATGAAACAAGTCAGTCATGGAAGGACAAATACTGGATGATTTCTCCTATGTGAAGCATCTAACATAGTCAAATTTACAGTCGTAGATAATCAAATCATGTTTACCAGGGGATAGAAAGGACACCATGGAGGTGTTGTTCAAGGTTTACAAATACCCAGTTATACAAGATACTCATCCTGCAAATTGATGAGTTCTTGCAAATTGTGGTACAACATAGAGCCTAAAGCTTGCAATAATGTATTGTAAACTTAAAAAGTTTATTAAGTGAGTAGATCTCATGTTAAGCGTTCTTACCACAAACAAACAAAGGAAAATAAAAGTGACACAAGAGAACCAAAAGAACTTTTAGAGGTGATGTATATGTTTATTACCTTGATTATGGACATAGTAACACAAGTAATACATATGTCCATACTCCCATTAAATATGTTTAGGCTTTTTGTATGTACAAATTATATGTCTGGAAAGCTAAGGAAAAAAAGCCTCACTATAGATAAATCTAAATGTAATTACAAAAATGTTTAAGTAACCCATAGGAAATCAAGAGAAGAAAACAATGAAAGAATAAAACAGAGGAATCTAACAGAAAACAAAAAATAAAATGGTAGTCTTAGCATTAACCTGTCTATAATTACATTAAAATTTACAGTAAATGGTCTAATTATGCAAGGTATAAGAAAGAGACTGGCAAATTGGGCTTCAAAACATTATTCAGCTATGTGTTGTTAACAAAAAACTAATTTCAAATTGAATGTTACAGGCAGATTGAAAATAAAATGATGGAAAAATATGTATCATTCAAAAATTAGTTAAAGAAAAGTAGGATTGAGTAACTGTCTGAATATCTGATAAAGGAAATTTCAGCACAAAGAGAATTATCAGAGGTGGAGAGAGATACTATATAATGATAAAAGATTCAATCCACTAATAAGGCATAGCCATTCTAAATGGGGATGCATTAAATAATAAAGCAACAAAATATATGGATAGAAAACTGAAATGAGAAATAGGCAATTCTACAAATATAGTTGGAGATGTCAATACTTCTCTCTATAAACTAGACAGGAAATTAGAACAACTATACATAAAAGTAGGATATATATATAGAAAATCTGAGCATCCTATTAACCGATAGTATGTAATTGACATTTATATAACACCACCCAACAACAGCCAAATATACATTTTTTCAAGTGTCCATGAAATTCTGTATAGACTATAGCCTTAAATCAAATATCAACAACTATCCCTAAAATAAATATCAATAAATTTAATAGAATTTAAATCATACATGGTGTGCTATCTGATAACAGAAAGATAAGAGGAAAATCTCCAAATACTTGGAAACTATTACACATTTCTAATAATTCCATTAGTCAAGGAGGAAGTCTTGTGTGTGTGTGTGTGTGTTTTTATTTTATGTTTTTAATTGTATAATTCAGTGTTTTTTTTTGTATATTTTATCATTTCAATAGGTTTTTCTGGAACAGGTGATATTTGGTTACATGAATAAGTTCTTTAGTGGTAATTTCTGAGATTTTGGTGCTCCCATCACCACAGCAATGTACACTATACCCAATGTGCAGTCTTTTATTCCTCACCCCCTCCCATCCCTTTCCCCAAGTCCCCAATGTGGTATATATGTACACCACATTTTCTTTATCCTCTCGTTGATTGATGGGCATTTGGGCTGGTTCCATATTTTTGCAATTCCAAATTGTGCTGCTATAAACATCTGTGTGCAAGTGCAAGTATCTTTTTTCTATAAAGACTTCTTTTCCTCTGGGTAGATAACCAGAAGTGGGATTGCTGGATCGAATGGTAGATCTACTTTTAGCTACTTAAATAATCTCCACACTGTTTTCCATAGTGATTGTAATAGTTTACATTTTCACCAATAGTGTAAAAGTGTTCCCTTTTCACCACATACACACCAGCATCTATTATTTTTTATTTATTTATTTTTATTATGGCTATTCTTGCAGGAGTAAGGTGATACCACCTTGTGGTTTTGATTTGTGTTTTCCTGATAGTGATGTTAAACATTTTTTTTCATATGTTTGTTGGCCATTTGTATATCTTCTTTTGAGAATTATCTATTCATGTCCTTAGCCCAAAAGAGGATGGTGTAAAAGAAATAAAGAAACGGTTAATGAAATAAAAATATAAATACAAAATATTAAAAGTTGTGGAACACAGCTAAGGCAATGCTTACAGGAAAATTTATAGCACCGAATTAGAAAAGAGGGAAAATATCATATCAATGATCTATGCTTCCCACTTAAGAACTAGAAAAAGAAGAGCAAAATTAACCCAAAGCAAGCAGAAGGAACAAAATGATAAAGAGTGAATATTAGTGAAACTGAAAACCAATGAAGTTGAGAAAATTAGGAAAACATGCATCTGGTTCTTTGAAAAAGTGAATAAAACTGACAAACCTGTCAAGACTGACAAAGGAAAAAGAAGAGACAAATTATCAACATCATGCATGAAACCAGGGAGATTACAGGCCTTGCAAATATTAATGGAATAATAATACTAAATACTTCTACACACATAAACTAGACAGTTTGGATGAAATGAAACACTTCTACAGAAAAAAACAAAAACTACAAAAACTCACCCACCATGAAATAGATAATTTGAATAATTGTATAACTATTGAGGAAATTGATTTCATAGTTTTAAAATTCACAAAAGAGAAACACACAAGCCTAGATTGCTTCTGGAGAATCTGAAGCAACTGGAGAATTATCCTGATCACGTAAAGGTAACACCAATTCTGTACAATATATTCCAAAAAAATAAAAAAGGAACACCTCCTAATTTATATTATGAAGCTAACATTATCTGGGTACCAGAATGAAAGGCAGCACAAGAAAGGAAAACCACATATCAATGTTCCTTAAGATTATAGGCACAGAAATCTTTAAAAATATTAGTGAATACAATTCAACAGTATATAAAAATACATACTATGACCAAGTGGGACCAAGTATAGGAATTCAAGGATGGTTCAACATTCTAAACCGATGAACATAATCCACCTTATTAAAAGACTAAAGAAGAGATATCATATCAATTCATGCAGGAAAAAAGAAAAAAAACAAAAACATACGGCAAATTTCAGCATCTATTTGTGACAAAAACTCTCAGAAAAATATGTTTAGAAAGCAACTTCCTCAACTTGCAAAAGAACATCAAGAAAATACCTACAACTAACATTATGCTTAATGGTGAAAGAACACTTTTCCCACATTATTGGGAATAAAGCAAGAATGTCCACTATCACTTCTCTTTTCAACATAGTGCCAGAAAATAGCCAGTACAAAAAGGTGGGAAAAGGAAACAAAAGGGATAGAAATTGGAAAAGAAGAATTACAACTCTTTTTGCAGATCAAATGATCACCTATGTAAAAAATCCTTGAGAATATACAAAAAATATATTAGAACTAATAAGTAAGGTTAGCATTGTCTCAGTATGCGAGATAAACATACAAAACTTAATTATATTTCTATATACTAGCAATGAGAACATGGAAGCCACAATTTAAAATACAGTTTATCATCATTCAAAAAAAATGAAATACTTAATATATAAATCTAACAATACATGCACAGTACTGCTGTGATGAAAACTACATAACACTGATTTAAAAATAAAGATCTCAATTCTACCAAAATTTATATACAGCTTCAATGCAATTCCTATCAAAATTCTATAAGATTGTAGATGTAGTCAAGATTATACTACATTTTATATGGAAATATAAACAAGCTAGAATTGCTAAAACATCTTAGAAAAACAAGAAAAAAGTGGGATGCATCAGTTACCTTATTTTTAGACACATGTAGCTATCGTAATCAAGACTGTGGTGGTATTGATAACACATGGGCACACAGATCAATAGAACAGAAAATAAAACCTAAAAACAGGTTCATGCAATATGTTCAAATGAATTTTGGCAAAGGTACAAATGTAATTTAATGAAGTAAAATAGTCTTTTCAATAAATGGTCCTGGAGCAATTGGGTATCCATAGCCAAAACAACAATAACATCAAAAACCCTCAGTCTAAGTTTCATACTTTATACAAAAATTAACTCAAAATAGGTCAAGCAGTTGTGTAAGATGTAAAGTTACAGAATTTTAGAAAAGTAATACTTTTGGGGATCGAGGACTAGACAGAGTTCTTAGACCTGACATCAAAAGTATACTTTGTAAAAGGAATAAAAGATAAAATGCACATAATCAAATATTTTTTCAAAAATTTTGCTCTATGAAAGACCCTGTTAAGAGAATGAAAAGATAAGCTACAGATTTGGGGCAAGTATTTGCAAACTCTATGTATTTGTTTGCTAGGGCTGCCATAACAAAGTACCACTAGGTAGCTTAAAGAGAATTGTATTTATTTATTTACAGTTCCGGAGGCTAGAAGTCCAAGATCGAGGCATCAGCAAAGCTGGTTTCTTCCGACGTCTCTCTCATTGACTTGTAGATGCTCTTCTTCTCCCTGTCTTTACGTGTTTTTTCCTCTGTGAAAGTGTTTGTGTCCAAATTTCTTATAAGAACACCAGTCATACTGTATTAGAGCCCACCCATATGGTCTTAACTAATTTACCTCTTAGAACCCTATCTCCAAATACAGTTACATTCTGAGTTATTGGAGGTTAAGAATTCAGTATATGAATTTGAGGGGAAACGATTCAGCTGAAAACACCATTTATCTGAAAAAGGACTAGTATATAGAAAATGTATACAACTCTCAAGCCTTAACACACATACACACGCACGCATGCGCGCGCACACATACACACACACGTCAAAAACATATGAAAAAATCTAAAAAAATTGAACAAAATCCAGAAGAGGAATTTCACCAAAGGGTATATACAGATGGCAAAATAATTATGTGAAAAAATATTCAATATCATTAGCTGTTAGAGAAATGCAAATTAAAACCACAATGAGATACTAATATATAATATTCAGAATGGCTAAAATTAAAAAATATAGTGACAATAAATACTGGCATATATGCAGAGAAACTGGTAGGAAAATAAAATAGTACAGCCACTCTGGAGAAGATTTTGGCAGTTTCTGAAAAAACTAAACATGAAATAATCATATGATTCAGCAATTGCAATACTGAGAATTTATCCCAGAGAAATGAAGGCGTTATGTTCACATAAAAGCTTGTACGTGAGTGTTTAAAGCAGTTTTATTGGTAATGGCCCCAAACTGGAAAATAATGCCCTTCAATGAGTGAATGGTTAAACAAATTGATACCTACGTACCATAGTATAGTACTCAACCAGAAATACTAACAAATTATTGATATACATGCAGCAACCTGTATGAATGTCCATAGAATAATGCTATTTATGTATAATTATTTCAACAATAGAAAAATTATATTTTCACTGCTTAGCATGCTTAGAATACTCAGTTTTATTATGTAACTACTATTTACTATGTTCCAGTTTTGTTCTATGCCTGGGGTTTACAGTTAATAAAACATGGCCCTCTTGTTCCTCAGTGTTTACCAAGTGATCCTTAGAAATACTGATTTAAATAATACAAAAGGTTCCATGCTAATGTGGGGAGTTTCACACAGATTTTTTACCATTTTGTGTGACTATTAAAGTGAACATAATATTAAAAGAATAAATAAAAAGGTAAAAATTATATGATTTTTCCTTATTTGAAATAAACACTTATGGGATTGGTACGTTTTAAACTTTTCCAATATGCTGAGAAAATGTTTGCCAAATTTGGATTTTTAAACAAAATTAACTGACATAATTGTACATATTTATGGCATTCATGGTGTTTCAAAACATATAGTGTACAGTGATCCAATCAGCATAGTTAGCATATTCATCATCTCAAACATTGATCATTTCTTTGTGTTGGGAACATTCACGATCTTCCTTCTGGCTATCTAAAACTATACAATATTATTATTAACTATAGTCATTCTGCAATAGTATTAACAGTAGAACCTATTCCTCCTATCTACATGTAATTTTCTATCCTTTGACAAATCTTTTTCTATCTCTTCCTTCCCTTTACCTTTCCCAGTCTCTAGTATCCTCTGTTCTACATTTTACTTCTATGGTATCAAATATTCTTATGGAAAATATTCACAAATAAAATAGAAAAAGATAAACTTTATGGACGAGATAGTAGAACTAAAAACATGGAAGTAGGAAAGATAAAAATTATTTAAGTACAATAGGCATTTAGAATGTCAAATTAATTGGGAAATTGTTTTGCATCATTTTATACAATGTGACTAGAATATAGTTTTAGAATTAGTTTTTAAACTACTCTTACTGTCAACATACAACACACTCTTATCCATATGAGTCATAATTATAAAAGTCCTTAATTTTCTTTTGAATATCTCACTCTACTTCGTTCCAGGATTAGTAATAGCCCCTGTTTCATTTCAGACAAGTAGTATAGAATTTCTGTTATTCTACCAATCATTTCATTGATTGTTGATAGTTTTTTGCCTAAGTGTCTTTTGTTCTTTGCTAAGGCTTTACTATAATTCCTTTGATTGGATTGAAAACATTTGTAGTGATTATCTTTTATAGTTAATTTGTTGATTTCATAATTTTACATTATATTAGCTTGGATAAATTAATTAGTACATTTCTCTCTTTAGATAAAATTTTGTAAGTATCAAATATAATAATGTATGTGGAAGTCCCTTATAAACCCCAAAACACTATATCATTTTAAGTATTGCTATAAAACTGTTGACAGATAACATTGTTTGCATGCTTGAAACCTCACAACAACCCAGTGAGCTGTACCATTGTTATCTCCGTTTTACAAATGATGAAAACATGAGACAGATAGGTTATTTACCCTGTAACACACAGCTAGCAAGTGGTAGAACTAGGATTTAAACAAATGTAGTTTTTCTTCAGAGCCATCACTTCTTTAATGGAGGAAATGTATTGTTATTATTATTATGTTTTAGAAAGAGAGTTCCTTAGTCTTCAGACACCAAATGGTTTATGGCATTTGTAAAATTTTGCAGGGTCTATATTGCCACTTTTCAAGATCATTGTTTTATGTCATGAGAAAGCTTAAGTATTGTCTGGAGGTTACTTGTTCTCTGGAAGGGACACTCATACTACCCATAGCTAATGAATATTCTGTTTTTCTGTTTAATGAGAAGGAATTGTTCATGACTCAGTGAGAAGCAGGACTCTGATGTAAACTGCAATATGAGCTTAATGGTTCTCTACTGATGAGAACTGCTTCTGACCAGGGCTTCTTGGGCCTAATCATCTAAATTCCCTCCTGTATTCTTCCTCCTTTTCCAACACTTCTGCCCCCAGCCCCATGCCACCACTTATGCACTTTTACGCCATTACTCTCAACCCCTTTAATCCTAAGCCACAGGTGGCATCATGAGCACAAATGTAATTAACATAAAAGAAACATACAGATTTGTGGAAATCACATCTGTACTAGAAACTAGTAAAAGATAATATTCTTACAAAATATTAATAGCTCTGGATAATTTTAGACATAGCAAAGACTTTTTTGTCAGATACAATGAAGGTGAGACTGCTATGGTCTAAATGTGGCCAGTCCAAAATTTGTATGCTAAAATCTAATCTCCAATGTGATGTATTTGGAGGTGGAGACTTTTGGAGGTGATTAGATCATGAAAGTAGAACCCTCATAAATAGGATTCATGTTCTTTGTAAAGAGGCCCCAGAGAGATAGGTCCCCTTTCCTTCACATGAGGACATGGTGGGAAGGTATCATCTATTAACCAGGAAATGGGCCTTAATCCAACACTAAAACTTATAGTAGCTTTATCTTGGACTTCCCAGCCTCCAGAACTGATAGAAATAAGTTTCTGTTTTTTATAAGCTACTCAGTCTGTGTATTTTGTTATAGCTACCCAGATGGACTAAGACATAACTGAATCAAAAGAAGAAACTAAGGCAGCCTGACTTTAAGCTATTCTTCCTGAAACAAAATATAAAATCACAGGAACTAGAGGAAATTCTACAAAACCCTCTATGTTTTCAGGGTGTTGATAGAACAAGTGACAGGATCTATTACTACAGAATAGGTTTCGTGGAGAGATTCAAGTACAGTCAGGGTTACAATAAATATCAAATGGTATATGACAGGACTCATGTGAGACAGAACAGCTAGGAGCTTCAGAAAAGAACTTAGACTCAGCCACATAACTGAAATAGTTGATAACCTAAATAAAAAATTCAATATGAGAAAGCTGACCTTTGACAGAATGGCTTCACCAAACTGAAAATAAATATATAAAGTTATGAGGAAAAATGTAGACATTCATGTGACATTTGTGAATAAGAAGGAATTACGGTAGAGAAAATTAAAACAAATAAAGGAGAAGCAATAATCAAGGAAATAATGGATAAAACATCCTGAATCTGAGTACTGGGCAAAATTCTGTGAGCAAAGTGCATATATTTTCTTTAAAAATCTTTGAAGTTCAATTCTCTATTCACAGGAAAAAATGCAGAAGTATTTATATTTCTGATGAATTTTTTGAATGTAAGAAATCACTAGGCAAATAGAGGTGTTGGCATGAGTGTAGAGCCTGTGAGGCAGAGTGGAAAGCA
The DNA here is from genome assembly GCF_002776525.5 of Piliocolobus tephrosceles. NCBI lineage: Eukaryota > Metazoa > Chordata > Mammalia > Primates > Cercopithecidae > Piliocolobus > Piliocolobus tephrosceles. Next base: position 147,966,919 of record NC_045434.1, read on the forward strand.
TTTGCAAAGGCACAGAGGTATTGATAGAGCTTGGCACATGCGAGTGACAACAAGTAGTTTCGTGTTCTTGAAGTTTAGAGGATATGTTTGGGCACGTCAAATGATGCTGGAGATAAAAACGGGATTAAAATAGCAAAGGGTGTTATATGTAATACTAAGGAGACAGGACTTTATCTTGCAAGATCTTGGGGAAACATTTTAGGCATTTATATGACCTGATTTTTATTCTAGAAAAATCATCCTGTATTCTGTAATTTTGGAGTGAAGGGAAATTGAATATAGGGGAATTGGGAGTCTATTATAATAGTTTAGGTATAGTGTATAAGGAACAGATTGAAGAGCTATTTGATAGAATTTAGTGATTTATTGAATGGAAAAGGTTGCAAGAGAAAGAGGAATATGGGTTTATTACTTGTTTGACAAGAATAGTTTTTGTGACTATACAGATAATTCAATATTATTGTGGATTGGTTCAAGTTAGGAAGATCATTATTTATGGTTTTGACATGAAAGTAAGTAAATGGAATTGGAAGTTTATTTTATATGCCTGTAATTTAAGAAAGAATGTCTGACAGGAGATTGCAGCTATGTGAATAATCTAGGTATGTGAGGCAGTAAGATATAGCAAGGAAGGTGGTCACTTGAGAAGAGTTAGCCAAGAAAGATGAAAAAGAATGAAAATCTAAATTAAATCAAATGTTTAAATGTTTGCAGAAGAAAATAAACCAGCAAAACAGACTAAGAAAAGTTTAAAAGGGAGAAAAAGAGTGTGATGTCTTTGTATCCATGCAGACATCACAAAATATTTGAGCTACAAGAATAAATTAATTGACGTTGGTAAGTCAAGCTTGGGGACCAACAATGATGATTTCTTAGTATATTAATAGTCAATTGATAATCAAATGCCAGTTATAGACAAGATAGCTCAGTTAGTCCAGATATGTAAGATGAAGAGGTGTTAAATTTGGTGAGCTTATATGGAGAAGATAGACCAATGATTGCATTAGAGTATAATTTGTCAGCTAAAAACATCAGGATTAATAAATAGAGACGTTATTCAAAAAGCTGATTGAAAGTGAGGGAAAGGAACTATTGCAATAGTCAGAGTGGGATTATTACAATATGGAGAATGTTCTGACTATAAGATCTGCAAAAATCTCAAGGGTTAGGCAAAAGAGTTTCTCATTTATAAGGAAGAATAAACAAGACTAGAAATAAGTGAATATGGGGAAGTGGAATAAAGAAAAGTAGTATGGTCTGACCTTAGAGCACCGACTGTTTTACCCTGAGACAAACCTATTCTCAGGAGGGGTTGTTAAAGGGAGACTGTGTGCTGGCTTGGGCTGATGGTGAGCCAAAGTTCAGGGGCCCAGGGGAAGGAAATAATCTTAACCAAAGTTTGGCTAACAAATATTTTGTTCGAATTGATCAATAGGGACAAAACCTTTCAGCTAATTGTTAAAGAAGGGAAGAATGGGAATTTGGAAGGTCTGTGTCAGGCCTTGTTAGAGATAAACAAGAAAGACATCCAAAAGTATTATTCAAGTCAGTCATAAAGAACAGGGTGCTTCTTTTCAGTAAGCCATTTCCTGAAACAAAGGACTAGGGAGATTTCTTAACTTTCACTGTTTTCGAAGAATACAGGGGTCAGCTAAAACTTAACATTTTCGAGTGTGACAAATTAATTATTTCACAGGACACAGGATAATATTGTATAAAGTCACTGAATGCAGATAAACATCAAGAAAGTCTTCTTGGGGGAAGGAACTGAGTCTCCCAAAGACTAAAATTGTGAGACAAATCATTGAGAAAGGCAGTTCAAGAAATACAGATGGCATTTGTAAAAAGCATTTAAGTTTGATTATCAGGTAATTCTATGTAGGATGAATGGAGATGAGATTAAGGAGCTAGGATGGGGCTAGATCAAGAAGGACTTTGTGTGGCAAATCAAGAAATTTGTAATTTGTCTTTCAGTGGTAAGCCAATGCAATATATTAATCCAGAATGCTATATGATAAGATTTACATTTTGGAATGCTCAATCTAGCAATAGTGCATTTTATGGTTTGGAGGGAGTGGGGGAACAGGAATTAATGAAGATATAAATTAGGAGAATTTTAGTAAGTTAGGGAAGTGATGATAAAGACATGGGAAAAGCAATGGCAGAAAATAGAAGACAAAGAGAGGTAAGACTGATATTTGGGATGTTGAATGTACTGAATCTAGTAACATTTGCATGCAGGGAAGCATAAAAGAAACGCGAACCTAGGATGGTTCCAGGGTTTCTGGTTTAGGCAACTGTGGCCAGTGGTACCATTTACTAAGGTAGAGTATATGAGAAAGCAGGTTGGGAAAGAAGATTCATATTTGGGAAAGTTGTATTTAGTTAGATATCAGTTTGACTATATTGTTATGTAGCTCAGGAGAGAGGTCAGGCGTAAAGATAGAAATCTGAGAGTCTGTAGCACAAAGGTGAGTGTTGAAGCTATGAATTTAGAAGTGGTCATTTGGAGAATGCGTAGAGATTAAAAAGCGACATGGGGAAAGTTCTTTCAATGTAACAGTGAAGTGATAAACATGGTATGTATAGTTTTTTTTTTTTTTTTTTTTTTTTTTTTTTTAAGTGTAGAAGCAAACAAACTTTAGAGAAAAACTGAAAGGAGTGTAGTACAGAATCTAAGGCAAGTATTTCAAGGAGGGACTGTCCAATGTTAACTCTTAAAAAAATGACCTTGGATGATAGGGATAGAAGCTGGTGGAATGAGATACAGAAAAAAAAGAAAGTGGGAGAAAAAAATGTGGAATTCTGTTTCTAGATTTTGGGCTCTTCGTGAAAGTTAGATATAAAGGTTTCAGAATTGGGATTTAAGGATAGGTAAAGTTATATTTATAAATGAACAGATAGTGCTAGCAGAGGGAGAGTCTTAGAAAATAAATGTTAGACTCATAACAGTGACAGAGTGCCAATCTTCAACAAATAGAGTGATACTTCTTGTTTTAAGTTCGAGTAGAAGGCACTTCTACTCAGTATAGATAGGAATATAGTTAAATTTACAGAGAATGGAGTCAATTGATGGAGTTCAAACTTGATGGCTCTAGTTTCTCTGTGAAAAAAGCAGGGTATTTAGGAAGCTCCAGGGAATGGACTGGAAGAGTATTAAATAGTGTCAAAGGTTTTCAGTAGCTAATGTTAGGAATAGAATCAAGACAGAGACAAGGAAAGAAGTTTCTAATTAGCAATGAGTGTTTGAAAGTATAAATCGGAAGTAGCACTAATCCACAAGGTGTTGTGATTTTTTTTTTTGTTTCCTGTATACTTTATTATTGAGTGTATATGCGGAAAAGGTGTATGTTCTAAGTGTAATAGGGCTGATAATCTTCAGAAGAGGTGCTTCATAAAGAATGCAATTGTGAGTATTTTTAATGTGTTATCTTCTATTCAAAACATAAATGGTGACCTTATTTCTAACCAGTCAAGTTGTCAATGAAATATACTGAGCCTACCATCTCAAATCTAAAAGTTTTCAAGAAAGGAGATCTTTCTCAAAGGCAATATAGGATATTTTCCAAGATAATTTGCTGCGTTCCAATAAAAGTGTCCAACATTCTAGTTAAGCTACAACAAAATTTTTAACTAGTATAAATTATTTTATGAATCAAAGTATATCAATTTTCTTTATGGGGACTGACAGAGTATTTGCAGTTTCATTGAACACCTGTTCATGTCACTACCATTTAGAGAGCAGAATGATTATGGTTAAAGTTTTATACATATATATCAGATTGGGAAAATAATCTTTGATGGAAAAAGTTATCATCAATAATCTTACATTTTGTGTAGAGAATTGAAATTATTTGATGCTACTAATTATTGTTCTTTTACTCTAATAATAAAAATATATTAATTATTTTTATTAATCAGTTTCATTGCTCTAAAGAAATACCTGAGGCTGGGTAATTTATAAAGAAAAGAGGTTTATTTTGACTCATGGTTCTATAGGGTATATAGGAAGTATGGTGCTGGCATCTGCTTCCTGTGAGGGCCTCAGGAAGCTTACAATCATGGTAGAAGGTGAATGGGAGGCAGGCAAGTCATATGGTGAGAGAGGGAGCAGGAGACAGAAGGGGTGGTCCCACAACCAGATCTCATGTGAACTATATGAGCAAGAAGTCACTCATCATCAAAGGGATGACACTAAGCCATTCAGGAGGGAACGGCCCCCATGATCCAATACCTCCCACAAACCCCTATCTCTACCATTGGGGATTACATTCCAACATAAGATTTGGAGGGGACAAGCATCCAAAGATATCATAATTTAACTATAATGCCTATAAGACCTTGTGAACATTTTATTAGTTTATTTATACCAATAGATTACCAAGTTTAAAATATCTTTTGGAAATACTTTCGTGAAAGATAAAAATTATTAATTATATTTTCTTTATACAGGGAACAACCTATGAAGAGGAAATTAATAATATTCAATATATTATTTCAAAAATTAATGCAATTCTGGCTCATAATTCACCAGTTTTGATTGTTCAAAGATGGATACGTGGTTTCTTAGTTAGAAAAAAATTGAGGTATGTTTTGTTTTCTTTACCATTTGAATATTGAAATAAGGTGAAGAAATAAGTGATCAAAAGTCAATTCTCCAATAATTTGCATTTTTGTATTCTCTATCATCAAAATGGTATAGTCTGTTTAACCTAACTTTAAGAAAAATATCACACACTCTATAGTAATATAATATTTAGAATAATTAACATTTGATATTTTATTTTTTTCTTTTCAATTTACCATATAAATACAAATGTAAGCCATGGATTATAAAATGGGATACAATAGAAATATAAAACATGGAACATATATGGAAGATTTTATATTTTGTTTAGATACAAATACAATTTTGCTGAGACATCTGCTACCACATCAATCTATATTGTCCTTTATTTAGTTATCTTTTACTTTTTTCTTGTTCCTTGCATTCCTTTGCAGTAGCTAAGCTTTGCAAATAAATGAAAACCTTTTTTTTTTTTTTTTTTGCTAGAATTTCTTAACATTGTACTTGCAGAGATAAGATAGGATACTCTGTCATCAATTTATAGTATTGGTCATACCAAACGTCAAACATATGAAAAACTAAATGAAAATTTTCATATAGCTTATTGTAAATAGTAAAATTCAGAAGATAGAAATGAAATTTGGCCCTAAAATATAGATAGGATTAACATAGATCTGGAATAAGAAAATGGATGTTGGTAAAGCAAGATTAGGAAGTTTCACTGAAATGAGATTCAACATTCTATGATAAGATAGACACAATGAGACACAATGCCCTCCAGCATAAACCAATATATGCTAAATCATAGGTGGCAATAGTCCTGATAAAGAGAAACAAGTATGAGGAATAAGTAGCAAAACTGACTATAAATACAGTGCTCTGACTTCTGAGGAAGTGGTTCCACATAATTTTCACACTGAGGTCAAAATATGAGAGAACATAATTTCACATTGGAGACAAGTCAAATTAACTGAGTAAAGGAGGTGCAAAAGAATCAATCAGGTAGTTGCTGAAAATGCCTATTTAAAATATTAATTCTGTCTTTATTTTGCATTTGAATTTAATGTGCTCTTTATATTAAATACAGGTCTAATTAAAGGATATTGTTTTTGGTTTATACCTCAGGGAATTTTTTCTCTGGTAGAATGAAAGTTCTCACTGACGCTCATATAACATGAGATAAAAACTTTCTTTATGGGAAGAATCTTTAAAAACTAAGCATGTATAAATAGAATTTGAGAGTTTTGCAGGAAGAGATTTCAATAATAATATATGCCAGGGTTCAAGACAAACTGATTTGTATTTTCTCCCTCTTTAAAGCTCTGTTCTATTAGGCACATTACTTACCTACGCTGGGCTTGAATTTCTTTATCTGTAAAACTGTAAAGAACAGGGGCTAATAACAGTACTTAATTTCTATTTTTTGTGGGAATTGAGATGATCAATATAATGCTCTTAGCACCTAGCAAAAGTAGATATTACATTCTTATTAGCTATTAATATTTTGTTTTTTATTTTTTGAGATGGAGTCTCGCTCTGTCTCCCAGTCTGGAGTGCAGTGGCACGATCTCGGCCCACTGCAAGCTCCCCTCCTGGGTTCACGCCATTCTCCTGCCTCACTCTCCCAAGTAGCTGGGACTACAGGCACCCGCCACCATGTCCGGCTAATTTTTTGGATTTTTAGTAGAGATGGGGTTTCACCATGTTAGCCAGGATGGTCTCGATCTCCTGACCTCCTGATCTGCCCGCCTCAGTCTCCCAAAGTACTGGGATTACAGGCGTGAGTCACCACACCTGGCCTTAAAAATTTAATTATTATTGTTGTTGTTATATTTAGTGCTCTCTGTGTTGTTTGGTACCATGGGAAATTTCCCTTGGATTTCTTGCTCCCTTCCAGCACGCACAGAGTAATCTTTCAAAAATACAAATTTAATCATTTTATCCACCTACTTAAAGTCCTTCAGTGGCTTTCAATTTGTTTAGGACAAATGTTTGGAATATTGCTTCTTTGATGTGTTTCACATATTTTTACTCACATCACAAGCTCTTACCATACTGTATTATAGTCATCTCTATAATTAACTATATCTCCATATGTACTATAAACTGTATGAGACTGTATCTCTGTTTTCCACTCTGTATCTTTAACATGTAACAGAATGCCTGACACATGTTAGGTGCTCAAAATATTTTCTGAATTGATTAATACATCAATAAATGGAGAGACAGTGGGAGCTGAAATCAGATCTGGATTCATTCATGGAAAGGTGAAAGTAAGAATTAGGAAATATGAAGAGCTCCCCTCAGAGGCAACTATAGATTCCCACAACCTAGTGTCTGAGTGATTAGTCCTTTTGTGCGTCTATTTATAGGCATGAGAAATGTCTCCCCACACCCAAATATTTTGTACTTTGAAATTTTCAACTAAAAGTACTCGAAATATGTATGGCTAAAATTTATAAAATTATTATGATTAATGCTATTATCTTTTAGAGTGGTAGTATTTCTAGTGTGGGTGATTGAATATAAGGAAAGTATACTTTTATTCTTAGAATGAAATGTGATTAGATTGATAGCCTCCTAAACCTATGTAAAGGCAGCTATATTGAGATCATAGGGAGGATTATTGGTTGCGTTGATGGGTTGTAAAAAAGGAAAAAGAATGGAAAAGAATATAGGAAACAAACATTTATTGAATGTGCAATATATGTAAAGCACCATATTAGGTACATTAATCCATTTTATTATTTAATAAAACAGAGCTTTTGAGTCTTTCTGTATTTTCTGTTTTACAGATGAAACATTGAGACTTTAAACTTGGTGGGGAAGCTAATATATGAATCAATATCAGACAGCTATTTTGTGTTGGGCATTTGTGGTCAGTTATGAGAAGATGAAACTGCATGTAAATCCATATCAGATTCTGGTGTTTAACATTTTCCAAATTCCTTGCTCCTTTTACTTTTCAAACAACACTCCTGAAGTCAGCTTTTCCAAACAGCTCTAGTTCTTTCAGTAAGGAATGGTATTTGGAAACTAAGATATAGAAACTAGATGTATTCATTGCTATTGGGGTATCATTATTTTAGCCTATTTCAGCAGACAGAATATGGATTATTCTTTCCATCATAAATTCATGTTAACACCTCAAATGTTAATCCAACACAGAAGGTTCTTCACTGCTTTCATTCAACATTATACTTCCTTTCGAATTTTGGTTGCCAACATTATTAATTTTACTCATTAGCTTAATCCTACAATATACATAAAAGAGTTTCAAAATCGCTATTACATACGACTATCAACAACGTATTTAATACAATTCAAGATTTGTTGCAGGATTTTTTAAATCATTATTAGACTGGAGATATGTTGTCAAAATACTTTATTGAATAGTTATTCATATTTATTTAAGTGACAATAGTTCTTTTTCTACTGATTTTCTTTTTAATTTTAAAAATATTTCTTATTTTAGTCTATTTCACTTAGGAAATTTTTTGTTGTTTTCATTTATAATTATAATCCTTCTGGTTTAGTCTTCACATATAAAATGAGTTTTTAAATACTGATTTTTTTCTGATTTCTATCTGCATTTCTAAATTTGCTCTTATATGTCTTATATAATTTTCTTGCTATCTTTTTGTTCATTTTGAAATAATAGGTTATAATTTTATTTTTATTTTTTATAAGCTTCACTTTCTGGCCTGCTTTCATTGTCTACGATGATGTTGTTATGCTCTTTATTTTCTTTTTATTATTATTCTTTAAAGGGTGAGATAGTGTTTTTTCTGCATTGCTGGTTCTATAAAATTAGTTTTTCTGAACTTTAAGAAGAAGCTTTTCTTTTTTCAGGATTTAAAACTACTCCTATTGTGTTTGTGTAGTATCCACAATATCATTGTTCTCTTTATGGTATCTCTGGCTCTGGTTCCTTCACTTCCTTGTTAATGTGGATATTTTTCTGTCTCTTTTCATTATTTTTCTCTGCTAATCAATTAGGATTCTATTCCCAGGAAATTGTCCTCACTTTGGGCTTTGACCTGTAAGAGAGTTTTGGCTGGTTAGTTTTGGGGGTGTAGAGTCCCAGAATGCTACATATCCTTTAGATCTTACCATAGATTTTTTGATTTATTGTATTCACACAGTAATGCCCATCCCCCCACTCCGAATTTAGCTCCTGTTCTTACTGTTTGTTTTGTTTCTTCCATCAAATAAATGCCTCATTACTTTCATCTGTTTCCTCCTGAATAATTGCTAACACAGCAGTGGGCTTACAGTTGTCAATGCTTTTTCCCCATTCATTCACATTTGGATTTCCTGAGGATACTTTGTCACATGGTACTGTTGTAGAAATTCAAAAATTTTGCCTTCTAGTTGTTATGTCTGTTTTTATGAAGGAATCTGGAGAAATTAGAAAACTATGTCACTGCCATAACTATTATCCCACAGTGCTTTAAAAAGTAGTGTTTTCATGTTAAAAGCATTATTCAGTCTGAGGTGGGCGGATCACGAGATCAAGAGATCGAGAGAATTCTGGCCAAAATGGTGAAACCCCTCTCTACTAAAAATACAAAAATTAGCTGAGTGTGGTGGTGCGCACCTGTAGTCCTATAGTCCTAGCTACCCGGGAGGCTGACTCCATCTCAAAAAAAAAAAAAAAAAAAAAAGAAAGAAAAAAAAAAGCATCATTCAATAACTATGTCTGACAAACTAAATTTCTGTGACTTTCACATTTTAGGTGATTTTTATTAAATACATATTTATTTCTTAAAACATATAAGGTGGGGATAAATGAAATATCCTATAGTTATATCATCAGAGGTATGATTAGGGGAACTTGGATATTGAAGTATCACAAGAGTAAATTTAAGGCAATTCAAATGGTTGACCTCAAATTGTTGAATATTTTCTGTATTGTAAAATAGACAAAAAAATCAGGTATAGTGAGTGAAAGTTTTAGAAAGATAAATTTCAGCTTATTTTCCAAGAAAAATGTTTAACTCTGATTGTCTGATTGTATGGTTGCAAATTTCTTTTTGCAGGTAGTGTTAATGTAGGAACCATCTAAATGCTAGGGCTGTAATAAACTAGGTTTTAGCAGAAGCGAGAGTTTACTATATGAAAAGTCTAAGATACTTAGACTGCATTTTCCAGTAAATATGATTAAAATACATTAATATATGTATTGGAAAATAATAGCAAAATAGTACGTTATGTTATCCAATGAGGAGCAAGAGAAGGAGGCACATAATCATCACTATATATGACAATTTCCTGAAAGCTTTAGTAAATTTGATAATTAAAAGAAGAAGAAATAATGTATTTGTATGTTTTACTTATTCAGTTCAGTTCTAGGTAAGAGGAATCCCCAATATCTTGGCTTAAACTTGGCAGAAGTTTTGTTTTTTGTTGTTGTTGTTTTTGAGATGGAGTCTCGCTTTGTCGCCCAGGCTGGAGTGCAGTGGCCGGATCTCAGCTCATTGCAAGCTCTGCCTCCCGGGTTTACACCATTCTCCTGCCTCAGCCTCCTGAGTAGCTGGGACTACAGGCGCTCGCCACCTCGCCCGGCTAGTTTTTTGTATTTTTTAGTAGAGACGGGGTTTCACCAGGTTAGCCAGCATGGTCTCGATCTCCTGGCCTTGTGATCTGCCCATCTCGGCCTCCCAAAGTGCTGGGATTACAGGCTTGAGCCACCACGCCCGGCCTAGAAGTTTTGTTTTTAATGTGAGAAGAGTCTGTGGTTCAAGAAGTCCAGGCCTGTGACAAAAGGCCAAAATCAAGGCACAAAATCAAGGACCCAACCTTCCTCTAACTTTTCAATCTACCTTTCTAATTTGCGTGTTTTATCTTCAAGGTCATTTATGCTCAAAATGGCTGCCAGAGTTCCAATCTTTACATCTGATTGTATGCTCGAAGACAGGCAATACTGAATGGCAGAAAGGGGCACATCTCCCCATTATAACAGCAGTTTTAATCACCCTTATTGGATTTACTGCATTTCCCTTTTCCTACATTTCCTTGGCCAGAATTCCCCTTTCCTACATTTCCTTGGCTAGAATTTAGTTGTATGGGTACACTGGCAGCTAAGAAACAGGGTCTTTTATCTGTTATCTTTGTCACCTGTATGAAATTTGGCTACTGTTACTAAGTATTAAAAAGAGAATTGGAATTGAGTCGTGTCAGGCAGTTTCTGACACAGAATATTTGAAAGCAAAAGACAAAATAATAATTATTGCCAGCAGCTACAAATGCATGTATGAACAAAGGAGAAAGGCTAGCATATCAAGAATCTAAGCATCTGTCTCATGAAGATAGAAAAATAGCAGAAGTTATACCCAAACAGAGTAAAGGGGAATAAGAAAAGTAGTATCAGAAATGAATGAAATGGAATACAAATATACAATAAACATGAGAAAATGCACATGAAAAAATTAATATATTTAAGAGTTCATTATTTATGGAGAGAAATTGGTAGTACTCCAGCAAGACTGATAAAGCAAAGAGAAAGTAAAAATATAAATTACCAACATAAATAATTTAAAAAGGCACATTGCTATAGGTCTACAGATATTAAAGTGAATAAAGAACAACTTTATACCAAAAATTACAATTTTTTTATGTGATATGAAAAAATTCTGTAAAGAAACAATTTTCAAGCTGACAAAGGAAGAAATAAAAATACTAAATAGTTGTACATACATTAAAAAGTTGAACACATTATTGAAATCCTTTTCACAAAGAGACATTGAGCCTGGATGAATTTACAGATTAATGATTATATACATGTAAGGATAATATAATGCCATCTTACATAAATTTCCCAGAGAGTAAAAGAAAACACTTTACATATTATTTTGTGAGATCAACAAAACCTTAATACTAAAATCTTACAAAGACGTTACAAGAAAGAACATTTCAGGTCAGTTTCATGAATACAAATGTAAAAATCATGAATACAGTATTAGAAAATTAGATCCAATGATACAGAAAAAATAATAATACCTTATAACCAATTTAAGTTTATTCCAGGAATACAAGGTTAGTTTAACATTAGAAAATCACTTATAGTAACAGAATAAAAGAGGAAAATAACACCATGGGCATTCCTCACTTTTGCCCTGAACCATGTTGATGAAAATGTGTGCCTATTATAAGCCAGTTGTGTCCTCACTTCACATGGTTTCAAGGTAACTAAGTTTTGATCTTATTTGATCTCATCTCACATATAGTAGGTAGAATTCATAGGTGATCCACATGGCTTTTGTTCCCTGGTGTTACTCACATGATCATGTTATGTTGAAGGACGAATTATATTATGCTAATTATGGTCAAATAAATTATGCTGAGACTACTCCACTACACCTATCAGATTCAAAGTCAAAGCACCCTATCCAACCAACACCATAGGTACATCTATAACAAAAAATACTTCCCTACAAAATTTAGAAGAAGCAACTGTTAACACCAGATGTCCTAGATGTCAATGTAAGGAAACAAGAAACATGAAAAAGCAGGAAACATAATGCCTCCAAAGAAACACAATAATTCTCTATAAACAGATTCCAAAGGAAAAAAATGTATTTGAAATGCCTGAAAAATTTTTTTCATGATTTTAAAGGAACTCAGTGAGATATACACAGTTAAGCAATACAAAGAAATCAGAAAAGCAATTCATGAATTCTTGAATGAGAAATTTAAAGTGACCAAATTCTCACATTTTGAAAGACTCAGAAGAAGAGATGGACAAAGACGTAGAAAACCTATTCAATGAAATAATAGCTGAAAACATCTTAAGTCTTGCAAAACATATAGGCCCACATACAGAACACTTAAAAGTCCTCAAAAAGATTCAACCCCAAAAGGTCTTCTCAATGGCACAGTATAGTTAAACTGACAAAAGACAAAAGCAGAGAGAATTCTAGAGACAAGAGAAAGGCATTAAGTCACATATAAGGAAATCCCCCTCAGACTAACAGTTAAAACTGTATCCAAAACATGTTTTCATCAATAGCGCATGCCTTTTAAATTAAATTTTTAAGTTTTCTGACACTTTCACTTTATTTTACGGGCATTGTGTTGATATTGGAAAGCTTTCCTGAAATGATTAGCATTTTGACATAAAATCATTATTCTCTACTATAATAGGGTAGCAACCTGTGTTATCAAATATCAAATTAATTGGGTTTGAAAAATACTTTAAAATATTTATCATGATTTAGAATCTTTCATGGTTGATCAGAGAAAAAGAGTAGATAAAAAGAGAAAAAATTATTTATTTCATATGGGATTTTTTTAGAATTTTCTTGCTGCCTCTATAATGATAAGCATAGAAAATTGTAGAGATTAAGTATACCGGCCGGAGGCGGTGGCTCACGCCTGTAATCCCAGCACTTTAGGAGGCCAAGGCGGGTGGATCACAAGGTTGGGAGATTGAGACCATCCTGACTTACACGGTGAAACCCCCTCTCTACTAAAAATACAAATATTAGCCAGGAGTGGTGGCGGGCGCCTGTAGTCCCAGCTACTCAGGAGGCTGAGGCAGGAGAATGGCAGGAAGCCGGGAGGCAGAGCTTGCAGTGAGCCGAGATCACACCACTCACTCCAGCCTGGGCTACAGAACAAGACTCCGTCTCAAAAAAAAAAAAAAAAAGAGATTAAGTGTACCAAATTAAATTTGCTTTTTAATTTTTATTGTTCATAGGCAATTCTTTTCTTTTGATACAGAGTCTTACCTGTAGTCCAGGAGGGAGTGCAATGGCATTATCTAAGCTCACTGCAACCTCCACCTTCCTGGGCTCAAGTGATTCTTCCACCTCAGCCTCCTGAGTGGCTGGGACCACAGGCACAGATTGCCATGCCTGGCTCATTTTTGTATTTTTTGGAGAGATGGAGTTTCACAATGTTGCCCAGGCTGGCCTCCAACTCCAGGGCTCAAGCAATCTGCCTGCCTTGTCCTCCTAAAGTGCTGAGATTACAAGTGTGAGCCGCCTCAGTTGACCAATTATAGGGAATTCTTATAAAGACGATTTTATTTATTTTAAAACAATATTAACTATTTAGGTCTAATCAACTATCCTACTTACTGTGAAGTTTTTGGTGTTATTCAAAGTTCACAGTGGATTAGAATCATCAGATAATATATTCAAGTTCTGGCTTGGCATTGTGTGCCAGACATTTTATGTAATTTACCTGATTTGATCCTATAAACAATCCCAGATAACTTGCCTGAGGTTTCAAAACTTGTAAGTTATAGACACAGGACTCAGGCCCATATTTCATGGAACATAACCAAATAAAATAAAATAAAATAAAATAATTGGTATTATTCTGCTAGAACTTGCTAGATCTTGGGAAAATATTATTTCTTAATAAAATTTTCATAGCAAAGTTATGAAATTATATACAAATGTGCACTACCTGCCTTATAGGCATGATATAATTATTAATTTTTATTGATCAATTCATTCTACAAGTATTTAGTGAGTGCTTCATTCTACAAGTATTTATTGAGTGCCTACCATAGGTTAGGCCCTTTCTAGGTCCTTAAGAGACAACAGTGGACAAAACATTTAAATTCACTGCCTTTGTGGCATTTATATTTTAATAGAATTATTATTTTCACATATATAGTGGCATATAATGGGACATATATAATGGTATGCTAACATTGTATATGATTTTACATTATAAGTAACATAATTATTTTATTCCTAATAGATTATTTTTGCTGAAATACAGTCATGCATTGCTTAATGACAAGGATACCTTCTAAGAAATGTGTTGTTAGGTGATTTTGTCATTGTGTGAACACCATAGAGAGTACTTAGACAAACTTAGGTTGTATAGTCTACTACACACCTGGGCTGTGTAGCATAGCCTAGGTGGTGTAGCCTGTTTGTAGCCTAGGCCACAAGTCTGTATAGAATGTTAATATACTAAATTTTGTAGGCAATTGTAACATAATGATAAATATTTGTATATCTAAATATAGAAAAGAGAGGAAAAATATGGTAATATAATTTCATGGGGAACACCAGTGTATATGCAGTCTGTCATTGATTGGAACATCATTACATGGCATATAACTATATACTTTGTAGGAAGTTTTAAATGTACACTTGTCTTTATTAAGTCATTTGTTCCTCACAGCAGTTCTGTGAGATAAACATTACTTCATAGATATGAGAGAGAAAATTGAGGATTTATTTTTGACAGTAGATAAAAAGAAGAGAAAATACTACATTTAAATACTTAATATATATATAATTAAGAAAAAACTAAGTAAGTCATTATATTTCAGTGGTGGAATATTTTACAAAACTCTTTTCAAATTTAGATTGTTGACCTAGTATACTTGTGCTGTTTTTCTGATTACGTGGTTGATGAATAGCTAATGAGTTATTTCTTTCATAATTGATTAAAGCAAGTAATTTTCTTAATCCTTCTCATAAAAGTTTAGAAGATTAGATTATGTAGTATATGGAGTTCTTACTTGCAAACAGCAGAAACTAACTGTAAATGACTTAGACAATAATAGAATTGGTTAGAGGCTTATTCAGGAAGCTCACCAAAAATTCAGAAAGACACAGTAACTAGCCTTGGAAAATGAACAGCAGCAAGAAGCATGGCAGAGCCAACTCCACCAGAGAGCGTTCCTAATTTTCTGTTGTTATTGGCTACTTGTCTCCCCATTATTCTATTGCAGCTGTCATGAGTGCCCTTTTGCTGTCCTTGTGCTTTTGGATTGTCCCTAAAAAGTAAAAATCCAGGGAGAAAGCACCGAATTGGTTAAGCTAAGTCATATGACTGTGGCCTTAGCTGTTAGGAAAATGGAAAATGGGATTCGTTTTCTGAAGTCATTCATACGCTAGTGATAACAACATTAGTAGAGGTACCCAAAATGGAAGGATTTTCAGGTGTTGTGTCTACCTCTGCTTAACATACATTAAATTATTTTTTTATGTATAGACCATATTATCATAATAAGCAAGATTGATATGGGGTCTCTATAATATTTCTGTAGGTAAAAATATTTTAAATTTAATTTAAAATTGTACATGTATGTGTGTGTGTATGTGCATTTATTTTTCATTTTTCCTTAAACATTTCTAAGGCAGAATGGGAGAAAAATGTGTGTGTGTGTGTGTGTGTGTGTGTGTGTGTGTGTACACATACATGGATGAATTATGATAAAATATAGATATAAGGTTGGGAAACTACAGTCCGCAGGAAAAATCTGATATAGACTGTGCATAAGGAATAATAGTTTTTATAATTTAAAAGGATTGTTAAGAAAAAAGAAAAATATGCTATAGAACATATATACACTGTAACGTCTACATATTTACTAATTAGATTTTTATAGAAGAAGTTTGTTAACCATGACTGTTACAGAAGATACAATGGAGATAATGTGATAAATGGTTTTTTTGCAGGTTTTTTTTTTTTTTTTTTTTGGTGGACTGTTACAGGCCTCTGAATTTGAGGCTTGCTTGAAGCTGTGTCCAAGAAAGTGAAAAAATAAGTACAACTTTTTTTCTAATTTTTAAGTTGATAGAAAAATATGAATCTAGTTTGCTTGCAATATAAAATCTATTGAAAATAAAGGAAAGTTTCATGTTAAACTGGACTCCAGAAATTTGTTCTAGATTAAGTTTTCATATAATAACTTAGAAATCTGCATTGTTGATTACTTGGGCAGTATTTGATATGTGGATATCCTGGGATCATGCCAAATGTGGTTGCAAATAAGACTTCTTGTCAAATGAAGGGACACTGATTATAATCTAGGAAATCAGACCATAGGTCAGGACTAGGAAGTTAGCTAATCGGTCTATCAAAGTTAAGGGCACCTTGTTAAGGAGAAAAGAGAAAAAACAAGAGAGCTACTAACTGAAGGGTGCCCACATAGGTAAAGAATAAATGGATCATAGTTGATTCTGAGGCCAAAATTTTAAACACCAACATCTATTTATGCATTTTAAATGTATATCATTAATGCTTTGCTAGTTCTTAAAGGAATATAAATTATTATAATACTCAAAATAGCATTATCACAACTTATATGAATCAGGAAATGATTAGTCTCATTTAAAATTACTCACATTAAAGGTTTACTTTAAGTATAAAACATTTATAATGTACTTAATATAATTTGTTAATATGAAAGCATTATAGGCAACTTTTTAGTAATATATCTGATGTGCCAATGATAGTTACCATAGCTACCTGGGGAGTACATTTTGAGACTTAATTTTGGAATTATGAGATAAAAAGTTATATAATACATAAAAGGTTATTTTATTTGTTATAGTAAATTATGTAATTGTGAATGCTGAGTGTGTTCAACAATGATATTATTACTTATGTATAATGAAGATTAGATTAATTCCTACCTTAAATGTTAGGTATATTAAAGATACCAGTAGCAGAAGTTCCTTAAAGAAAATTATATTTTAAATAATAAACTTATGCCAACATTTGCATGAAAAATGTTTAATAAGGTGAATTTCCTGGATATATACAATGATTTAAAATATTGTCTAGCTTTGCATATGGTAGGGGTTGTTAACCATCTGTTAAGACAAAGTACAAATTCAAGGCAATATTATCTAAAATTTGCATCTTCAAAATTTACCTTACTTCGTTTAATGCTATCTTGGAACACAGATGTGCTTCTTTCTTCTACTATTTGTCAACCAAAAATTATCTTTATTAGAATGCTATTAAGGAATCAATAACATTTTATGGCTGGGTAAACGATTTTAATAATTAAATATTATCCCTAAGATAGGGTCTCACGTTCATCTTACCAGTTGAATAATGATCCTTCTGAAATTGTCAGAATTGCACTGAATTGTTTCCTTATTTAAAGTTTACTCCAAATAATTTTAATTGCACTAATACTTTGCAAAATATTTTGACTCCTTTGAAACTCAGAATAAAAAATAGATGTTTATATTAGTCTTATTAGAAAGTGGTTTTCCATTTTTCAGAAGCGGTACTAGAAGCAGAATATTTTGTGTGTTTGCTTTCCTTCAAAATGAATGAGCTTCTACATAGATACACATGCAAGACAGCTTTATTGCTATCTTCTTGTCCTCATTAGACTTACTGGAAGATTGGTGGCATAAAAAGGTGGGTGGACTCATTCCAATAATCTGTGGGTCTTCCTGCACTGAAGGCAAGTATAGTACAACCATCAGCAGGTTTCAGGAGCTGCAAAAATAAGTGGCACGGCCTTGTTGCATGCCCTGATGATTCAAGCTGTAACAGCATGATCACTTCTGTCTGCCTTCTTTATGGATTCAGGTAAGTATAGCCCTGACTCTTTTAAGCAAGCATTTGTGGCCATTCCAGGAATAAGGACCCTTTAAAAATACAAAATTCACATGAAATTGTATACAACAGATGACACTGAAATTTAAGCTACTTTAACAGTCAGCTTTATATCTGTGACTTTTACATAGGCTTTGGCTACCTATTCTAATGATGGTTTGGCCACCTAATTTGCAAAGTCAGAAAGTCACATTACAATGCAGTATTTCCTTGGTTGAAGTGGACTGGGTGTGGTGTGATTAATTCTGCTTTGGTAAAGTAGGTAAACACTGTTAGGAGGAGAATATGCTAAAATTGAAGCTTTAACAATTCCTGAGTAATATGTGGATTTCATTATCTCATTTGATGGGATAATTAATAATTTGAGAAGCAGTATTTTTAGTAAAGTGGAAGTATTGGTGATACTATGGATGTGAATAGAGACTGGTACAGCTACTGTGGGAAAAATATGAAGGTTCCTAAAGTAGCTTAAAATAGTACTACCATATGATGCAACGATTCAACCCCAGTCTTTCGAACTCAAAGGAAATGAAATCACCACCTTGTAAACATGGCTGCACTCCCACGTTCATTGCAACATTATTCACAATAGCCAAGATACAGAATCAATGCAAATGTCCATCAAGGAATAAACAGATAAAGAAATTGTTCTCAGATTCTCTTGACCACCTTTTCTGCTCTCTCTTTTCTGGTCAAGTCTGCATTCATATTATGATCGCTGGTTTACCTTTAGACTTAGATGAAACAGTCCATAATACAAGGGATCTCTCTGAATGGCACTGACAAGCCAGGCTGTACAAGCCATCAGTGTGGGGGTAAAACACTCTGCATAAGATTTGACCAATAGGTAACCCGAGATGGGAGAAAGCTGGGAACACACATTTCTCCTCCTTTTCCTCTCCTAGGAATGACTCATTCTTATCACACTTCCGAAGAAGTTCTATGTGTTGTGTGAACACGTGCACTATGCATCTGGCAGTATCTCTTAGTGACTCATCATGAAATGGTGACAGTGTTGTAACATAAGGCATTAAATTTCTCTTCAACTTAAAAAAAAAATGTTAAATAAGTTTGTGTATGTGTGTGCGTGTGTGTGTGTGTGTGTAAATGAAATATTATTCAGAATAATATTATTCAGTGCCTTTAAAAAGAATGAGAATTCTTTAGGGGAAGAAGTGGTAATTCTCAGTTTAATCTCTCCAGGATTAAATTATGAAACTGCTTTTGACTTGATATTCCAGTTATCTTTTAATAGTGGAAAACAGAAGTGCACTAGGAAAATTTTTCATAAAGCAACAAAATGAGTCCAATATTTTACCAAAATAATATTGTTTGTGTTTGTTTTCTTAGTTTTATATAACTCATAATTTTGGATAAAAGTGACATAAAATTGTAAAAAATTAGAACAACATGTTTATCAAACAAAATATGTATCTAATACATATTTAGAAATAAAAAGTATTGGGTTAAATTATCTGCATCTTAGAAATACCAGATGTTAATAAATAATTATTGAATAAATCAATGTCTACATTGGTGTGTTCAAAACATTACATTTAGAAATTTTAATATTTTTAGAAACAATTCAAACAATATAGCTGTCCATTCATATTTTCTAAGATACTGTTTTTGTGGCAATACAGGCAAACTGAATTTTTTTTCTTGAAAAAGCTATAGTCATGCTTTTGTGTAAAATATTAGCTCAAACCGTGTTTTACTGATGCAACATTGCCATCTAACCATGCTTATTTTTAGAATCATCAACTTATTTGTATTTTGAGTTGATAATCTAGCATGTACTATTAAGAAACTGAAGTAGATTTTTAAAAATTTACTATTGGAGATATAAATTAGAATAGACAACAAGAACTGAGCTACAGATTCAGTTTTGAACATCTTGGCAGCCAAAGAAAACCTAGTTCGATGATGTTAGTATATTAGTTGCTTGATGTGTCTTAAATGCTTTAGGTGTTTTAGGTGTTGAGAATACAAAAAGATGCAAATTATGGTTCCTAATCATAACAAGATAATAGTTCAATTATAGAGACAAACAAACACAGTATTTTATCTACATGATAAATATTACAGTAGACAAATATTCACCCAACTTTGTGGGCATACAGTTAAGTCTGATTGGGTGAGGTTGTCAAGAAAGACTTCATAGAGGTTATATTACACGACTTTTTTCAAAAATTTAAAAATTTCAGCAAGTATGGAATGTATGTATGTTTTTACATTGGAAAGGATGTGGTGCCAGAAGAGTGGGATTAGTTGTAAAGCGTTTAATTCTAGTCAAACTATAGGATGTGTAAAGTTATTGAGGTAGGGAGGGATATTTCACATTAATATGATAATAACTTATTTGGTGTGAAAATACCTTAGGGCAGGGGAAATAAGCTTAATTGCCTTGTAGTAGGAAATCGTGTCCTATATGATTTCAGTCCTTTGACTTTGAATTCCATTGAGATTTGCTTATGGCCCATGCTTTTCACATGTGCTTAAAAAAAAAGTGTCCTCAATATTTATTGGCTAGCATATTTTTTGTATTTCTGTTAGGTCACTGGTTAGGTGGTGTTCAACTATTCTATTCCTTATTAATTTTGGGATTACTAGATTTATCAGTCACTGGGAAAAGTGCACTTACATCTCTCACTGTGATTGTACATATTATTATTTCATTATAGTTAGGTCAAATTTTGTTTTATGTATTTTGAACTATGATATTAGTTGCATAAAAATTTTAAATCATGTCAATCTGTCCATTGAACCTTTTATCTTTATGAAATGACTCTAAATTCATCTAGTAATCTTTATGGCTTGAAGTTTACTTTATCAAATATATTTGCACTGGCTTGTTTTATATTTAGTTTTTGCATGTTTATTTTCTATCCATTTGGTTATAGGTTATAATCGTTCTGTATATTTATCTTTATCTATCTATCTCATAAATAGCAGAGTTTGGTTTTTTAAATCAAGTCTGATAATTTTTATATTAGCTGTCATATTTGGACTATTCAAATTAAATGCTATTCCTGATGTTTGGGGTATTAAATACATTTTTTATTTTTGCTTTTTGCTTTTCTCTCCTGTTCTGCAAATTTTCTCCCTCATATTTCTTGCCTTCTTTGGAATTTAGTTTTTATTATTGTATGTTATGCCCCTCTACTGTTTTGGAAGATACACTCTATATTTCCAATTTTGAAGAATCAGTAATCCTGGCAATTAAAATATGCTTATTTACTTTAATATATCTTCATTTAATTAGTACCTTTACTCTTCTTCTTGACTATATAAAAATTTTAGAACTCCACTTCCATTATATCGCCTTTTCAACTTTAATGCTATTTTGACATGTACTATAATTTTATCTATGTATTATAATAAGACATTAATATTGTTATTTTCATATAGTCAGTATTTATATTAAGAAATATTATCCTTTGTTGTAAGTAGTGGCAAGCCATTACGAGTGTTTAAGCACAGAAGAGATGTCATGAGATGCTACTGTACAGTTATGTGGAATAAAAGTTTTAATGAGGGAAGACTAAAGCCATCAATCCTAGGTTACTAAAATAGTTTAGGTGAGTCAAAAGGGCCTGGAATAAAATATAGATGTAGGGATCGGATAAAGGTATTTATGGGTACAATACAGAGAATTTGGTGAGCAAATGGGTAGTGGTTGTTATGGTGAGAAAAAGAAGCATATGATGGATGACACTAAAAATTGTGGTGTATGCAATTGCATGGATAGTGGCCAGTCCTCACTGCTTCCCTTCCTAGCTTCTTGCTTTTTCCTTCCGTCCCTCCTTTCCTTCCTTCCTTCCTTCCTTCCTTCCTTCCTTCCTTCCTTCCTTCCTTCCTTCCTTCCTTCCTTCATTACTTCCCTCCTTCCTTCCTTCTTTCCACTGAAGAGTTTGAAGTCAAATTATACATTTTATTTCCTCAAAGCCATCATATTTTCATCATTTACAGCTTAACATTTTACATTTATGTGTGTGTGTGTATACATATTTTTGTGTGTGTTTATTTATTTATTATTTATTTATTTACTTTTGCAGAGACAGGTCTTATTATGTTGCCCAGGCTGGCTTCAAACTACCGGCCTCAAGTGTTGGCCTCCCAAAGTGTCATATTACAGGCTTGAGCCACCATGCCCAGCCACTCTCATATTTTCTATGATAAGTGTACTGGGGGCTGTATTGGAGAGGAAGGGAAGGTGCTGGGAGAGGAACAGATATGTCATAGATAATTGAATTTCATGTGTAACCCAGTTACCTCCTGGAGCCCATGTAGTCCTGGGAGTTATGAAATATGATTTGAGTATAAACATTATCATCTTTAAAATGGAAACTACTCCCATTACAGGTGTAACTGGCAGCATGTTCTGAGTCCAAAAATGTAGTTTCTCAATCCACTTGTTTTGAAACACAGTCTTTGCTGTCTGCTTTCTTGAAAGCAGCCATAAGAGAGGATTTTTGTTTAAACAAAGGCCATTTCACTCTCCTGAAGAGTTCCACTTGCAGTTGTTCTCCTTTTGTTTCTCATATTGAGACAATAGACATTCAACTTGACATGCCTAGCTGACCTCTGGGTCAAACCCTGCCCATGGGACACCAAAAAGTAAGTAAATAGGTCTGGTAATGGATTGAAGGATATTTGGAGACAGTCTGGGAATTTTGGCCCCAGTTTATCCAGAAGGAATAGCTGAAAATAGACTTTTTGTGACCCAGGAGAATTATGAAGTGTGATTTGGCTATAAACATGATCATCTTTAAAATGAAAAATGCTAAAGGTCTTTATGCTTATCTGTACTGGCCTCTACTCCATACTTGTAATCATACATCCATGTCACATTCCCATTAAATAAAGTCAGGGCCTTGGTTTTCTTTTTCTTTTTTTTTTTTTCCAGAAGCAAAAGAGCCAGGTTATTTATTTCTTTTCTTCTTCTTTCTTTCTTTTTTCTTTTTTCTTT
>NC_045434.1:147989895-148051722 GCF_002776525.5 Piliocolobus tephrosceles
TTTTTTTTTTTTTTTTTTTTTTTTTTTTTTTTTTTTTTGATTATACTTTAAGTTCTGGGATACCTGTGCAGAACATGCAGGTTTGTTATATAGGTATACATGTGCCATGGTGGTTTGCTGCACACATCAACCCGTCATCAACATTAGGTATTTCTCCTAATGCTATCCCTCCCCTACCCCTCCACCCCCTGGCAGGCTCCAGTGTTGATGTTCCCCTCCCTGCATCCATGTGTTCTCATTGTTTAGCTCCAACAAATGAGTTGGAGAACATGCAGTGTTTGGTTTTCTGTTCTTGTGTTTGCTGAGAATGATAGTTTCCAGCTTCATCCATATCCCTGCAAAGGACATGAACTCATCCTTTTTCGTGGCTGAATAGTATTCCATGTTGTATATGTGCCACATTTTCTTTATTCAGTCTAAGTCTTTGCTATTGTGCACAGTGCTGCAATAAACATACCTGTGCATGTGTCTTTATAGTAGAATGATTTATAATCCTTTGGGTTTATACTCAGTAATGGGATTGCTGGGTCAAATGGTATTTCTTGTTCTCAACCCTTGAGGAATTGCCACACTGTCTTCCACAATGGTTGAACTAATATACACTCCCACCAATAGTGTAAAAGCATTCCTGTATCTCCACAGCCTCACCAGCATCGGTTGTTTCCTGACTTTTTGAAAATCGCCATTTTCTAACTGGCGTGAGATGGTATCCCATTGTGGTTTTGATTTACATTTCTCTAATGACCAGTGATGATGAGCTTTTTTTCATATGTATGTTGGCCGCATAAATGTCTTCTTTTGAGAAGTATCTGAAAGATGCTTGTTATATAAAATCTGCAGTAGCAATTTAGGTTGATTGTTTAATTTTAAAAAGTGTTGCAAATAAAATAGGAGTGAATTTAAAAAATTTAAAGAGGGGATTCTTTCCCCCCTGTAATTATACTAGATATATTGTCTATTAGGTATATATGATTTTTATTTAGATCATTGTAAAGGCATATCTCCTGCCCCTTAGGAACCAAAAGTTGAAAACAAAAGCAATCATGAATGCAAGAAATAGCCATAAATATTATACTCTTAAAATACTTAACATATTTTTAACAAACAGCAGTAAAATAATAAACTTAATTCAGTGCTTGAAGAAATAAATAAAGAGCCATTATGAGGTTCAGCAAATAAGACTCTAAAAGTTTTCTACTTCAACTGTTTATGTTTGAGTTGCAGTATAAAATGAATCAAAATGGTTTTCCCTTTAACCTTAATAATTTCTACTGAATGACCATGAAAAGAGTGGAAAGAATGAAGAAGGCTAAGGAAATTCTGCATTTACAGTTAGCAAAATAATTACTAAAAACAGGCTTACCAATCTGCCTCTGAGAAATTGACTGGAATAACCAAAGTAATAGAAAAATTATGAGTGATAGGTAAGAAGGTAGATAAAACTAATTAATGCTCAAATTAAGGAATAATTCCAAAAGCAAAATCAAAGTCCTTGATGAAATTTTGCTATTTCTAATATATATCTATATAATTAGATCTATTTCTTTATGGATTCTTGAACAATACTTTACTCTTGAAATTGCCATTAAGCTGCTCATTAGAGTTCCAGAGAGGTACCTTGGAATGATGCTCACTGCTGTGCTAAGAAACCTTCTGTGTAGCCACCATCTGGAATGGTGGCAAAACTCCTTGGTCTTGCAGAATTAATTGGGATGTGTTTCCTTCCCTATTTCTGGAGGAGTATGTAAAAGATTGGTATTATTTCTTTCTTACATGTTTAGTAGAATTCACCAGTGAAGCCATCTGGGCCTTGGATTTTATCTATGGGAATATTATAAATTGTGACTTCAATTTCTTTACTTGTTACAGATCTATCTAGGTTTTCTATTTCTTAAGTTAGTTTTGGTAATTAGTGTTTTTTAAGGAATTTGTCCGTTTAATCTACATTTTCCAATTTGTTGGCATAATACTATTTCTCATATTTTATTTTTATTTTATTTTTACTTTTTTAAAAAAAATTTTTTTTGGAGACAGAGTCTCCCTCTGTCACCTAGGCTGGAGTGCCAGTGGCGCGATCTAGGCTCACTGCAAGCTCCACCTCCCAGGTTCACTCAATCTTCCTGTCTCAGCCTCCCAAGTAGCTGGGACATGTAGTCTGTTTTTTATTTTAGCAATATATGCCTTCTTTTGTTTTACTTAGTTAGCTTACCTAGAGGTTTGCCATTTTGTTGATATTTTAAAGGAATCAAGGATTTTATTAATTTTCTCTACTATTTCTCTAGTTTTTTATTTCACTGATTTCCTTTCTCATCTTTATTCCTTCAATCTTGCTTGCTATGGGATTCCTTGACCTCCCTCCTTCCCCACCCCACCTCAAATTTTTCAAGTGGAAGTTTGGATTTTGATTTGACATATTTCTTATTTTCTGATATAGGCATTTACAGCTGTTTTCATCTAAGCACTGTGTACCTGATGAATTGACATTTCCAACACTGTAAAATTTTTGTCTTTGTTTCAGTAACATGTTTTATCTTAAAGTCTATTTTGTCTGATATTAGTATAGCCACTCCAGCTTCTTATACTCACTCTCATTAACGCATTTTTGCATTATTTTAGTTTTAGCTAATTTGCATCTCTGAATTTTAGAGTTTATTTTGTAGACAGATTGTAGTTAGAACTTATGTTTTGCTATTTTAAAGTTAATCTGAAAACATTTGCCTTTTAATTGGAATATTTAATCCATTCTCATTTAAAATTATTATTTATATAGCTGGACTTACATCCACCATTTTTCTTTTGGGTTTTTATATATCACATGTATTTCCCTCTATTTCTCCTTTATCACATTCTTTTATATTAGACAGGTATTTTCTAGTGCACCATTTTATTTCTTTCTTGGTTTTTACTGTATTTTTTGTTATTTTCTCAGTGGTTGCTCTATGTACTACAGTGTGTATCTTATCACATTGTACTTTAAATTAATATTACCTTTATTTCCATAAAATATAGAACTTTGCTCCAGTATAACTTAAATCTCTCTACCTTCCTTTGCCCTGTTGTTGTTCTATATTACATCTATATGTGGTAATTTAAACCAAACAAAAGTGTTATAATTATTGCTTTTAAAGGTATTAGGAGGAAGGAATATATACTTATAGACTCTTTGAAATTAAGATTTTGTTTTAAATTTTAAATTTTAAAATAAATATAATATTTAATAATAGCTCAGTCTTTAAAAATTATTTTTATTGGAAAGAATGTTAATTTTATTAAGTTACTTTTCAGCTATTCAATAACATGATTACATTTTCTCCATTACTTAGTTGTATTAGTAAGTTTCCCACTTATTGTCCCTCAATTCCTGGACTAAACTTTACTGGGTCATGATTTATTAAACTTCTCATATATTGCAGAACATTATGATTGATTAACATTTAACATTTGTGTCTACCTGTGTTCCTGATGCTGGGCAATAACATTTTTATTACCCTATTATGTGTTAGAATTAAAATTATACCAACCTTATAAAAGGGATAGGTGTGGCCGGGCGTGGTGGCTCAAGCCTGTAATCCCAGCACTTTGGGAGGCTGAGACGGGCGGATCACGAGGTCAGGAGTTCGAGACCATCCTGACTAACACGGTGAAACCCCATCTATACTAAAAAAAAAAAAAAAAATACAAAAAGCTAGCCGGGCGAGGTGGCTGGCGCCTGTAGTCCCAGCTACTCCGGAGGCTGAGGCAGGAGAATGGCGTAAACCCGGGAGGCGGAGCTTGCAGTGAGCTGAGATCCAGCCACTGCACTCCAGCCCGGGCAACAGAGCGAGACTCTGTCTCAAAAAAAAAAAAAAAAAAAAAGGAATAGGTGTTTTAAAACTTTTCCTATGGGGCAAGAATAATTTAAACAATATTATAGTCTTGTTGGTTAAAGATTATGTAGAACTCAGAAATAAAACCATCTGAGAATAGTGCCTTTGTCAATGTTCATTCATTATTTTATTACTTGCTTATTGGTCTAATAGAGTTATTATACTCACCTTTAGTCCATTTTGATGGTTCGTATTTGCTAGACATCATTCTTATTTTGGCAGATAAGTGCCATCCAACCTTTCCATATCATGGCTAACAAAGAAAATGATATTGTTTGTTTATTATTGAAAACAAACCAAGTAACTTGTGGCTGGAAGGGACCTGCCAAAAAGGTGCAGAGGATTATGCCTGCCCGAGCCTTGTGCTGACTGCTGAACCATAACCCCTTATGGGCATGTCTATATGACATAGTAAGCTGGTGAGAAGTTTTTCTCTAGAATTTAATATTTCATAGTTTCGTATGCTAGTCATTTATATAATTTTAGTATTATTAGTAATTCTGGTTATAGATCTTCTCATTACTTTTCTAAAATATTTTTCTGGCCTGGGCCTATCTATTTCACTCATCTTTTGAGAGAATAAGCAGTTAGTTCTCACTCATTTGTGGGGGCTAAAAATTAAAATTAAAAGCATTATTTCCTAATCCTAGTTTTTTGGTTCAACTTCTGTGTTAATTTTCCATTCCAACTTTTATTTACTTATTTTTAAATTTTTAATTTTTGTAGTTACATAGGAGGTGTGTATAGTTACAGGGTACATGAGATATTTTGATACAGGCCTATAATACATAATAATGTCACCAGGATAAATAGGGTATCCATCATTTCAAGCATTTATCCTTTCTTTGTTTTACAAACAATCCACATATATTATTTTTAGTTATTTTATAATGTACAATAAATTTTTCTTGACTGTAGTCACTCTGGTGTACTATTAAATACTAGATCTTATTCATTACATCTAGCTATATTTTTATACCTATTAACTGTCTCCACTCCACCCACCTACTACCCTTCCCAGCTTCTGGTAACCATCATTCTATCTCTACATCCATGAATTCAACTGTTTTAATTTTCTGCTCCTATAAATGAGTGAGAATAAGCAAAGTTTGTCTTTCTGTGTCTGTCTTGTTTCACTTAACATAATGACTTCCAGTTCCAGCCATGTTGTTGCAAATGACAGGATGTCATTCTTTTTTGTGGCTGAATAGTATTTCATTGTGTATATGTACCACTTTTTTTTATTCATTCATCTGTTGATGGACACTTAGTTTACTTTCAAATCTTGGCTATAGTGAATAGTGCCACAATAAACAAAGGAGCACAGATATATATCTTCAATAGACTGATTGCCTTTACACTGGGTATGTCTTAGCAGTGGTAATGTTGGATCATATGATAGTTTGTATATTTTTG
Source organism: Piliocolobus tephrosceles (assembly GCF_002776525.5). Lineage (NCBI taxonomy): Eukaryota > Metazoa > Chordata > Mammalia > Primates > Cercopithecidae > Piliocolobus > Piliocolobus tephrosceles. The sequence goes on from NC_045434.1 coordinate 147,995,178, forward strand.
AGGAACATCCAAGCTGTTGTCCATAGTGGCTGTTCTAATCTACATTCCTACCAACAATGTCAAATTATACTACAGAGATATATAACCAAAATAACATAGTACTGTCATAAAAACAGACATCTACAGATGTCTCTACATCTGTGCCAGCATTTGTTTTTGCCTGTCTCTTTGATAATAACCATTTTAACTAGGGTGAGATGGTATCTCAATGTAGTTTTGATTTATGTTTCTCTGATGATAAATTATGTTGAGCACCTTTTCATATATGTGTTTTCCATGTATATGTCTTCTTTTGAGAAATGGTCATTCAGAACTTTTGCCCATTTTTTAATCAAATTATTAGATTTTTTTTCCTGTAGGGTTATTTGAGCTCCTTATATATTGTGGCTATTAATCCATTGTCACATGGATATTTTGCAAATGTATTATCAATTTCTGCAGGTTGTCTCTTCACTTTATTGATTGTTTCCTTTGCTGTAGAGAAGCTCTTTAACTTGATGCGATCTCATTTGTCCATTTTTGCTTTGGTTGCCTGTGCTTGTGGAGTATTTCAGCATCAATTAAAATAATTATATAATTTTTGTCCTTCAATTATATTAATATGATGCACCACATTGATTGATTTATGTACGTTGAACCAATCTTGCATTCCCAGGGTAAATTCCACTTGGTCGTGCTGAATGGTCTTTTTAATGTGTTGTTGATTTTGGTGTGCTGTTATTTTGTTGAAGATACTTGCATCAATGTTTATCGGGGATACTGGAACGTAGTTTTCTTTTTTTAATGTCTCTTTTTCTGATTCTTCTATTAGGATAATACTGGTCTTGTAGAATGGGATTGGAAGTATTCCTTACTCCTCTATTTTTGGGTATAGTTTGAATAGGATTAGAGTTAGTTCTTCTTTAAATGTTTAGTAAAACTCATCAGTGAAGCCTTCTGGTCCCCAGGTTTTCTTTGCTAGGAGACTTCCTATTACAGCTTTGATCTTACTCCTTGCTATTGTTCTGTTCAGGTTTTGGATCTTTTCATGGTTTAGTGTTAGTAGGTTGTAAGTGTCTAAGGATTTATTCATTTCTTTTAGGTTTTCCAATTTATTTGCATATAGTTTCTCATAGTATCATTTAGTAATCTTTTGGATTTCTGTGGTTTTGGTTGTGATGTCTCTACTATCATGTCTGATTTTGCTGATTTGGGTCTTTCTTTTTTTTCTTGGATAGTCTGGCTAAAGGTTTGTTGATCATATTTATCTTTTAAACACCAATTTTTCATTTCATTGGTCTTTTGTATTATTTGCCTCATTTCAATTTCATTTATTTCTGCTCTGATCTTTATTATGATCTTGTCTTCTACTAATTTTGGGTTCCATTTGCTTTTGCTTTTCTAGTTCTTTAAGATTCATTGTTAGGTTGTTTATTTAAATATTTTTAATATATCTGATATTGGTGCTTATAGATATAAATTTACCTCTTAGGAGTGCTTTCACTGTATTTTATAATATTTGGTAGGTTCTGCTTCCATTATCATCAGTTTAAAGAAATTTTTAAATTTCTTTCATAATCTGCTCATTGACCCACTGGTCATTCAAAAGCATATTGTTTAATTTCCATGTGTTTGTATAGTTTCCAAAATTCCTCTGGATGTTGATTTCTAGTTTTACTCCATTGTCATCAGAGGAGACACTTGATATAATTTCAATTATTAAAAATATATTTTAAGACGTGTTTGTTGTCTAATATATGGTCCATCTCTGAGAATGATCTATGCAATGTTTTATTGATAGGTAAGATCTTACTTTTGCCATTTTGTTATTCGACATTGCACTTCATCCTCCTGCTTTTTAACTTTTTGTTGCTTCTATTTATGTCTTAATATGCTGTCTATGTCTTAAAAAGTTGTTGTAGTTATTATTTTTGAAGTTATCTTCTAGTTTTTTTTTTTTTTTTTTTACTGAAGATATAACTAGTTTAGACACCACATTTGCAATGTTAAAATATTCTGTGTTTTTCTGTACTTACTATTACCACTGAGTTTTGTATCATCAGATGATTTCTTATTGCTCATTAACTTCCTTTTCTTTCTGGTTGAAGTACTCCTTTTAGCAGTTCTGGTGGGCAAGTCTAGTATTGATGAAATCCCTCACATTTTGTTTGTATAGGAAATTATATTTTCTTCCTATATGAAGGATATTTTTACTGTACTTACTATTCCAAGATACAGCTTTTTTTTTTTCCTTCAGCACTTTAAATATGTCATGCCATTCTCTCCTGGCCTAAAAGATTTTCACTGAGAAGTCTGTTGCCAGATATATTGGAGTTCCATGTATGTCTATAGCCTTCTTGTACTTATATATTGACTTTTTCTGTAGGTTTGGGAAGTTCTCTGTTATTATCTCGTTTTTTGTTTTTTGTTTTATTTTGTTTGTTTTCTCTCTTCTGTGTGTTTTGTGATGGCATGTCGTAGAGCTCACTAATTCTTACTTCTACTTCATTCATTCTGCTGGTAAGAGACTGATTTACTTTTCAGTATGTCAATTGCATTTTTCAACTCCAGAGTTTTTGCTTCACTCTTTTTAATTATTCAATCTGTTTACTAAATTGATCTCATAGGATTCTGGACTCCATCTCTACGTTATCTTGAATTATTTTGAATTTCCTCAAGACAGCCATTTTAAATCATCTGTCTGAAAGTTCACATATGTCACTCTCAACAGGATTAGTCTCTGGTTCATTATTTAATTTGTTTGATGAGGTCATGTTTTCCTGGATAATCTTGATGCTTGTGAATGTTTATCAGTGTCTGGCCATTGAAGAATGGGGTATTTATTGGACTCTTTGCAGTCTGAGGTTATTTGTATATATGCTTCTTGGGAAGGTTTTTCAGATATTTAAAGGAATTTTGGTGTTGTGATCTAAGTTTTTAATCACTGTAGTCATATATACATGGTGCAAAAGTACTACTATGGCATAGTAGACTCAGAGCAGATTGCAGTGACATCAGATGGCAACTGCAACTCACAGGAAGAAAACATGAGTAACGGAAATTATAAATATGTACCTTAATTTCAAAGAGTCTATAAGTATATATATAACACCTGTCCAGATGTTATAAAGGTAGAATTTTAGATGTGATTAACATTTAAATTTGTAGACTTTGAGTGAAGCATATTACCCTCCATAATGTGGGTGAGCCACATCTAATCAATTAAAGGTCTCAAATACAAAGACGAAGATTTCCTAAAGAAGCATTTCTGCCTCAAGACTGTGACATAGAAACCCTGCCTGAATTTTCAGACTGCAGATTTGGACTTGAAATTGCAACATCAACTTTCCTCTGCAGGCCTGCCCTACAGATTTCAAACTTGCCAGCTTCCACGATTGTGTGAGCCAATTCCTTAAAATAAATCGCTCTCACTGTTTATATATCTATTTTCTACTGGTTCTGTTTTTTGAGAGAATCCTGACTAATACACTTTTACATCAGCAATAACAATTCTTGAAACTTATACTACAAAAATAAAATGTGGGTGTGGGAGATGGTGGGGTGGGGGAGAAGGCTAGGAAGAGACAGAGAAAGAGAGCAAGAGAGAGATTGTCTTATTTGTAGTGGCAAAACTCTTGAAAAACTTATGTGTGTCTTTTGTTGAAAACTGGATACAAACACAGTATAAAATATTATGCAGTTGTTAAAAAGTGAATTCTAAAATTTAATTTGAGTGATTTCAGCAATGTATTAAGTTAGAAAAGCAAGTTACAAAAAACACATTTAACAAACTTCTTTGCACAGAACAAGGGCAAAAGTTTATGTCCATTTGAACAAGGGAAAAATATGGAACCAAATGTATGGGTAGGTGCCTGTGCAATAGTCTGTAAAAGTGAGAGTGTAGTAATGATTCATAATGGTATGTGTGTGTATACAATTTTAAAAATGTGACATATACATGTGGGTGTATTTTTATTTTACAAAAAAGAGTATGTTATGCCTGCTGTTTTCTAATAGGGTTGTTTCCATTTTCTGTAGTATTAGATATTATTCCATAAGAATTTTTAATAGCTGGCTGGGCGCGGTGGCTTACTTCTGTAATCCCAGAACTTTGGGAGGCGGAGGCGGGCGGATCACGAGGTCAGGAGATTGAGACCATCCTGGCTAACACGGTGAAACCCCGTCTCTACGAAAAAATACAAAAATTAGCCGGGCGTTGTGGCAGGCGTCTGTAGTCCCAGTTCCTTCCGGAGGCTGAGACAGGAGACTGGCATGAACCCGGGAGGCGGAGCTTGCAGTGAATCAAGTTCCCGCCACTGCACTCCACCTGGGTGACAGAGCAAGACTCCATCTTAAAAAAAAAAAAAAAAAAAAAAGAATTTGTAATAGCTAAATGTATTCTTTTGAATGGTTATGTTTTATTTAGGTAAATTCTTCCTTCTTGGTGGACATTATTGTGGTTTCTGTTTTCTCTAAATTATAAAATGACAGGGACCAAACCCTGTAAATTTACATATGTATATATATCCATTATAATGTCTTTATAAACAGTTTCTAGAATTTGATTTGCCAGGTCAATGGATATATAGAATTATATTTTTATTATTGTATTACCGATACTAGTAATTGCTAGTTATATGGTGTATTATTATTATTATTATTATTATTATTATTTTGAGACAGTCTTGCTCTGTCACCCAGACTGGAGTGCAGTGGTGTGATCTCAGCTCACTGCAACCTCTGCCTCCTGAGTTTAAGTGATTCTCCTGCCTCAGCCTCCCGAGTAGCTGGGATTACAGGTGCGTGTCATCACACCTGGCCAATTTTTGTAGTATTACTAGAGACAGGGTTTTACCATGTTGGCCAGGCTGGCCTGGAGCTCCTGACCTCAAGTGATTTGCCCACCTTGGCCTCCCAAAGTGCTGGGATTACGGGCATGAGCCACCTCACCCAGCTGTTATGTTATTGATATTATCAAGACAATATTTGCTTTTCTATTTTTTCTGCTAATAATAGTACTACTGTTAATACAAATAATAAGATAAGGCCTTATCTTTTCTTCATACTTTGCTTATCTTCATACTTTTTACATGAGACTCTTGTCATTAAGTCAAATCTTTAGTGAAATGAACGACAGGAGTGAAGGTGGTTGGAGGTAGCTCTTAAAGGCTATGTTGTAAGTTAATATTTTCAATTGTGATAAAATATACACACCTTTTCCATCTATATTTTTACTTTCAACCACTGCCTGGAAAATCACCTTTTATCATCAGTTCTGGATAACTTCTATTTAAAATACTTTGTTTTACAAAGGTTCTGAAGATGATAGTGACTTTTCCTTTACTGATTGTGATGATTATTGTTATGATTCTTTTTAAATAATTTAATATACTTTTCTTTGTTTTACAGTAGAAAAGAACTAAAAGGTGGCACTACATCATAATGAATCATTTCCTCCTTAGGACAAATAGAGCTGAAGACTAAGTATATAACAGGGCAGGCTTACTCTTTTAAATTAATAATCATTTGAATTATGGGTCTTTATAAGTTTTACTCTTCATGCTTCTGCAATTTATACCTTATTAATGGTATATTACCTATTACCGTAAAACCTTAATACTTACATAATGGCTTAAATTTTTTTCCTTAATATGCAAATTTAGAGCTCTTTGAAGATAGCATTTTGTAGATACTTTTAAAGAATTCTAAACATATGTATCTTCTTTCTCATTTAAAAATTACTGTGATCAACATTTCCTTTGAATTTTGATGCTCACTACCTTGTATTTTTCTACTAAACCCAGGTAATTAGCAACAAACTGAGGAAAACTTAAAAATTATCGAATATTTTTAAGTTAATAACCCCTATGTATTGAATTGTAAAATAATAATTAATCCAATTGTTTGTTATTTAATACCATAGAAAGAAATGTCAATTTTTTTTCTGAAATTGCTGAAGTTATTATTTCACCCTTTGACAGGTTCAGTGTGTGGGGGGAGCATTATATCTGATTGCCTGTATGTTGTCATTTCAGAGAACTGTTAATAGACCCTTATATTGGCTTTCTAGTCTTCAAATTTCAAGCCATGATAGTGGCTTGAATACCTGACCTCATATTTCCAAAGTTACAAAAGAACATAGTGAAACTCTATTACCTTAATTTCAGTGGGCAAGGGCAAGAGCTGCAGGTATAGGGCAGTGTATGGATTTTTATTTTTTATTTTTTTTGGTATTCTCTCTGCACTAACACATTTCTCTAATACTAGGTACTCTGTTTTGGAAAAACTTCCATATTGGAGACTTCTTCTGTTTTATTGTTTTAAACTGTAGTGGGTTTTTTTGTTTTTAGATTTTTAAAATCAATATATTTTGATTTTTAAAAAGAAAGTTAGAATGTATATTTTGGACTTATTTTTAATTGAATAATGTCCTGATTTACATTGTTTTAGTTCTCTGTATTGATTTTCTATTTTACATTATGCATTTTAAGTGTTTAATATTTGGACTTTCTCATCAAATCTTGTGTTTCTTCTCTTTTAGAACATTCTTAGTTGTTCTAACAACTGTTCCAATGTTCGACTTTTTTGGGGGGAGGGTTCAGATTCTTTTGGGGATCTGAAGAAAGCTATGGGTATTTTACCTAGTATAGTCCATGCGTGCATATTCAAATAAAATTTGCTTGTGAATTCACTAGATTCATGACCCTGAAGCTAAACTGTAATATATACCATAACTTTAAAATTCTCCTGTTTTTTAGCCTTTATTCTTGGAAAATTAGAGTAAATCTGAGTTCTTTCATGAAAGACCCAAGACCCTTCTCTTCTCCTGTCTAGGTTACCTTGATCTTGAGATCTAGACTGTCTCACACTATCCAACCAGGACCTTAATGGATTAATGAAACCACTTACTTATTGAAGGCAAAGTAAAGTTTTACAAACACCCTATTTTATTTTGAACTCTTTAATTATTTTCTATTTTGTAATGAGACTTTTAATTGCTAAGGCAACCAGATACTTCCTGAATTCCTCCAGCCAGTAGTTCATTAAGAAGCCACTTCCTAAGTTAGAATGTCATTAGGGAGTCTCCAGTAAAAATAAGATGAGATGGAAATATTAAAGAAATGTTGAGATTAAATAACTGATGTCATTAAAAGTTAAATTTAAAGGTTTTGTCCTCACAATTCATTATAATAAGAGAAAAATAATCTTCCATTTTTTGTTTTTCTAATCTAAATATCATTAGACTTTGAATTTTTAATCAATAGGTCCCTAGAGTCTAGAACAGTGCTTTTTGAATGAGCGAATGCTTGAGCAATTCCTGAAAGAGTGAATAAATACTTCTGCTGAGATAAAAATTAGGTTTTAACATCTATAGGTTGTGGAAATGATTTGTACCTCTTCAATTCTATGGGTTTACTTTCTATCAGACATTATAAAAAAAATCATAAGATAGTATGCTTTAGAAAGAAAATGAAAATAAAATTAAAGATTATATTTAAAATAGGAGCCATGTAAAATTAATTATATAATTATATAAAATATTAAGAATATAAGGGAAATTTACTTTAAAATACACTTAAATCCTAACATTCACATATATGTCTTATATCATTTTTGTTCCTCTCTTCCTTTATAGCTTTTGTTGTTAGTGATTATTTTATAGTTTAACATGTACATTTCTTTATTGATTTTTTAATTTTATGTTTTTAGTTTTCTTGGTGCTTTTTTTTTTTTTTTTTTAAGACGGAGTCTCGCTCTGTCACCTAGACTAGAGCGCAGTGGCTCCATCTCTGCTCACTAAAAGCTCCGCCTCCTGGGTTCATGCCATTCTCCTGCCTCAGCTTCCTGAGTAGCTGGGACTATAGGCGCCTGCCACCACACCTGGCTAATTTTTTGTATTTGTAGTAGAGACGGAGTTTCACCATGTTAGCCAGGATGGTCTCGATCTCCTAACCTTTTGATCTACCCGACTTGGCCTCCCAAAGTGCTGCGATTACAGGCATGATCTTGGTGCTTTTATTAGGCCTTACAATATACACTTTAACTTATCATGTCTACTTCATATTTATACTAACTTAAGTCTAGTGAGATATGGAAACATTACTTCTATATAGCATTATTCTCTTTCCCCAGTTTTTGTACTATTAAATTAGACATATTACATCTATACATGTTACAAATCCAACAGTTTGTGACTATAATTATTACATTATAAAACTGTAAGCTTTTAAAGAAACTGAAAGATGAATAGATATATTCACAGAGTTTGTTATATTACTATTTCTATTTATCATTTTTAGCTCTCCTCATTTTTATGAATTTGAGCTAACATTTGGGATTTACTATTCCAACTTTGCTTTCACCTGCCTCCTGTGCCTTTATTGTCAGATATATTTCTATATGTTATAGATCCAACAATACAAATATATATGTGTGTGTATATAACAATATATGTATGTATATATATAACAATATACACATAAAATGATATATATATAATTGTGTGTGTGTATATAGAGAGAGATAAAGGGAGGGGGGTTTATGTGTGTGTATATTTATGTTTATATAATTAATTTTGCAATTAGTTAAGAGAAAAAATATGCATTTATACAGATTAATAATTACTTAATTACCTTTGCCAGCACTCTGCTTTTTTTATCTTAAAAAACATGGAGGTGTCTTGCCTTCAGCCTAAATAGAACTTCCTTTAGTAGCTTTTACAAGGCATGCTGCTGGAAGTAAATTATTTTAGCTTGTATTGATCTGGAAACATTGTTATTTCACCTTCAGTTTTGAAAGATCATATTTTCTGGATTTAAGATTGTTGATTGAGTTTCTTCTTTTTCTTCTTTCAGAACTTTGATAATGTCATACTATTGCCTTCTGGCTTCCATTGTTTCTCATAAGAGAGCCATAGTTAATTTTATTGGGACTCCTTTGGACATGACTCATCATTTTTCTTGATTTCAAGAAAATATTTTCGAGATTTTCTCTGTCTTTAGATTTCAGTAGTTTTACTATGATGTGTCTGGATGTGGACCTCTTTATGTTCATTGGACTTCTTGGATGTGTAATTTTTCAAAATCAAGTTGTAGAATTTTTAGCCATTATTCTCATTTTTCTTTTCCGCCTTTTTCTCTCTGTCTCTCTTATTTTCTTGTACTCCCATTATTTGTACTGGTGGACTCAATCCTATCCTTCAGCTTTTTGTGAGTCTGCTCACATGTCTTCCTTTTATTTCTGTTTTTCAGATTGCATAATCTGTTGAGCCACTGGAGTAAAATTTTTTGTTTCGGTTATTGTACTTCTTAGTTGCAAAGTTTTTGTTTATGTAAAATTACTTTTATGTCTTTATTGACAGTCTTTATTTGAAAAGGCATTGTTATCATGCCTTTAAATGTATTTGATTTCTTTTAAGCGTATTTACTTACTTAAGCTTGATTTTCTTTCAACATATTTATTATACCTGCTTTGAAGTCTTTGTTTTGCCTGTTGTCTGGGCCCTTTATATGCTGGCTTCTGTTGTCTGCCCTATTTTGTATATAGTTTACATTTTTGTGTTTCTTTGCCTAATAACATTTAGTTTAAAATTAGACATTTTAGGTACTATATGGTAACAATCCGGGATACCGTAGCCCCACCCAGAGTTTCTTGTGATTTGTTTATTTGTTTAATAACTTGGCTGGACTATTTTAGTGAAGTCTATTTTCCCTGCATTGTGCAGCCTCTGATATTGCTCCTCAGAGCTTGCCCCAGCTATAGTCAGCTGTTTGGCCAGTTATAGTTGCTCTTGGGAGGACAGTGGTATAAGCAGGGCTCTCTTTGACTATCTTCTCTGATTTCCTTGTTAAGTCTTCTGAACTGTTTTAGTATCAAACCCAGTGTCAACCTTCACTAATTGCCGGTTGATTGCTCTATTGTCTTTAACAATGCTCTGGGACATAAATTAACAGTCTGATTCATTTTATGTTGAGGCCTTTTCCAGGGTAATCTTTGAGACCAGTTTTTGCTGTTTGCTCTAATCCCAGTACTCTTCTTAGCTCTTTTCCTGTTTCTCTCTGGAAAATTTCAACCTCATCTTCAGTTTACCTTTTTAGTCTCATGGAACTACCATCCTTCTCTTAATTGCTTAACACCATGATCTCCACTGTTTTTAATAGTGCCTTTAGATTTGAAATTCTCCATACTCTGTTTGATAAAGTCAGTTCAGTTTGAAGGGATGAGGGGAGCACTTCAGATTCTATGTTCATGTGGGCTACATTTATCCTTGGGCAAAATCACTGTACCACTGTCCTGGATCAGAAGGAGGAGGCAGTGGCTCACTTTTTTCAGAGTGACATTCACAAATAGAATGCTCAGCTGTGACAGCAGTCTTTTGTCTTCTCAGCTTGCCTCACCTGGCACAGAATCGCTATCTTACAAGTGATCTGGAATAAGAGCTACCAGGGCTCCAGTATTCTCTACCTGTTGCACCTTGATTAGAACTTCTGCCTATCAGTGGGAGCTGGAGGGATGAAGAAAGCCCTAGACCTCTCAACTATTCTTTCCTGACATAATACCTCTGAAACATGTAGGTAGGCTTGGGATGCGAGATAAATTTATGCATTTCTTGTGAAAATACCCTAGTCTTCAACTGGGACCCAGTGGGAGGGGGATCCTATGTTCTTGGCTGTACTTATTCAGGGTGGAACTTCTGTCATACTGAACTAGGGTCAAAGGAGTAAGGGAGGAAACGAGAGAAAATTGTGGTTTCAATGGCAAAGATTCACTGTTAATACTGAGATGTAATAGATTTTCTTGAATAGATGTTTATTTTACTGTATGCCCTTTGGACAATTTCCAGAGATATTTAACTTAAAAAAAAATTCCCCGCCGGGCGCGGTGGCTCAAGCCTGTAATCCTAGCACTTTGGGAGGCCGAGATGGGCGGATCACGAGGTCAGGAGATCGAGACCATCCTGGCTAACACAGTGAAACCCCGTCTCTACTAAAAAAATACAAAAACGAGCCAGGCGAGGTGGCGGGCGCCTGTAGTCCCAGCTACTCGGGAGGCTGAGGCGGGAGAATGGCGTAAACCCGGGAGGCGGAGCTTGCAGTGAGCTGAGATCCGGCCACTGCACTCCAGCCTGGGCGACAGTGCGAGACTCTGTCTCAAAAAAAAAAAAAAAAAAAAAAAAAAAAAAAAAAAAAAAAGAAAAAAGAAAAATTCCCACCAGATATTGTTTCACTGGGAAGAGATTCCACAGAATTTCTCACATCTCTATTCCAGAAGTCATCTCCCCAACTTGATCCTTTTCAAAGCCACTCTTCTACTCAAAGCTCTGCAATGACTTTCCATCTCAGTGACCTTCTTTCTGTTTTTCAGACATGCCAAATGTGGTCTCGTCTCATGAAGCATACTTCTGCCTGGTTCTTTGCACTTGATATTTGCTCTGACTAGAATGATTTTTTCTGTGATGACCCCTGTGTCTCGTCTCTTCTTAGCAATATTATCCCTAAGTATAAAGCAATTTCCTTATGTATTTTGTGTTTTATTTCCATACTATCTATCTCTACATAGTAGAGAATATAAGCTTCATCATGTTAGAGACTTTTTTTTCTCTTCGCAAGGCACATATTGAGCATTTGCAGAAGACCGCTTTTCCCTTTAACATCCATTCTTTTCTTTTCTTTTGGCAATTGACTGAAAACTACAGATTGTATTCACACTCTCACTTGTGGCTAAGTATATTCATCAGACTACAACTTTTTTGTTGTTGTTACATTGGAAAGTGAGCAGAAGTAATGAGTACAACTTTGATTTTATGTGCTTAAATTGTTATCGTTGCCTCTTTGTTTCCACGTTTCCTTATTCTGTGGGCTAGAATGCATTCATCGTGTAGCTGATGGCAGTGATTTTGGATATGGTAAAACAAAATCGAATGGCTTTATGGAGCAGAGCTACTCTACTCGCCTAGACTGGTCAGCATGAGAAAGTAAACAACCTTATTTAAACTATTATGAATTTTATTATCTTAGTATATTTTACCCTAACTAATTTGTATGTCATTAATACAAATATTTTGAATGAAGGAGTAAATAGGTAGAGTCTACTTAAAACATCTTAGAAATGAGAATATTGCTTTCCTTAGTTAATTTGTTTTATTTCTCCTATTGAGTAATAATGGTAATAATGGTAACCATCTACCTCATTCATCATTTTATTCCAAACAATTATTTTATCAAACAGAATGGATGTTGCTGATTTTTGGTAAATCACCTCCATGATATTGATGTGGTTTCTTTGGATCCTGTTTTACAAAGATTTTTCTGTAAAGATAGGCTGCTAATTTATCCAATGCCTTTCCTGTATCTACTTGTATAATCACACTTTTTTTCCTTTACTAATTTGTTGATGTAGTGAGTTTTATAATACATGATCATAGTGTTATTATTCTTTGCTTACATTGTTAGATTATTTTCACTAATATTTAGAATTTTTGTGCCTATGTTCAAAAGTGAGATTGGTCTATGGTTTTCTTTTTATTGCCTTCTTAGACCAGTAGGCATTGTAGTACAATATTGAGTAGGTTTGATGAAAGATTACATCCTTTCCTTATTTTTAATCTTAGAGGGAAAACATGTAGTTTTTGACCACTGAGTATGATGTTAGCTTGTAGATGCCATTTATTGGGTAATATTTTTGATCTATTGGGTTAAATAAAGCATAGTATTAAAATTAAACTCACCTGTTTTTTAAACTTTTTCTTAGTGTGGCTAATGAAAAACTTAAAATTATTTTTGGCTTATATTATGTTGGACATACTGCTCTAGAGCATATTTCCTAGTTTGTAATGAAGTACAAATATAATTTTTGTGGCATAGTAATAACTCTTAACCTCATTTTAAAAGTTCCTTCTTCACTAGGTTAGGGGAAAAAAAAAAAAAAGCTTCACACTGCTTACCTTATGTTTCTGTAGATAATTTAGACATGTTCTTCTTCCCATTATTTATTAAAATGCTTAGAGCCGGGGGCGGTGGCTCAAGCCTGTAATCCCAGCACTTTGGGAGGCTGAGACGGGCGGATCACGAGGTCAGGAGATCGAGACCATCCTGGCTAACACGGTGAAACCCCGTCTCTACTAAAAATACAAAAAACTTGCCGGGCCAGGTGGCGGGCGCCTGTAGTCCCAGCTACTCGGGAGGCTGAGGCAGGAGAATGGCGTAAACCCGGGAGGCGGAGCTTGCAGTGAGCTGAGATCCGGCCACTGCACTACTCCAGGCAGGGCGACAGAGCAAGACTGCGTCCCAAAAAAGGCCGGGTGCGGTAGCTCAAGCCTGTAATCCCAGCACTTTGGGAGGCCTAGACAGGTGGATCACGAGGTCAGGAGATCGAGACCATCCTGGCTAACACGGTGAAACCCCATCTCTACTAAAAATACAAAAAACTAGCTGGGCGAGGTAGCAGGCGCCTGTAGTGCCAGCTACTCCGGAGGCTGAGGCAGGAGAATGGCTAAAACCTGGGAGGCGGAGCTTGCAGTGAGCTGAGATCTGGCCACTGCACTCCAGCCCCGGTGACAGAGCCAGACTCCGTCTCAAAAAAAAAAAAAAAAAAAAAATGCTTAGCCAGATGTAAGTACAGAATTGTTTGTAGATTCATATCAGCCCAAATTCTCAGCATTCATTTATCCTCTGATGATTGCTGATGGATAAACCTTAGTTACTAAGTAGCATTATATAACAATACAATGAAAATAAATATATTATTACATTCCGTTTACCACCATGTTTTCTAAGATGTAAGTGAACTCATGACTAATTTTCACATTTTTTAATGACACCAAACTAACAAATAGTTTTCCTCTTCCCTTATATTCAGCCCTGTGTTTTTGCATAAAAAACATCGGGAAAAAATTATTAGAGGATATGAAACAAAATGGATTTACATAACCAAAGGATATGAAGATAAGCTCCTTAAGGATCTCTTTTTCAAACCTGAAACTAATATAAAAGGAAAGCTTGCGTATTGGAAACATGTAAGTATGATTAGTTTATTATTTTTCTTTGAAATGTTTTTATTTAAGATATTAAAGTTGCAATTTAGGTAGCAACATTATTTCTTCAGTCTATTAAATTTCCTTCATTATATTATTAATATCCTGCTTTATATTTTTGATTGAAAAAAGTCATATAATAATTAATACAAATATATTTTTGTGGTGCATTAATAGTATACACAACCATTTAATAATTTATACTTTATATATATAATTTTTTATTTCATTTTTACAAATAGTAATGGTAATGTAAAAACCACTTCTCAGTGATTGAAAACATAAACATTTACTTTATTGAAGAGTGCTAACTCTGTGTAATACAACATACCTTCATTGTTTTATTCTGTATTATGAATTGCTTTGAGGACACAGTAGAAATAGAAAGAAATTTATTTATGTTGTTTGAATGCCTACTATATCCCAGACACTGTGCTAGATATTTTGCAAGTGGTATGTAACTTATTCTCTGTAGCACCATAGATAGATATTTTTATCTCATTTTGATCAATATGAAAACTAAGAGACATAGAGGTTAATTAACTTACCAAAAGCTACACAATTGATAGGTAGGATTGGACTCCAGGTCTTCTGACTCCAGAATCTGTGTTTTTTTATCTTTATAATTTTGTTTTGATTTGGACACTAATTAATGATAGAAGTGAATAGTTAACATTGTAGAATTAACTGGAGTGAACATTATAATTTCTAAAGCACTTGGTTTGTGATAAGCTCCTTCCTATGTGGCGCTCTGCTTGAGTAGCCTGAGCTATAAATATTTCTATTACATTAGCATTGTTATAAGGGAATGCAAAAGGTCCAGACTGTCATTAGTCTTATTTCAATGCAAATGAAGACCTATGTTCCAGATATATCATAGAAATGTCCTCAACTCCTTAAATCGTGTGAAGTTATTCATTGAATAAAAACATAGGATACATAAGGCAAATGTGTTCTACTCAAAACTTGTCCCTCATCAGCACTCAGTGCCAACAGTATTAATTTGCTCTAGATGATAGTGTGCATTATGAAATTATAAAGTTCATCTGAAGTATGTTTTGACCCTCTGTGTAGAATATAAAATCACTGGATTTCGGGGCATACCACGTGCTTTTCTATATGCTTTATACAGAGTATGATTTTGGAGTATGATTAGAGAGTATGATATCAGTATATCGATAACCAGTTTGTTGTGTAATTATAATTAATTTGAATATATTGACAACCAATGTATGTGCGTATAAATATATATTATGTATATATATTGTGCTGTGGCAAGCGAATATATATGTGCATGAAATCAAATAAAATACTCATTTTCCAAAGACTTTTTAGTATGTATAAAGTTATATAAAATGTACCATTGTTAGGGTTTCGCAAGTATTTTGAATATTATGAAGTTATTTCCAGATAAATTTATTATAAAGAAGTTTGAAATCTCCCTTGTATTTTTAATAATTCTGCTAGCTATATCATTATTAATGTTACTTTTTAAGAACTATTTTTCATAGTTGGTAAATATGTACATTGTCTTATGCATTTTTATTGTTTATAACCACCATTAATAGAATATTAATATGGAAGTTGTCTTCATCTCAATTTCTTAAAGTAAGTAAAATTATTTTAATTGTAAATTTTATTTTTTGATGAATACTTTCTTTGTATAAAATTATCCTTCAATCTTCTGCTGCCTTCATTTGTAGTTTCCTGTTCAGCTCACTTAGTTAATATATTGTTCTTTTATTATTATCTTTCATTATTCTTATTTTATTATTTATATGATAATTATGTATTATTATTTTATTCATTATACATGATTTTTATTCACTTGTTATTCTTTTATCTTTTATTATTTTGAGTGGTAAAAATAATAAAAGAATAATATATCGACTAAGTGAGCTACCTGATTTCTTGTGCCTTGGAGTTTGGTTTGTAAGAAACTATAGTGATAATTGATAAATCTAACGGAACAGTGAAAGGGTTAAGAAGTAGGGAAAGGGGTGGGGGTGAGAAAACATGGACATTTAATACCAAGAGTTCATAGAAAACAAGACAAAACAATAGCAACAACAAAACATGCCATGAGCAAAGCAATACAAAGGATTAGCCAAGGATAGAATTCAAGGTTCAGTAATTAGATGAAGCAATCAGTATCTGAATCTTCTCCTGTTTGGGGATAAAATGTGCTTGATCTAAAGGATTTAACATTTCCCCATAACTATGGAACCGAAAGTGCGAAGAGCCAGAGGAGTAAGTTCAAGCTACATTCACTTAGGAAATACCATGATGCAAAACTAGAGGTTCAAATAAACATCCACTGTTTATAGAGCAATGACTAACTGTAAATGAGATAGAGAACCAGAAGTCAGAAACCATGAGGAATGAATTTGACAAAAGCAGTTGGGTCAGAATAGAAGAAATGGAGGATGTGGAACACTTACTAGGGACGTTATTTTTCCATGGCTTACAGATACTAAAGCATGCTTGTGACTTGTACAGATGAGACTGGCATAAATACAGAACTGTGAGAGTTCAATTAGATCCAATTGTAGGAAAACTTGTTTACTATTATGATAGATTTTAGGAAAATCTGAATACTAATATGAAAAAGTTTGCTAGGATGCCTAAAGATATTTAAAATCGGCTTTGGTATCATTGATTCTTTCCCTTGGAGGTTACTGCTGTTCTAAGCAAAATATATGTTCAGGGAGTAATTGCAAACACACCAAAACCCCACAGGGGCTTTGACTTCAAATTCCTTATACACTTATAGTAAGTAACCTAGAATGGACTGTGCTGTAATTCCTTTATTACCTATACTTTGTTGGCATAAATAGTCTTCTTTCATCTACTTCCTATATTTCAAACATGAATTTTAGAAGGAATACAGCGTGAGAGATAGTCACACTCATGGGAGCCAAAAGGAAAGAGATAGGGGCATTTCCCAAAATATTTATGTCAGAGGCAGCCTAGATCCCCTCTTTTCCTCCCCCGGTCATCCCCACTCCCTGCCACATACATCTGAAGCTTCCTTGTGCTGATTTAGTTCCTATGTTGTAAGGAAGGAGAGAAAGCATCTGTGAAGTAAGAAAGTGATGGCCAGAAACCTTTACTGCTTCAACCATGTGGAAATAAAATAATCAGTCTATATGTTGTGAATTTCTATCTTTTTTGACAGTCTATTTCCTAGAATAATGATCTAATCTTTTTCTTAGAACTTGAGCAATACCCTTTCTCCTTGAGGCATGAAAATTGGAATTTCACACCCGCTGTCTTAATCTTCTGGAGAGGGTGCCTGATTCTCCCTGGTTATCAACAAAGGAGGAAACCTTTCTATAGGGTAACCATATACAACCTTTCTGAAAGGGATCTCTTACTCAGAACCACTTCTAATGTACTGAATGTTTACATCTTGTACTCTATGGCTTTGTATACCTCCAGAAAACACCTAACATAAAATAACCTGGCTTTCAGCTATACTAAAGTAAGATTTGTTTTATAACTGCTGATTTGCTTGAATTCTAGAATATTTTTTGTTGATTTTTGCTTTCCTTCCAAAGATTAATTTTTCCCATAAAAAGGACTCATGGAACTATATACATGCTATGTTGAGTGCCATTTTGTAAGATCAAATAAAATTAAATGTTCTCATATACAATTCTCCCTGTGAACCCTTTCCATTAATTATTATTAGATGTGTTGTTCTAAAGGTTTAAATATATATTTAAATCTGATGAGCTGTTTGTATTTAAATCTATTACAATTTTAATAAGGGCTCAAAAATATAAACAAAATAACTTTTTAATTATACCACATAGGCCAGCTATGGTGGCTCACGACTGTAATCTCAGCACTTAGGAGGCCAAGGCGGGTAGATTAATTGAGGCCAGGAGTTCAAGACCAGCCTGGCCACACACACACACACACACACACACCACATAGATGTGCAAAAATACATTAAAGTATAGTCAGCAAGATATTAATAGTGTTCATAGTTAATACAATTTTAGATAATTACTAGTTTCTTTCTAAAGGTTTACACATTCTTTTTAAAAATTCAAATATGTTTTATTTACAAAATAAAAATGTTTTTATTGTGAACAAAAAAATTACTTTTTTGACAACATAAATATAGAAATATTGCCTTCAGCTACCTCTGTTTTATATTTTATGCCATATCATCAGTTCTCTTCTTTTTAATTCATAAACTTCATTTACTAAAGCAGTATTAGTTTCATAACAAAGTTGAGAGGGAAGTACAGAGAGTTTCCCTGTACCCCACAACTGACATCCTACACCACAGTGGTAAATTTATTAAATAGATGGACCCATACTGACCCATCATTATCACAGGAAGTCCGTAGTTTCCATTGCAGTTCACTGTTGGTGTTGTACACTTTATAGGTTTTGACAAATGTATAATTGTATGTGTTCACTATTCTAGTATACAGAATTGTTTCACTGTCCTAAAAGTTCTTTGTACTCTGCCTATCCTTCTTATCTTACCCCTGGCAACCACTGATCCTTTCACTGTCTCCACAGTTTTGCCTTTTCTGAAATGTCATATAGTTGAAATCATACAGTATGTAACCTTTTCAGATTGGCTTCTTTCACTTGGTAATACGTGTTTAAGTCTCCTTTATGCCTTTGCATGTGGCTTTGAGCACACGTTTTATTTTTAGCACTGAATATTCCATTGTATGAAAGATCATCCATTCACCTGTTGAAGGACATCTTATTTGATTGCAAGTTTTGGCAATTATGAATAAAGCTGCTACAAATATTGTACGTAGGTTTTTTTGTGTGGGTATGTTTTTAATTCATTTTGGTAAATATCAAGGAATACAATTGCTGGACTGTCTGACAAGAATGTCATACAAACAGCTGTACCATTTTGCATTCCCATCAGCAATGAGTAAGAGTTCCTATTGCTCCACAAGGCCTCATCAGCTTTTGGTATTGTCAGTGTTTTGGATTTTGGTCATATTAATAGGTAGGTAGTGGTACCTTGTTTTTGCTTTAATTTATATTTCCCTTAATTTCATATGATGTCGAACATTTCATATGCTTACTTGCCATCTATGTATATTCTTTGGTGAGGTGTAATTTTACTATTAGAAAAATGAGATACTTTGTCACCTGTCCTATATAAGAGAGGAAAGAGAAGAATTCACCTTACTCATGACTACTGCATTGCAAAGCATAGAAGTGCATTTATATCACAGTCTATGTAGCTGGCTTTCACTAGAGTGGTGCAGAACACAGCTGGCAAGTCAGGGTGAGGTTGCTGTAATTTTATACATCAAGAACTAGTCTTATTTGATTGCTTTTAATATTTTACATCTACTTTAAATTCAGGTAAATATGGAGGGGGAAGGACAGAGGGAGAATAATTAGTTCCATAATATTACAAGCCAAAATATTGAATCTACTGCTCATCTTCTTTTTTATCTTGTTCAACAGAAAATGATGCTAAGAAAACAGTGAAGGAGTTGATTCTCTGTGAGATTTAGGAAATGTGGAACTGGTCACCCTCTTTTATAATATGGAATGTTAAAAATAGTATGTTTAAGTATTTTTATTTTGGGGGTCAATTTATGTCATTGTTTTGTGGAAGAGTGTGTTTCCTTATGCGGGAAAGTAAAATTTTATTATTATTCAGCTTCTGGGGTTTGTTCTAGCTTAACTAATGCTAAGAAATGAGCTTTGTAATGACATTCGTACATCTACTCTAAAAATTGTCCTTTGTTATTGTGTAACTCTCATTTTAGGGTTCCACCAGTAATGCAATTTATTTTAAATGGGTATTTACTGAATATTTACGATGTTTCAAGCACTGTAGTAAAGCATAAGGCCTAAAAACTTGCAATCAAGCAAGTTCTATGCTGGAACTTGTAGGGGATGGGAAAGAGCTAGAGAAATCTCACTGGGCAGAGGTTGATTTTGTAAAGAATGAAAATGAGAGAAATACACACATTGAAGTACAGTTTAGTCAGCCACCTGCAACTAAGGGGTCTCATATAAGAAGTTGGAGTTGTCCTGAGTATTAGGAATTCTGACAAGTAATGGTTTTCAGGGTCTGCTTAGGTAGACTTATAAGATATTTATCAGAAGAATCTATGGGGAAGATACTAGAGCTACCAGAGGCTAAAAATAATTTTAGTCCATCCTTTAAAGGTCCAAGGAAGCAATATTAATGGCTTAGAAGGGAGGTTATAGCCCTTTCTGGAGAAACCTAACTTTGACACCATTTATTATACCTAGCTCTGTATATGTGGATAAGAAAGGTTTGAAACCAAGTAATTGCAGAATTGGTTTTGAAAAGCAGCAAGTGGATGCTAGATTAATACATAATCTGAGGTAGAAAGATGTGCGAATTGCCAAAGTCAATAGAGAAATCACTGGGGAAATGAGAGAGTTGAACAGAAGGTTTATCTAATGCCACAATACGTCCTAGGAAAGGGAAAGAGTAAGAGAAAGGAACTAGGAAATGTTCATGTCTTTGAGATCTCAATCTCAACTCTTTTGAATAAGTAACCAGAAGTGGAATTGCTGAATCATATAGTTCGAATTTTAATTCTTTGAAGAACCTCTATCCTGCTTTTTATAGCTGCTACATCATTTTGCTTTTTCAAAAACAGTACAAAGGAGTTTCAACTTTTTCATATTCTTACCAACATTTGTCTTTTACTATTTTTTTATAATAGCCATCTTAACAGGTATGAGGTAATATCGTATTGCAGTTTTGATTTGCATTTTCCTGATGATTGGTTTAATTTGACTTTTTTTATACTTTTGAGGCATTTCTGTGCCTTCTTTGAAGGAATGTTTATTCAAGTTCTTAGGTGATTTTTAAATCAGTTCTTAATGAAAATATTCAACATTATACC
Organism: Piliocolobus tephrosceles; assembly: GCF_002776525.5. Lineage (NCBI taxonomy): Eukaryota > Metazoa > Chordata > Mammalia > Primates > Cercopithecidae > Piliocolobus > Piliocolobus tephrosceles. Next base: position 148,016,079 of record NC_045434.1, read on the forward strand.
TTTATTTACCTCTCAGTGCAGACAATACTGTATCAAATAATTTTGAGAGTAGTAGTTTCATTTTATTATTTTCTAAATATTATTTTCCCTCTTGATCTGAGATAAAACTATGGAGTTTTTTTTTTTTTTCTCATCTACTTTGTCCTCTTGATAGTCATCATATGCATTCTCTTACAACCTTGAGAATTTTCATGCCTTTTGACTGGCTTTCCTATAATTGGTCCAATTTCATAAGATTTGTCTTTGTAGTTATTCTGTATAATAGTGGTTCTCAAAGTGTAGTTCAGGGACCACCTTAGGTTCCTGAAATCTTTTTAAAGGATCCACCATACCAATATAGCTTTTATGATAATACTAAAACAGTGTTTTCCTTTTTGACTCATTCTCTCATTACTGTATCATGGAGTTTTTCCAGAGCCTACATGACATGATACAATAAGAGATTTAATATATAAAAAGATATGAAAATCTGGGTTATCTATTAAGCCAGATACTACATCTATTCTTAAAAATATAGACCAATCCCACCCTTAGCAGTGATATTTTATAATATAGTTTGATTTTATAATGTGTAATTTCATGAAAATAAAATGGATTTCTTATTGTTATTTTACATAAATTAATACATACTTTAAACATTTTACACTTTTAATTTCTAATATGGTAAATATTGAAAGAATATAATACACATAACAAAAGATTTTAGGGATCTCATAATTTTGCAGCAAATAAAGGAGTCCTATGACCAAAAAGTTTGAGAACCTCTGCTAAACATCTCCATAAGATATAATTTTTATCATTTCCTTTTAAATATAACTATATTATGATAAAGTAACACTTAGATTAGGAATATTTTGGATAAACTTAAAAGTTGGCAGTAATGACCTAAATGTATTTTTACATTTTTTATTTACTGTGCTCCCATGTGACCATGGTGTAGTTATATATGACTATGAATTTGGAGTACAACAGTGCCCAATATTGAATACATTGTCTACATAAAAATGCATTCTTACTCATTAGCTAGAATTCCTGTGCATAATGTAAGTTGCTTCTGAGATTTATTTAGACATAATATATTTAACAAGTTTCCTTCCCAATATCTTAGTTATAATAGTTCACAACACATATGCCTTTAAATAACTTCACTAATGTTACATTTTTAAAGACAAAATTTTGTCATACATGTCATGGATATGTATGTAGAGACATGAGTAAAAATTTACATGAACAGTTCTATGAGAGAAATAATAAAGAAGGAAGAAAATACAGTAGTTAGAATTGGGAGTAATCATCCCTAATAGTGACTTAAACAAAACAACTTTTCTCTCACGTAAAAATCAAGATATAGACGATGCACTGTCTATATCTTAATTTTTATGTGAGAGAAATAACAACTCTGCATCATAATGTTCTCAGAGTTCTTCACTCCTTTTATCCTGTTGCTCCACCGTACAAGGCCTCTATTTTGCAGGTCATCTCGTGGTCCACAATAGTTTCACCAGATCCACTCATTATGCTTTCATTCTAACCAGCCAGAAAGAAGACGAAATGAAGAAGAGGGCATAACGATTGTGTTTACTTTTCGGAAGTTCCTGGGAGCTTCCATGCAACGCTCTGCTTGTATCTGGTAGGCCACAAATTGGGCATACGGCTACAAGAGACTAAGAAATATAGTCTCATTCAGACCATCCAAATGCCCAGCTAAAACATGTGTTTCTTTTATTGTAGAGTAAGACTGGAATGACTATTGAAGCACAATTTTAAACATTTGCATGTACCCTTTCCAAAACAGAACACGAAGCCTCTACCAAAGGGAGCAAACGTAAAAGCTTATGTCACTATAATAGCAAAAATTCCATCATTTCTCGTGGCAGTAAGTGATGTTTGCTCTCTAATATCTATCATATCTCTCTTCCTCTGTAATAGCATCCCCAAATTTTAGCTGTCTGGATTAATTTGCATTTTGTAGCTTCTCTAGCAATTAAGTATTGCCATGTATATTAGTTTTCTATTACTACAAATTTGGTGGCTTAAAACAAGATACATTTATTCCTTTATAGTTCTAGAAGACTAAAATTGGCTTTACTTGGCTAAATCAAAGTGTTTACATGGCTGATGTTTTTCGAAGTCTCCAGGGCGGAATCTGTTTCCTTGCCTAGTCTAGTTTCTGGAAGCTGCCTATATTCTGTGGCTTATATTCCCTACCTCACATCATCCTAACCTCTTGCTTCTGTCATTTCATCTCTTACATCCTCTCTAATGTCCTGCCTCCCTCTTATGAAGACACTTATTATTTTATCAGGCACACCACAATAATCAACTCATCTCAACATCCTTAATCACACCTGCAAAGTTCTTTTTGCCTACAAAATGTTATGAATTGAATGTGTCCGTTCAAAATTCATATGTTGAAATTCTAATCTCGTGTGGCTGTATTTGGAGATGGGGACTCTAAAGAAGTAATTAAGGTTAAATGAGGTCATAAGGATGGGGCCCTAATCTGATAGGATTAAGAATCTCCTCCTACCCCCCACCCTATGTGCACACACTGAGGAAAGACCATATTGAGACATAGGGAGAAGGCTGTCATCTACAAGCCAGTAACAGCCCTCATCAGAAGCTGAATCAGCTGGAACCTTTACCGTGGACTTCCAACTCTCAGACCTGTGAGAAAAAAAAAGACTATGTTTTAAACCATTGAGTCTATGGTATTTTATGGAAGCCCTACCCAACTAATACATAAGGTGGCATTCACAGGGTTCAGGGGATTAGGACATAGATGATTTGGCAGCCCTATTCAGCTCACCATACCATGTCATGAATGGAAGTATTTGGCAGATTCTGAAAAATGTTCCCAAAAGACAGTTGGCAATGGATTTTGTCTCTTCTTTCTGCTTTCCTTCATCCTGTGGCTTGGAACTTCATTTTAGACCATGAGAGTGAAAGCCACATATGAGTGGAAACCTGGAAGTATTCTAGATTACAGAAAATTGCAGAGTTTTCATACCAGTCGTGGTTTTCTTACATTCAGATATTCACGTGAGATGGAAGTACTCCTATATTGAATAAGTCACTACTTGCAGCTAAACTTAATTCCAATTGTTATACTGGTAGATGTCCAGTCTGCTTCACTAAGACAAGATATAATAACTCATAGTCTAGCAACCTATAGCTAAAATATAAAATATTCACCTTCTACATACCTAGCATATAAAGTGGCATAGAAACAGCATACTTATAATAAAACTCTAATTTGGAAAAGGGAATCACAGTTGTTTCTGCCCCCATAGCAGTTACCAAATCAGTCTGATAGGAATAGTAAACACTTTCTTCTCTTGAAATAAATACATCTGGAAAATCTCCCATATTTTCCCTGTGAAAACATCTTACCTGTTTATTCATATTTATGGCAACATCAGAAGTAGGTATTAGAGAATTTGTTCCTCCTGAGTGTTGGAGTTTCATAGTCTTAATAGATTTAGGGGCCTGTGGGTTGCTACAGAGATTGAAAAACCACAGGCATTTTTAGGACAGATTTTATTTTTTTTTTGGTAATGCATTTCCTTCAAAAACTTAGTATGCTTCTGATTTATTTGATGTCAGTAGTTTCTATGGTAAGTAGAAAGTAAGCAGAAAGATCTTATTTAGACATTGTTTATAATCCTGAAGCTTCTGGTCTTCCACTTACTGATTTTTTTCTCTACTCATTTTCCTGCCTTCCACATTAATGATAGCGACCATAGGTGAACTTTCTGAAACAATGGGTGTTGGAGGGAAGGCAAAATTCTTAATCTCATCTTTCCTGCAGACATTTACACCTTTGTGTGTAAGTCTTAGTTCTACTTTGAAGTCCCCTATTGTAACCGCTTCAATTTGAGGAACAAAGATGTCGGTTTTTTCATCTACACAAGGCCCAGAATCACTAGAATCTCAGTAAACTTAACCTGCAGACTGCAAAGACTACCTACTTTATCAAAATTTTTATTCTGTTTCCATCTCTTATTTCAGGCTGGCTGGATATAACCCAGATTTTTTTTCTCTCAAAAGACTTAAATAAAAGGTACTAGTAACATTTAACACACAGTCAAATATGGTATTTGTTTGACAATTTCTGTAACAGGACACACTCAGTTAGCATGTAGCCTGCTTTCCAAAGTGAAAATATTTTGAAGCCATAAAAACAAGGGCCACCAGCTCTTCAGCCTGTGATATCTTGAGTCCTTACCCAATCTCTCTTAATAAGGTAGTATTAGATGTTTTATATTTCTTTTATCTATACCATCCCACTTCCAACTACATATTGCTATCAGTTTAAATTAGATTCAGCTATGTGTAATAAAGATCTAAAATGATACTAATATGTTTGTTCACCTCTCATGTAAAACTCCAAAGGTATACAGTCTAGGACTGATATTATGGAACTATTTCACTCAGTACTTAGTGATTGACTGTTTTTGTCTCCTGCTTTTCTGCACATGACCTCCAGTCAAATGGTACCTCATGACCCAAAATGACTGCGCTTACTCCACCCATCACATGCACACTCCAGCCATCAAGAAAGAGGAAGAGATAGAAAATAAAAGTGTGAGGGAACTTGTAGCTGTGTTTTAAGTAAGGTTTCTAAATGATGCCACACAATATATCTTTAGTCAGATTTTGGTTATATCATTACATTCAGCTGCAAGGAAGGCTGAAATACGTAGGCATTATCTTAAGTAGAAATGTGCCCAGACAAAAGTCAGAGATTCTGTTATGAAAATGAAGGAAAACCAATATTGAAGAAAAAATATAAGTCTTTGCTGCAGAGTAGCTATGGAAAGCAATTGTCAAAGCAAATAGAAAATAATCAAGAAGTAAAGAAAGTATTTAATGGAGATACAATGTTATAATAAAATAGTATAAAATAAAATAGATACTTTCAACTTGAATTATTAAGACATTTATTTACTTGAGACAGTTAAAGCAAAGTTAGGTTGCACTGATGTCAAAGATCTTGCAATAGGATGTTTGTTACTTTTTACTAATAAACTTGTATTCTCTATGGTTCTTCTTTTCTATTCTATGAATTTCACTTTTTTTTTCCTCCTTGATGCTTTCTGAAATTTTTTTCACTACTCTTCCAGTTCACTAATTTTCTTGTTAGCTATGTTTAATCAGTAAATTTTAATTTTTTGTTCTTTTCCTGCAGGTATATCAAAATTGCTCATTCTTTATTGAAAAATAGTAATCAGAGTAACTCTCTAATCTTTTGTCTGTTCATGTTCATTTGATACCTCAGTGTATCTTGTGTACTGTGTCTTGTGTACTGCTCATTGTATTTGAAATATCAGTTGTGAAAATTTGGGGCCTTAGAATGAAGGTACTTTCCTCCAGATATTGTTTCCATTTTCTACCACTAGAAACTGTGAATCACCACCAATGTTTGACCGTGTTACAATTTAAACCTTGAGATTTTATGGATTATTCAGATATCATTTTAATTTAGAGTCTGTTTTATTACATGTTTACTTGTATTATGCTGTAGCTGTGTGAGTTTCCAGCTCACTGTGAACAAGATCTTCCACTTTGGTGAAGATAGGATTGGATTTTTGATTCCTAATCTTCTTGAGCCACCAAAGTTATGGTTTAGTTTCTTCCTGAACTTCAGATATTATCAGAACAAAAGCATCTTTGAGGACTTACCTCTGGGGGATCTTGCCTTCTCTTAAATTTTGAGCTGATAAGTCCTAGCTTTCTTGATAGCTCTTTCCTAATTTTCAAAAGACTTTTAAATTTCTTTTATTTTAATTTATGTATTTACTTATTCTTTTTGAGATAGTGTCTCCCTCTGTCTGTTGCCCAGGCTGGAATGAAGTAGCACATTCATGGCTCACTCCAGTCTTGACCTCCTGGACTCAAGCAGTCCTTCGACTTCAACCTCTCTAGTAGCTGGGAATACAGGCGCATCCCCCCACACCCAGCTAAGTTTTATTTTATTATTTTATATATATATATATATATATATATATATTTTTTTTTTTTTTTTAGAGACAAAGTTGTTGCCCAGGCTGGTCTTGAAATTCTAGGCTCAAGCGGTCCTCCTACATTGGCCTTTCAAAGTGCTGGGATTACAGATGTGAGCCACCATGCCTGGCCTAAATAAATCTTTCATAGGGCTTTTTGAAACTTGAGAATTAGTCCGAATTTAATCCAATTTAAACCAATCCTGGTTATGGATGTCTCTGCTCTCCAAATTTTATTTCCATTACTAAGTATTTCTGGTGCAGTCTTCTTTTGACCTGATAATCATTCTCTCATTTTAGCTGTGTTTTAAATACTAATTCTGATGCACTTTGTGTTGATTTTATAATTTATTTTTAAGTTTTAAAGTTCTCTGATTTTATAATTTATTTTTAAGTTTTAAAGTTCTCTCATAGTTTTCACATCTTCCTAGCACTTCCATGAACAGTATATGTTGTACATTACTTCCTAAGATTTGAAGGAATATAAGCCTAATAATTGTCAAGATGTTTTCTTTTTACAGGCAAATTCTAAAAGCATTTATATCATTAAAAAAAAACTGTTTTGTAGGTTTCTTCTTCTATTCTGACTAGTCCATCTTCAATCCTGATTTATTATAATTCTGTAGATGCCACCAAATAATTTATATTTGGATCCCCAAAGAGAGAAAATGCATAAGATCCTATTACCAAGTTTAAATGAAAGTTCTGGAAGTGCTATAGCTAGTAATTAATGACAAATATGTTAGTTTCTGCATTTTAGTTATTTTGAGCTTCAGTTTTATCAAACAGTAAAATTCAAATTTACTTGGGTTCTTTTTACATTCTTGAGTTACCATTGGAAATACTAAAAAAGTGGTATAGTTTTGAAAATGTGAATCCTAAATTGCCTGAAAATTTTTAATAATTTTCTCAGCTCTCTTGCTATTATGTTAATTATTTTTAGTATCTCACATTTTTGACATTTTGTTATAATTTTGACAAACACTACTGAAGCTACATTGCCAACTTTACAATTTATAACAACACCTTTACTGAGATATAATTCACATACCATAAAATAAAACATTTGTAAGTGTTCACTCCAGTGGTTTTTAGTATATTCACAAGTTTATTAAACTATCATCGCTAATTTAATAAAATTTTTGTTACTCCCCAAAAGACATCCCATACCCATTAGAAATTCTCCCTACAGCTCCTGGGAACATTAACCTATTTTCTGTCTCCATGAATTTGTCTATTCTTGGCATTTAATATAAGTGGAATCATGCATATATGTTATTTTGTGTCTGGCTGCTTTCACTGAGTATAATGTTTTCAAGAGTCATCCATGTTGAAACACGTTTTTTTTTTTGCTGCCCAAATCTCATGTCAAACATGTTGTAACATTTATCAATAATTCATTTATTTTTATGGCTGAATAATACTCCATTTTATGGATATGCCACATTTTGTTTTTCCATTCATTCGTTGAGTTCCTTCTAATTCATGGATATTTTTAATAATGCTACTCTAAACATCCATGTACAAATTTCTGAATGAATATATGCTTTTAGTTTTCTTGGGTATACACCTAACAGTGAAATTACTGGATGATATGATAGTTCTACACTTGACTCTTTGAGAAATTGCCCAACAGTTTTCCATAGCAGTTGTATCATTTTGCATTCACATGATAAATGCATGAGAGTTATAATTTCTCCAAAACCTTACCAATACTTGTTATTTTATGTCTTTATGATTATAACTGTTTACTGGATACAGAGTAATCTCATGGTGGTTTTAATTTGCATTCCCCTAGCAATTGATGATGCCAGCATCTTTTTGTGTATTTATTGTCCCTTTGTATATCTTCTATGGAGAACTATTTAAATCCTTTGATCATTTTATAGTAGGTTATCTTTTTATTATTGAGTTGTAAGAATTCTTTACATATTCTTGATACAAATCTTTTATCACGTATATAATTTGTAAGTTATTTTCTCATTATGTGGGTTGTCTTTTCACTTTCTCAATGGTTTTCTTTAAATCCCAGATGCTTTTAATTTTGGTAAACTTCCATTTATATTTTTTTGTTGATGCCTTTATTTTTTGTGTCATATATAAGAAACCATTCTTTTAGTTGAGGCCTCAGATATTTTTTTTTCTATGTGTTCTGCTAAGAGTTTATAGTATTAGCTCTTATATTTAGACCTGTAATCTATCATGAGCTAATTTTCATATGGTGTGAGGTAAAAGTTTGACTTTGTTATCTTACATGTAGATATCCAGTTGTCCCAGTATCATTTGTTGAGAAAAAATTTCTTGTCTCTATTGAATTATCTTGGTACTCTTGTCAGAATTCAATTGACTATATTCAAGGATTTATTCCTGGATTCTAAGTTCTATTTTATGGATATGTATGTCTGTATATATAATTTTGGCATTGAATATTTATATTGTTTAAAAGGTATACTACTATTGAAGGACAAAAAAATCTTAAGAATCTTCAATAGTATAGTTTGTTATTGTCTTTTGCTTAGGATTTAAACCTATTATCATAAAATGTAAGTGTTTTATGTCATTATAATAAATTTCAGAAATTAACATGCAAAAAATTCCTTCCATGTGTATGAATATTGTGTTATTTTCTTTGAAATAATTTATGAAATGTTTATAATTTTTAGACTCATAATGGATAGAAATCTATATGGAGAGTTAGTCTCTGAGAGTTGACATATGGAAAGAATATTCAAATACCTGAAATACCTGAGAGACAATTTTTTTGTTTGTTTGTTTATTTTTTGACAGAGTCTCACTCTGTTCCCCAGGCTGGAGTTCAGTGGGGCAATTTCAGCTCACTGCAACTTCCGCCCCCTGGGTTCAAGCGATTCTTCTGCCTCAGCCTCCCAAGTACCTGGGACTACAGGCACCTGCCATCACACCCAGCTAATTTTTGTATTTTTAGTAGAGACAGGGTTTCACCATATTGGCCAGGCTGGTCTCGAACTCCTGACCTCGTGATCCACCCGTCTCAGCCTCGCAAAGTGCTGAGATTACAGCTGTGAGCCAGAGCCCCTGGCCTGATGATTTTTTTTACCTATAGAAATACTGAGTTATTCCACTGTTAGGCCACGTAGTATAATGCAAATATGATGGTCTTTATAATTAAAAAATCAGTTTTGCTTATATACTTAAAGGTCAATAGATATATACTCACACAAATTTATAGATATGTGTCAATACAGATATCAACACAGATTGTTTTTACATGAGTACTAAAGCTTAGCTAAAAATCTCACATTCTATGCTCTTAGGTACTTTTTTTTACCTCAACATGCGATGGGATAATTAAAAAGAGTGGATTTTTTTTTTTTTTGAAATAGCATTTTAGATGAGGTAATAGAAGAACACAGATGACATAGAGACCAATACATCTATATAATTAAGCACCAGCTCTGTGGTGGATCACTTAAAAAAAATGAAAGCAAAAAAGTTAAAAAAAAAAGATAAAATTTTAAATAATACTATTCAAAGGAACAGATGAAGGAAAATCCTAACTAAGAAAACTATATGGTCAAAGCTGTGGAAATGAGAATTAGCTTGGCAAGTGTGTTAATGGAAAGTAAATTATCTTAAACATAGAGATGTATGAGACAAAATATGGAAACAAGTGGATAGGGCTGTTAATGAGCATTTTAATTTCACGTGAGCATTCAAAATGATTATTTGGCAATAAAAAGTCTATCTCTATATATTTTAATACCATATGTGCAGTTATATGTGTAATATTTATCAAAATGCTTGAAGTAAACAAGTTATATCTATTATTTAATCTTTCGTATAAGCAATCAAATGTTAGGATTGCTATTTAATTTTAATTAAGATATAAAGGAAAGAGTAAAGAGTAAACTCTTACACCTATCAGCCTAAAGTTTTGTAGGTGGTGAAATGTTACAGGTGACAAGAAAGTGTAGAAAAATTTCTGGAGTGTAGATAAAAAAGTATAATAGGATTATAGATTACAGTAGTTTATGGGTGTTTTGGCTTACCGTTTTATTGTTTTTTGTTGTCTCTTCACCATTTTTGTTATTCTTTTGTCCGTTATTACTTGTTTGCCTCATGGTTTCCTAATGTAAATTAAGTATTATTTACTCATTCACATCTACCTAACTCATGTTCCCAGTTTCTTTAAGACGCTTTCCAACAAGCTCACTCTTTTGATAACTTCTAGAGCTTTTAGCCTATTACTCATATTAAAACTTAAACATATACTTTATCTTGAGATTCACAGGTGATGGATATTAATTAAAACACAATAGGTTAAACTAAGGAAGAATTTGGACTGGGCTAGTATGACAGTACAGGAGACAGAATGGTTATAGCACTAGGAATTAGAAAAGGAGAGTCAGTCTGGTATCCAGTGAGTACTGTAAGCTCTATTTGTTGTCCACATGGCAAGAAACAGTTGAACAACTGGCATGAAATGTTTAGCAACATTGAAATTGGACCAGGTTAAGATTAAAAGTTGGTTAATGGAATCTGTCATCAGGTATCAAATCTCAGACACCATGCTGAAGTATTGTCTTAAGAAGAAAACTTGGACTAAAGACTGGATTGCTAGAATAGAGGCTTGGGAAATGGCTCAAGGCAGATACCAGGTTTGAAGAAACTGGGAAACATTACAAAGGCAGAAAAGGGTGATGAAGTCTCAAAATGAGGTAAAAACCTAACTACCAGCATTATATGTTAGGCTGTTCACAAAGTTAAATTTACAAAGAGTTCTAAATTTTGGTGTGAAGAGACTTAAATAGCTCCTGTCACAAGCACTAGAACTGGAAAGAGAGTGGGGTCTCTGTTTGTTGATTTAGTAGCTCCAAAGGATGAAGAGGGTGATTACAAAGATGGAGCATTATTTCTACCAGCAGTTTTTTTTCTACAAGCAAACCATGGCTACATAGTGTGAGAGATTCCATTGTTACAATTGTGTGTTAGAATTAACTGTTTGATCTTAGTGCCTATGAATCAATCAGGCATTTATTTAGAGCAAAGTCTTCTTTTTTATAGATAGGTGTGACATTAAAAAGCATCACTATATGTCCTTCTCCACTTCACCTCCATTCCAGCACACTGCCTGCATTCTACAATTATACTATCTTAAAGTAGGCACTAAAAAGCCTTTGTTCATTTGCTTTAAGTTAAATTCTGGGCTCCCAGGCTAAAACCTCCTTCCTGGAAACTCCTTCAATTTATTTAAGAATAATTTATTCCAAGATTGTACCTCTTTATCTTTTCCCTCTTCACTTCAACTTGCAATGGTAAATAAAATAATATAGTCTCTGATGTCATCCAGAACAAAGATTCATTCTCTTTTAGTAAAGTTCACTTTTAGTATTAGGGGAAATTAGGTTTAATTTGTGTATGTCTCTATTTAAATTTATATTCTACCGCCTTTTAAGGTGACTATTCTATATGAATGGTTTTACACTAAGAATATTAGCCATTTTATGGCAGGTTGTGTTTTGTTTTTGCCACCCTGTACCTAGCACAGTGATATGAACATAGGATGCACTCAAAAAATATTTGTTTATTTATTTAAAATAGTATCTGTTGCATTTAAAACATATAATCCAAATTCTATTTATCTTGTTTTGAGTTACAACTTACAAATCACATAATCATTTCCATATATTTTGTGAAAACATTATTCTGCTGCCCTACTATAAAATAATAGCCAACAGAATCTACTTATCATTGTGATATTTGTATGTGGGTGGGAAGATTGAAGGAAATCATTGAAAGAGAATATATTAAAATTATAAGATGCAAGTCAAAGAATAAAACATAAAGTTATGAGCTAAAGAAATAAAACCGACATTCTTGACATTCCTGTTATACTAGAACTTGGAATACCCTTCAAAGATAGATAAAGTAAGGGGGTTACCAGTACTGTGGTCATTATAATGAAATTCATTATTCTGGAAATTCTATAGGCTGATGATATTAACAGACAAAAAATAAATCACAGATAAATTAATGAACAGTAGATTCTTAAGGATTATTAAAGAAAATTAAAATGTTTTGGTGGACAAACAACTTTTTATAGCATGTTTCTTTTTACTACTATTAGAGGTAAAATATTTGGTATATAGGACAATTAGTCTGCCTCAGTATGCCAAATCATTTTCCACTTAATTCTTAGAATTCTGATATAATCTTGAAAATACTACTGCAGAGACATCATTGGAGTTTTACATAAGATCTGCACTTTTTGTCTTTCTGTAGGAAATAAATATATATTCTCAACTGCTAAATATTTGTCAGAAATGCATAGGCTCATTTCACAAGAAAAATATTTGTGGACAGTAGAGATAAAAGAAAATAATTAAAAAGTTTGCCTTTCCTTTTGAATTTTAACTGTTGAGCTCATTGAAATGTGAAAATTCACATGTTTAGGTTTCTTGCTATCATTTGGAGAGCCATGATTATTAGAATTCATGAGCACCTAAAAGCAAATCTTGAGTGCACTGTCCTCCAGGCAAAATGTAATGTTTGCTGATTATTGTTAACTAGTGGTACACCTCAAGAGTTTAACTGTATTTTTTCCCATCTTTAAACTTTATTACTGTATTTTTCTTCAGGATAAAAAAAAATTATGGGTCAATTTTCACTGAAGTGGGCTGGATGTGTATTCATCTCTCATCAGTGCCAAAAGGAATTATGCACATCATTCATTGGACAACAGGATGAAAACTTGTCTCTGATTGGACACTAGGGATATCAGCTGTACACACAAGATAAGTGTAAAGTTGAAAAGAGAAATACACTTAGTAATTCACTCAAGCTAACATTTATTAACAATTTAAAACTAGCATTAAAATGTTAATGATATTATTTCCTTCCCCATATAAGAAAGCTAACATTACAATTCTTAAATTGAATGAAACATATCATCATAAAAATTGCTTTGCAGAGACTGCTAATGCAAAACTTTTAAGCTGTTATCCTTTTCTAATGAAAAAGATAATAAGATCAATAAAAGCACCATTCTTTACCACTTACTTAGAATGAATTTTTATTTATTCAGTGTAAAAGAGATTGGCTGTTTCAATGTATTTCAATATTGGTCTAAGCTTTAAATGACAAAGATTTGTGTTTTATGACTTATCCATACATAAACAGCACTGAATTTTCTCGAAACTTATTTAGGCAGCATGACTTGGAATGAAAATATTAACTATCGAATCACACTGATGCGCTCTTGCCTACTTAAGATAGTTTTTTAGATACTCCATATAAGCATGAGTTTTGCTGACAAAATTCACCTACAAAGCCCAGAGAGACTCATAGTCACTTGCAGGCATTTCTTTATATTAAGGCCTTTAAAAAATAAAATATACAAGATTCTGACAACACTTGCCTTAATTGCTTAAGAATTTAAAATAGGCCTGTTTGTAGAAATAGTTTGCCAACTACAGTTTTGAGTCACCTTATCTAGTCCCTGGAATATTGGAGTCTTGTAAATAATTAACATTTGTGCAGTGGCTGAAATATTTTTGATCAGAGCAGTAGGCATAATGTTGTTAAGGAAGCTGTGCTGAATACGATGTGAAGTGAAACAGACTAAGATTTGTACTGAGGCTGTAGAATTTTCAGGCTGCCTATCTTGGGTGAGTGATAGCAGTTTGCTGAGTCTCAGTAGATATATATGTACATACATACGCACATGTGTGTGCGTGTGTGTGTGTGTTTATTCTCTGCCTTATTACATAGTCCATCATTTGATAAAAAAGAGTCCCTGAAGTTTTAGAGATATATGTGGCATTTGGCAGAGAAGAAACATAACTGTACTGCATTTGAAACAGTCATTTTAGGCTTCAGTATTTTAATAAAACTTATGTGAAGTAACACTTAAGAAAAATTCTGATAGGGCTAAAACTTCAATTTTAGAATATATTATTCAAGTAATTGTTATTGAGTCAATTTCATAATTTATCAATAAGTGTTTATAAAGTATATGCATGTACATTGTAATATGTCTTACTTTAGAAATATGATTATATATAGCTACTTTGAGACATTTTTCTCATGAAAAAATATAAATTCCTCCTCAGATTCAAACTCCAACTTAAAACATATAAATTCTAAATTGCTGGATTACTTAAGCTGTTTAGGTAAAATAAGATCAAACTAATCAGTAATAAAATATTGACAAGTCCCCATTTGTGGTTTTTTCTAAATCTTTCATAAATGTAGACATTGTTCAAATATAATTAGAAATATATACTCTTGAGCTATGTATTTTATTGTTAAGGAAAAAGAATTTCCCCCTTGGAAATTGTTTTTTTGCCCATCATTAAATTTTATATTACCCTATGAACTTTTCAGAATTGTAAATTACTTAAGCAGTATAAACTCATATTACTTATATACGTATGTCTCTTTCATTTAAAATGATTAGATTTACAAATTTTGAAAATATTATCATAACTAATTGACCTAAAACATGAGGTGTAATAAAATGCAGATCTGGTGCAAGCAAGATGGCCAAATAGGAACAGCTCCAGCCTCCAGCTCCCAGTGTGAGCGACACAGAAGATGGGTGATTTCTGCATTTTCAACTGAGGTACTGGGTTCATCTCACTGGGGAGTGCCAGACAATGGGTGCTGGTCAGCTGGTGCAGCCCCACCAGCGAGAGATGAAGCAGGGTGAGGCATCGCCTCACCTGGGTAGTGCAAGGGGGAAGGGAATCCCTATAGAAACTGAGACACACAACACTTGGAAAATCGGGTAACTCCCACCCTAATACTGTGCTTTACCAAGGGTCATAGTAAATGGCACACCAGGAGATTATATCCCACACCTGGCCAGGAGGGTCCCACGCCCACGGAGCCTCCCTCATTGCTAGCACAGCAGTCTGAGATCTAACTGCAAGGCAGCAGCGAGACTAGGGGAGAGGCATCCGCCATTGTTGAGACTTAAGTAGGTAAACAAAGTAGGAAGCTCGAAGTGGGTGGAGCCCATTGCAGCTCAAGGAGACCTGCCTGTCTCTGTGGACTCCACTTCTGGGGAGAAGGCATAGCAAAAAAAAAAAAAAAGCAGAAACCTCTGCAGATGTTAATGACCCTCTCTGACAGCTTTGAAGAGAGCAGTGGATCTCCCAGCACAGAGGTTGAGATCTGAGAACAGACAGTCTGCCGACTCAAGAGGATCCCTGACCCCTGAGTAGCCTAACTGGGGGACATCTCCCCCACTAGGTGCAGACTGGCACCTCACACCTCACACGGCAGGGTACACCCCGAGACGAAGCTTCCAGAGCAAGAATCAGACGGCAGCATCCACTGTACAGCAATATTCTATCTTCTGCAGCCTCCGCTGCTGATACCCAGGCAAACAGGATCTGGAGTGAACCTCAAGCAATCTCCAGAAGACCTACAGCTGAGGGTCCTGACTGTTAGAAGGAAAACTAGCAAACAGAAAGGACTCCCACACCAAAACCCCATCATTACATCACAGCATCAAAGATCAAAGGCAGATAAAACCACAAAGATGGGGAAAAAGCAGGGCAGAAGGCTGGAAATTCAAAAAATTCAAAAAATCAGAATGCATATCCCCCTCCAAAGGAACGCATCTCATCACCAGCAATGGATCAAAGCTGGGCGGAGAATGACTTTGATGAGCTGAGAGAAGGCTTCAGTCGATCAAACTTCTCAGAGCTAGAGGAGGAGGAACTACGTATCTAGCACAAAGAAACTAAAAATCTTGAAAAAAGAATGTAAGAATCTGTAACTAGAATAATCAATGCAGAGAAGGCCATAAAGGAACTGACAGAATAAAAACCATGACACGAGAAATACGTGACAAATGTACAAGCTTCAGTAACCGACTCAATCAGCTATAAGAAAGAGTATCAGCGATTGAAGATCAAATGAATGAAATGAAGCGAGAAGAGAAGTCTAGAGAAAACAAAGGAAAAAGAAATGAACAAAGCCTTGAAGAAATATGGCATTATGTGAAAAGAACAAATCTACATCTGATTGGTGTGCCTGAAAGTGAGGGGGAAAATGGAACCAATTTGGAAAACACTCTTCAGGATATCATCCAGGAGAACTTCCTCAACTGAGTAAGGCAGGCCAACATTCAAATTCAGGAAATACAAAGAATGCCACAAAGATACTCCTTGAGAAGAGCAACTCCAAAACACATAAATGTCAGATTCAGCAAAGTTGAAATGAAGGAAAAAATGTTAAGGGCAGCCAGAGAGAAAGGTCAGCTTACCCACAAAGGGAAGCTGATCAGACTAACAGCAGATCTCTCAGCAGAAACTCTACAAACCAGAAGAGAGTGGAGGCCAATATTCAACATTCTTAAAGAAAAGAATTTTCAACCCAGAATTTCATATCCAGCCAAACTAAGTTTCATCAGTGAAGGATAAATAAAATCCTTTACAGACAAGCAAATGCTTAGAGATTTTGTCACCACCAGGCCTGCCCTCCAAGAGATCCTGAAGGAAGCACTAAACATGGAAAGGAACAACCGGTACCAGACATTGCAAAAGCATGCGAAAATGTAAAGAACATCGATGCTAGGAAGAAACTGCATCAACTAACAAGCAAAATAACCAGCTAATATCACAATGATAGGATGAAGTTCACACATAACAATATTAACCTTGAATATAAATGGACTAAATGGTCCAATTAAAAGACACAAACTGGCAAATTGGATAAAGAGTCAAGACCCATCAGTTTGCTGTATTCAGGAGACCCATCTCACATGCAGAGATACACATAGGCTCAAAATAAAGGGATGGAGGACAATCTGCCAAGCAAATGGAGAACAAAAAAAAGCAGGGGTTGCAATCCTAGTCTCTGATAAAACAGACTTTAAACCATCAAAGATCAAAAGAGACGGTGGCCATTGCATAATGGTAAAGGGATCAATTCAACAGGAAGAGCTAACTATCCTAACTATATATGCGCCCAATACAGGAGCACCCAGATTCATAAAGCAAGTCCGTAGAGACTTACAAAGAGACTTAGACTGCCATACAATAATAACAGGAGACTTCAACACTCCACTGGCAAACCAAATCCAGCAGCACATCAAAAAGCTTATCCACCATGATCAAGTGGGCTTCATCCCTGGGATGCAAGGCTGGTTCAATATATGCAAATCAATAAACGTAATCCAGCATATAAACAGAACCAAAGACAAAAACCACATGATTATCTCAATAGATGCAGAAAAGGCCTTTGACAAAATTCAACAGCCCTTCATGCTAAAAACTCTCAGTAAATTCAGTATTGATGGAATGTATCTCAAAATAATAAGAGCTATTTATAACAAACCCACATCCAATATCATGCTGAATGGGCAAAAACTGGAAGCATTCTGAAAACTGGCACAAGACAGGGATGCCCTGTCTCACCACTCCTATTCAACATAGTGTTGGAAGTTCTGGCTAGGGCAAACAGGCAAGAGAAAGAAATCAAAGGTATTCAGTTAGGAAAAGAAGAAGTCAAAATGTCCCTGTTTGGAGATGACATGATTGTATGTTTAGAAAACCCCATTGTCTCAGCCCAAAATCTCCTTAAGCTGATAAGCAACTTCAGCAAAGTCTGAAGATACAAAATCAGTGTGCAAAAATCACAAGCATTCTTATACACCAGTAACAAGCAGAGAGCCAAATCATGAATGAACTTCCATTCACAATTGCTTAAAAGAGAATGAAATACCTAGGAATCCAACTTACAATGGATGTAAAGGACCTCTTCAAGGAGAGCTACAAACCACTGCTCAGTGAAATAAAAGAGGACACAAACAAATGGAAGAACATTCCATGCTCATGGATAGGAAGAATCAATATCGTGCAAATGGCCATACTGCCCAAGGTAATCTATAGATTCAATGCCATTCCCATTAAGCTACCAATGACTTTCTTCACAGAATTGGAAAAAAACTGCTTTAAAGTTCATATCAAACCAGGACCACACATTGCCAAGACAATCCTAAGTCAAAAGAACAAAGCTGGAGGCATCTTGCTACCTGACTTCAAACTGTACTACAAGGCTACAGTAACCAAAACGCACGATACTGGTCCCAAAACAGAGAAATAGACCAATGGAACAGAACAGAGCCCTCAGAAATAATACCACACAGCTACAGCTATCTGATCTTTGACAAACCTGAGAAAAACAAGAAATGGGGAAAGGATTCCCTCTTCAATAAATGGTGCTGGGAAAATTGGCTAGCCATAAGTAGAAAGCTGAAACTGGATCCGTACCTTACTCCATATACAAAACTTAATTCAAGATGGATTAGAGACTTAAATGTTAGACCTAAAACCATAAAAATCCTAGAAGAAAACCTAGGTAATACCATTCAGGGCATAGACATGGGCAAGGACTTCATGTCTAAAACACCAAAAGCACGGCAACAAAAGCCATAATTGACAAATGGGTTATAATTAAACTAAAAAGCTTCTGCACAGCAAAAGAAACTACCATCAGAGTGAACAGGCAACCTACAGAATGGGAGAAAATTTTTGCAATCTACTTATCTGACAAAGGGCTAATATCCAGAACCTACAAAGAACTCAAACAAATCTATGAGAAAAAAACCAACAATCCCATCAAAAAGTGGGCAAAGGATATGAATAGACATTTCTCAAAAGAAGACATGCATACAGCCAACAGGCACATGAAAAAATGCTCGTCATCACTGGCCATCAGAGAAATGCAAATCAAAACCACAATGAGATACCATCTCACACCAGTTAGAATGGCAGTCATTAAAAAGTCAGGAAACAACAGGTGTTGGAGAGGATGTGGAGAAATAGGAACACTTTTACACTGTTGGTGGGATAGTAAACTGATTCAACCATTGTGGAAAACAGTATGGCAATTCCTCAAGGATCTAGAACTAGAAATGCCATATGACCCAGCGATCCCATTACCGGGTATATACCCAGAGGTATAAATCATGCTGCTATAAAGACACATGCACATGTATGTTTATTGTGGCACTATTCACAATAGCAAAGACTTGGAATTAACCCAGCTGTCCATCAGTGACAGACTGGATTAAGACAATGTGGCACATATCCACCATGGCATCCCATGCAGCCATAAAAAAGGGTGAGTTTGTGTCCTTTGTAGGGACATGGATGCAGCTGGAAACCATCATTCTCAGCAAACTACTGCAAGAACAGAAAACCAAACACCGCATGTTCTCACTCATAGGTGGGAACTGAACAATGAGATCACTTGGATTCTGGAAGGGGAACATCACACACCAGCGCCTATTATGGGGAGGGGGGAGGGGGGAGGGATGGCATTGGGAGTTATACCTGATGTAAATGACGAGTTGATGGGTGCAGCACACCAACATGGCACAAGTATACATATGTAACAAACCTGCACGTTGTGCACATGTACCCTAGAATTTAAAGTATAATAAAAAAAAATGCAGATCTTTATCAGGAGCTTAAGAATTTAGCTTATGCTTTCTACTATCTTTTTCTCACTTTCAATGCTTTTTTTCTTGTTTTCACATCTACATAGGGAAATAATCAGTAAATTATGAAATATTTTTAAAAAGACATAATTTAAATATTTACTAATAATAACTTTATGCCTGTGTCTAGTATTGTGCCATGGATATAGCTGGCATTCAATACATAGTTGTTGAATAATCAAATTTATCATCTTTTTTTGTTACTTGTGACTTGATAATGCAACAGATTGAAGAATACAATCAAAGTGGTGCAGAAATATCAAGATAAGTAAACCACAACCCCAGTCATCAGAGAGAGTAATTTTTACTAGGGGTGAGCAATGGACATAACTATGATATAAAGTAGAATGCAACAAATGCTTTGAACATTATAAACAATGATTAATTATTTAAGGAAGAGTTATATTCTGTTTAAAATGAGATCTTTAAAGATATAGAATTATTTTTAATCATTACTAATAATATGGTAGGTACCAGATAATGTAATCCATGTACTAGAAAAATTGGGTTGTGAATAGAATTGTATTGAAATGTAAATAAAAATTAATCAAATGCATTTTTGGAGAGATTTTCAAATAAAATGAAAACTGTATACTCTAAAATTTCCCCATGTCCTTTCTTTTACTTATTCTACCTAGTTTCAATTATTACAATACACAAACTAGCATTGTTTTTTCCTCAGTTTGAAACTATAACCTGCTCTAAAATCTCATGGGAGTTTGCAACACCTCTTTTTTACTCAATTCTACAAAAGTTGCTACCAGGTATCCACTGTAGTGTAGCTAAGAGTAGGCATCATTAATTTACACATTGGTGCCTCCAATCTTGGTAATGACAGACCTTAGACTATTAGACAGTTCTTGAACTAAGGGACCATAAGCTTTCTATTATCTTTTTTGTCATGTATTCTTAAAATGGACACTTGCAGCATAATATATTCAGGTGCCCCATTTCTCAGCTACTTTGTGTATGGAAGAGAAATGTCACATTTATTTTATTTATACAATATGTTTCCTGTGTTTATTTATCCAGGCCATTCTTTTTGGATTCTTTCCCATGTAGCAAGGGTATTCTCATTTCTAGTTCTCTCTCTTAAGATAAAGTAAGATTGGTATCAAATGCAGGGTAGTAGCAATTTTTCAAACAGCAATTAAACCTGCCAGTCACTTAAAGGGGTTATCTTTTTTAAGTAACTTTTTAGAGTTACTTTTTCGTAACTATTTCTGGTAAAACTTCATGTTAAACCATTTGAACCATGCCCCTTTCTCCATGGTTTTTCTTGTTAACCAGTACTTAAAGCAGAGTCCAAGTGCCACTCGATAGTTTACCCACTTTGAGGACAACCCTATTTACTTTCCATACTTGGATTGCTGTACACATTAACCTCCCCCTAAGATGAAGGCTTTGCTTACTACGTTAATGAAAGGCTGTGCTGCCAAACACTAGAGCTAACAATTTTCATTCAAACAAATAAGGGTGACTCTTTCTGTTTGTGTTTTAGTATAATCTCTTTGAATATTATCTGAAAGAGGTAAGATCTGGATTAGCACTCTGATTTGTATCATTCAAAATGTGAAAACAAAATTACAATTTTATAGAGCTCTAACTAAGCTACTTTGGGAAACTCAAACTAGGAAGGGTTGAAAATGCAACTTGAATTTGAAAGACAGCAAAGTTCAGTATAAAGTGTTTACTCTTGATCTAGAAATAAGATAGAGGCAATTGTTACCACTGCTAACACTCCTTAATTTTTAAAGATAAATCATTATCTCTCGGGAAAATAAATATCTAGTATAATAATCCATCTGACTTTTATAACCAGGTACTTATTTAATTTTTCAATTGTGGATAGCTCTATGGCTCCTCAGATAATCTATTCCAATTTTCAGTAATGCTCTGAGAAATTCTTATTATTATTAGATGAGATTTATTAATATACATTTGTCTTCCCCACTTCTATACCTATTATAGATTATTTTTTCTTAGCTTCTTCACTCTAAATTACATAAGGATGGCTCTTTTGTTGCTGTTTTGGTTTTTTTTTTGTGTGTGTGTGATGTAGAATCAACAGAACAGGTAGATAGATGTATCTGAGTAAAGATATAATTATTCTTTCCAGACGTTTATGTTTTTGATTTTGTGTGTGTGACAAATTGAGAAATTCATAAATTGATAGAGACAACAAAAAATTCACAGAATCTAAGACACCAAAAATTCAGAGAAACTAAATTCAGAGAATCACGATAAACAGTTTATAAAGAGATGCAAGAGTTGTGAAGGGTTGCTGAGTGAGAAGCTTTGGAGTAACAGAGAGATGTTAAAGAATTCAGGAAGAAAAGAAGAGAATGTTGAATGTGTTATTGGGCAAAGTCCTGTAGAAAATACAAGCTACACGTTTCTTTTAAAATTATTTCTGGTTGTTGGACTGTCTCCAAAGAATGGAGCTTTGTTTTACATCATATTGAACTGAAGTTTCTAAATCTCCACTCATTCCTTCTGCTATTTCTCTTTGGCTATATTCATTCAACATTTAACAAATAATTATTGAGTATCTACTGAGTGTCAGAGAACATTCTCAGCATTGAGTAAAAAAAGAAAAGCAAAGTCCTTACCCTCATGTATTCGATTGTAGGAAGAAAAAATAAATCTTAACCCATGTTAGCAAACAAAATTGTGATAAATTTTATAAATAAAACAAGTAGGATGTTGAGATAGAGAATAATAGGAGGAAGACTATTTTTCATAAGATTGTTATGGACGGTTTTCCTGAGGAGATAATATTTAAAGTCCTGAAGGAAAAGGAGCTAGCCATGCATATTATAGGAAGGAGAATGTTGCAGGCAGAAGAAAGATCTTACACAAGGACCTGAGGCATGCAATAGCTTATTTTGTTTGGGGTTTGTTCAAGGGACTGCATGAAATCTAGTATAGCAGGACTATAATGAACCAGGTCAACAATAGCATGAGATGAGCTTGGCTGTGTGGTCAGGAGCCATATTTTGATGATGTTCCATACCTCATAGAAAAGACTTAGCATCTTGAACAGTTGGAGGATTTAAAGCTAAAAGAGAAACATGATTGGATTTACATTTTGACAATGTAAATGTATATTATAAAAGCCAGGGTGAAGGCAGAGTCCAATAAGAGGTATTTGTGATTGACCAGAAATAGATGATTATAGCTGTAGAATGGAGAAGTAGCTGAAAATTTAGAGAAGGGAGCATATTTAAAATATATTTTGGAAATAACCTTGCCAAGATTTGCTGATAGCTTAGGCATAAGGTTTCAGAAGAAGGGTTAAAGAACAAATTCTAAGTATTTCTGAGTTGAAGAAAACTATTTTTTAGCAGTATTTTTCAAAATGAAAAAGATGGATAGTGGAGGAGATAGGGACCCTGAATCTCCCTTTATCTTTTCTCTATGCTGGACTTAACTATAGCCTATTTATATAGGGCTTACATTTACAATAATTCAGTAGGTAGGCTGCTTACTATTCATGTTCTAGGTTATCTGAAATCATCTGAAAATATGTTTTCCTGATCTGACATAGTTCTTCGGAAGTGAATATGGTAAAACTATTGCTTCTTCCATTCTCAACGAAATGCTTAATACAGCATAGGGTCACATCATAAATGAATTCCTAACTAATTTACTTTTAACTAAAATGTATTTTATAAATATAATATGTCTTATCACTCATGTTTTTAAATCACCATCATGTACCCCAGTGATTAAGTTTGTTTTGCTCAACTGCAGTATTTTTTTCTGTTTTACTTAATCTACTTAATTTACTCCAGGCTATTGACACTATCTTAGATTTTTGTTTGGTATTAATTGATTTTGTTTTTTTATTATTTCATTGGAAAATGTAGCAACCATTTATTTTATATTTTACTTCTCATTTATATAAACATTGACCAGAATGGAGCTGAAAACAGAACCATGTATCATGACATTAGATACCTCCCTTCGGCTTGGCATCATTTTATTAATCTTCAGTCTTTCATGGTCACTCAGCATTTCTGATCTCTATCTAAAAGTAATGAAAGATTTTATCAAACATACTGCTGAATACAGGTTTATCATGCCAAGGATATTTGAACCTGAATTAATTTTGACCATTATAAAAATGAAATTGCATCTGATATAATTAGCTTATTGTCAACTTATAATATTCCTTGATTATTATTCCTTTACTAAGTGCTACCAAATATCCTTAAAATATTTTCTGCAATTATTGAGGACCAGCGTTAAGTCTAAGGTAGGGTAGGTAATCGAATATACTTTCTGTTATCGAAAATGAGATCGTTATTAGATCATTCCCAGTCTTCTGATAACTTTTCCTTCTCTATGATCTCAAAGATCAATCAGTAAGTGCACACATTCTCTTTCCTTTCTTGCATTACATATAACAGAAAAGCCCATTTCTTTACTTTTGCAGCTTGTGTAAGCCTCACTTCCTTTAGAGGTTTAAATTTTTTGATCATCTTTCTATAGATTTGTTCCCCTGTCATATATATACCCTTTGTCATGAATTCTTCTTTTCTAAAAACATGTAAGGAAGTATTTTTATGAAACGTGACAAACAATGACAGCCAGATACATGAAAAAGGATAATTAGGAGAAATGAAGTAAATATGTTTCTAAAAGGAGCTAACTAGTGATCTGCTTAATTTCTGACCCTTTACATTTCATGAATCTATGAATTAACTGTATTTGTGATAGAGTTTGGATATCTCAAATTTGGCAGATTTTTGGAGGGAGAGTTCTCGTTTTTTTCAGGGCAATCTAAAGGTGTAAGTGCTAGTGGAAACAGGATCACTGAACATATTATTTTATCATGGGTAGGATAAAAGTGAGATATATAGAAGAAAGAAATGACACATTTCTGTGGTTCAAATGCAATTTGAGGTGATTTTCAACATGTGATGAATTGCATTGTTAGGAGTGAGAAACAGAAAGAAGTTTCCAAATAGAGCAAAATTCTTAGAAGTAGGAAAATGCAAGAGTGATGACGTAACATGAAGAGGACTTGCAGAAGAATTTGAGGCTGAAAAAGTATTTAGAGTTGTTGTTACAAACTGGATTGCAAAATAGTGCCACACATTGTATTTTGTCGTACTTATCTAATAGAAAAACCAAGGCCTAAATGAAAATAGAAGCAGCATTACTTAAAATTGTGTCATATTTTGACAATATGTTTTGGTATTGTGACTTCTTTAATTTTAATTATCCTTGGCAAGATTGAAAAATTTTTAAATGTAAAGAGAATATATGAGCTTAAAAGTCCTTATTTGTGTTTCCAGCGAAATGAGGTGATTTTATCACATAAAGAATGAAAAAACATTGTCTTGTGTAAGAGTTGATAAGTGAATAATTTTTAAATGAAAAATAAAAACAGGTTTATTCCAGGAACAGATGCTACTTAACACCTATAATGAGCATTAGAAAGCCCTTTCCCTATGAGTCACTGCTTGAAGACAAATTGTTTTTGATAAGTAAATTAGAGAATATCACATACAACATTTAAATAATAGAAACTCAGAAAATTGTAAATACAGGGGACTGAGGCGCATATCCAAGTGTCTTTTCTAAATTATCAAATAAAGGAGATTTGAACGGTTAACAGGTCAAAGTAGTGGGGGAAATGTGAGGATGAATTCTCTATTTCAAAATTCTGTCAGCTGTGACATGTCAGAGAGTTTACCTGACTTCCTTCTTCTTAAACAAACATGGTGCCATTCACTGAAACTAGGACTAAGAACTAATATATTTGGAGGAAAAAAATATGGTTTTGATTCTCTTGAGTATGAGATGTCCATGTGAAAGAGCTCAGTTTATGGTTGTTATGATTATTAAATGAGTTAATAGTCATAAAGAACTTCACAATGGCAAATGATAAGCACTATGAAATGTTCCAGAAACAAATACACAAAAGCAAATATACAAAAAGACCTCAGAAAGATCTATGTGAAAATAAATATTTGTGAGTCTTCAGAAGTTAGATCAGTGTTTCTTACCAAAGAAAGTATCATATGCCAAGAAAGTTTTTTAATATATAAACAAATACCCTCATCTAACCTTCTGAACTTTTTCTCTATGATAGAGACTATTGGTTGCCTACCAATACTCTTTTCTTCTACCATGGTAACGGGCCCAAATTTCATTCCAGGCAGCAAAACACCTAGCATTCCTTACCCTCCCCTTCATAGCGGGATATGGGGCCAATGAGATATTCAACGGAAGTTATTTGAAGAACCTCTGGAAAAGCTCCTTAAGATACATGGCCTGTGTCCTATTGTCATTTCCCTTTTCCTCCAACTTCTGACTGAAACGGTGTTTGGAGCTCTAGTAGCTATTTTGATTCATGCAAAAAGTTTGAGGTTAGTACCCATGCAGATACAGTAAGAGATGATAAAGGAATTTTGAAAGAGCCTTTGCCCCTGATAACTTGATGAAAGCTCCATAACAGTCCGGATGAACTGTGAAGAGGAAAGTAGATAACACTGTTACTAAAACATCCCACCCGGTTCACAGATATTATACAGTTACATTCCACAATGCCCCTGTTCCCCATGAAGCTCCTCTTCAATATTCTACTTGCTACTCTTCTTCCCACACATAGCTGATCCATTTGTCCCTTTTTTTTTTTTTTTTTTTTTTTTTTCTGAGATGGAGTCTCACTCTTTTGCCCAGGCTGGAGTACAATGGCTCAATCTCAGCTCACTGCAATCTCCACCTCCTGGGTTCAAGTGATCCCCCTGCCTTGGCCTACTGAGTAGCTGGGATTACAGGCATGCACCATCACACCTGGCTAATTTTCATATTTCTAGTAGAGACATGGTTTCGCCATGTTGACCAGGCTGAGCTCGAACTCCTGACCTCAGTTGATCCACCTGCCTTGGCCTCCCAAAGCGCTGGGGTTACAGGCATGAGCCCCTGCGCCTGGCCCATTTGTAGTTTTAAAACATGTGATAATTCTGGTCCCATTTCTCCCTTGCTTTCTTTCTGTGTTATTGTCCCTCCTTTTCCTCCTCCATGTTACTGCCTTTAAGTGCTCTGTGAAATAATTTTGTCCCTCCCTTTATTGCTCTTAATCTTCCTTCAGGCTTTCTGGGGAAAACTATCTTGCTTCTCTTTGTTTGTTCTTTATTTTCCCTCTTCCCTTGTTCCTTTTGTCATGGCACTCTCCTGGCAGGTCTCTCTTTCCCTCAATCTCTCTTACGGCATTGGCCAGTATTAGTAGAAAGACAGATTGTTAAAATTACACACAATGGAGTTTTAAAAATTTTTTTCTTAACCCTGCCTACCTCACAGGTTTTTGTTTTTGTATTTTAAATGAAAGTCAATCATGATAATGTATAATTCATGTGAGAACACTTGGAGAACTCTAAAACACATGAGATGTTATCATTGTCATTGCTTTTATTTTATTTTCACAGAATATATATTATCCTGTTGATTTAAAAACTTCCAGTGAACACAGAAAACATGTTTCCTCTATTTTATGTGAATTAAAACCAAAAGATCTTGGCATGAAATCAAAAACATCAAGACATCTCATTCAAAAAGGTTAGTTATATGAATGTTTAATTGGATTTAATAAATATATTTTGATGAAGAGTAAATAATGTAATTAGAAATTGGGCATGTTGATTGGCAAGTATAAATCCAAAAGTCTAATGAATTATGTGTTGAGACTTCTAGATAAAAAATCCATATCTTGGAGCAAATGAAGCCAGACACAAAAGAGTACATGTAATCCATGTATAAAAAGCTAAAAAATGATAATTATCTTCATAGGGGAGTAGTGAGTAGAAGAAATTACAGACAGGCGTCTAGGATTTTGATAATATTATTTCTTGATCTGTGTGATGGTTATACGAGTTGGAAGAATTCATCCAGCTATACACCTGTGATTTGTTCACTTTTCTCTATGTATTCTCTATTCCCATTAAAAATATTACAGCAATGTTAAAAAATTATATCTTATTCAATAGTTTCTAAATATACATATTCAGAAGGTTATTTTATGGATATCAAGAACCTCATTTGGGATAGAAGTTGGGAGTTATGAGACATTTTTTTTTAGCAAGAATCATTGAACTGATTGCTTTGTTACTGTATGACTATGTCAGCATTGTACCTCCTTCAGGAAATCTGTCCAGTATCAGAATAATTACTGCAAATTAGTTAAAATTTATAAGTTATTAAATTTCTTTCAGACTTTGGACATAATCATTTTTTGTTGAATGAAAATGCATATTGCCTTACATTATCACTGATAAAATTTTAGTTTTAAATGTGATCTTGTTTTTGTCTTACAAAATTTGTTCTGGTAAAATTTGTCATGATTAGATATGCTTTTCTTTATCTTTCACAGAAGAATCATAAAATCACCTTTGTAAAATTATTTGAAGGTCTTATTTTTCTCAAGGGCTTCTCCTCATTCTTAAATATTCAAATCTTTCTCTTTAAATCCCATGATGGTGTCTTTATCCCATTTGATTTTCTCTTCTTTGCAAATGAATTGGTCAAACTCTGTTAGTTCCTCATTGCCAGTGGCTTTATTTCATCAGTTCTCCATTTTTACACATGTACTAATTTAATAAAACTATCTTTTTTTTTTTTTTTTTTTAAAGAATAGACTGTTCAACTGTATTGAAGGCCAGTTGAAAAGACTTTGTGCGTGTGGTCTTTTGGTTTGTTTGTTTGTTTGTTTTAAAACTGTCTCACTCTGTCACCTAAGTTTGAGTGCAGTAGAGTGATTATAGCTCAGTGCACCCTCGACCCCCTGGGATCAAGCGATCCTCCACCTCAGCCTCCTAAGTCGCTGGGACTACAGGCATATGCCACCATGCACAGCTATCTTTTGGATTTCTTGTAGAGATGAAATTTCACCATGTTGCCCAGGCTGGTCTTGAACTTCTGAGCTCAGGCAATCAACTGCCTCAGCCTCCCAAACTGCTGGGATTATAAGCATGAGCCATCTCGCCTGGCCAAAAGTCTTGGAATATGAAAACTAAATAGTATTTGTTGAATCTGGAATATAGATACCAACGGTGGCCTTGACAAAAGCAAATTCAATGAAGTAGCAGAGAGAGGAACCATGTTGGAGAAGGTTAAGAGGGAATAGAAGTAAAGAAGTAAAAGCATTGACGATATTTAATGCTTTTGAGGTATTTTAAACTTTATGATTTTTATGCTGTCAATAATCTCAAGGCATTGAAAAAAGAAATCAACCTTCTGAGTCTCAAAAATTCTAAATTATGAGCCAAAGACATTTTTGGTGTTATCAATATTTTGTTATATTTATCCTTTGAAAATGTATTAAGTATATATAAATTGTAAAAGAACATTATGGTCAGAATATTTGAATAATCAGAATTTCATATCAAAAGTTAATTCTGGATATCATAAATTCTAGCTATTACTCCTGCCTTCTAAGGTAAAGGGAATTTGAGCAAATGACTGAGGATGAATTTTTTTTTTCAAAATGGTACAGTCTGCTAATAGGTACCTACTTCCAACTAGGCTAGATATCTCTTCATAATCAGAGCATAGATGTGAGCATAAATTGCCCCACAATATGGATCATCTCTCAGTAGACCTATTTCCTAGATACTATTACTCCTGAGCACTGATTATGTTTTCTTCTTTGTTCACAAGCCCAAATATGAAGAAATGTAAGAATGTGATAAAAAATTAATCTCTCTCAATTAAAAAAAATATATATATACATATGCATAAAAGCATTTTATTTATAATTTTAGGAGGTTCATGGGATCACCAAAGCCCATCTATGGTCCTTAAATTAGTTGGTAAGAACAAGAATCATATAATTTAACTAATACATGAGATTTTATACTGCCTCTAAAATCTCCAAGAAAAGCCTACCTCAGTAAGTAATGGGGTATTATCAATTACAAATCTTGCACATTTTTGTATCTTCATTCCTTGAGCTATTCCTAAACATTAGACATTATATAAGACTTACTTGAGATATATGCGATGCTTAATGTTTCTGATGGAGCATAGATTAGTTTGAGTGCTATTCATATCACCTATTACCGTAATTCCAACTTTTAGATATCATTCTTAAATACTGATATTTGTGTGGCTAACTATAATGGTGATAATCAAACTACCTATAAGAGTAATATATGATTTGTTAATTTTTAATTGGAAATAACATGTTATTCTATATATTTTCTAATGCTTATATTGTTAATATAAGGTCAGCCTGAATAATTAATATATTGCTGAGTGCTACAACTCCTATATGGGACCATATTATTCCATTTTCTCACCTAGACTTTCAAAGTTGGCAAAACTTTTTAAATGTTTATTAGGTAAATACACTAATGAATGGGACCCATGCTATTTGTACTATAACTACATGTCCCAGTTTGGCCCCAGAGAGTCTCAGTTTGTGCCTGTTGTCCTGGTGCATAACAGTGCCTTTCAGTCTTGAACTTGCTCCAGTCTAAATGACATGTTTATTGTTATACAAAACATATGTGCCTTACTTTTCCTTCTTCATAAATCAGTTTAACATTATTGGATTGTCAAATTAGAATGACACAAATCAAAGATCTTACCTCAGTATGAAACTGTACCAATAACATCAAGGATACAATCAAGAGACTCAAATGAAACAAGGAGACATCTGGGACATCAAGGGTAGCTTTCTAGGTCCTCTCTTCCCTTGAAGAACATGCACTTCTGACCCAGGAAAACGAAGTCCCTAGTGAGGATTATGAGTTTACTTCCAACAGAGGCAATTTTACATTACGAAGTATTTTCATTTTGTTTTCCAGAGTATTGTGTAGTTTATTGATATTTTCCAGGGAACACACCTCACAGACTCTGTTTATTTCACAGAAGCAATCCTGGCAAGTCACAGTGGCTCATGCCTGTAATCTCAGAGTTTTGGGAGGCCAAGATAGGAGGAACATTTGAGGTTTGCAGGATGCAGTGAGCTATTATCGTGCTATTGTACTTTAGCCTGAGTGACTTAGTGAGACCTTGTCACTAAAAAATTATATAACTATATATAACTAGATGGATGATAGATGGTAGTTATATATACATACAAGCAATTTACCTATCTAACAAACTATATATATAACTATAAAATTTGTACAGTTATATATATATGTGTGTGTGTGTGTATATATATGTGTGTGTGTATATATAGAGAGAGAGCAAAAACAAGGAATCAATTACATATATATTGATATATATATAAACAATCTTTAGCCAGGGTCCATCCTGCCAAAGGCATGCAATAGATAAGGTGTCTTTCTCCTGAAAAATAGAATTTGTCTATTTTTTCTGGAGTTCCAGTTGACATGGAGATTAGATTACTTCACAGTCTTCTTTTCTTCCTACAGGCCCCTCATTTTATAAAAAAAAAAAAAAAAATGAGTGGATTACTGGACAGATACTTTAACTCCTTCCTCCTACCCCTTCAACAGATTTTGAAATTGAGAGGTATTTTATTATGCTTAGATTTCTTTTTACTAAATCATAAGTTATTACTAAACAATTATATATATACATATATGTATCATTTTAAGTTCAGGGGTACATATGCAGGTTTATTACGTGAGTAAATTATATGTCACAGGGGTTTGGTGTACAGATTATTTCCTCACCCAGGTAAAAAGCATAGTGCCCAATACGTATTTTTTTGATCCTCTTCCTCTTGCCTCCCTCCACTCTCCAGTAGGGCCTAGTGTCTGTTGCTCCCTTCTTTGTATCCATATGTACTTGATGTTTAGCTCCCATTTATAAGTGAGATCCTGTGGTATTTGATTTTCTGTTCCTGCATTAGTTCACTTAGGATAATGGCCTCCAGCTCCATCCATCTTGCTGCAAAGAACATTATCTCATTATTTTGGGGGCTGCATAGTATTCAGTGTTGTTTATGTACCACATTTTAAAAATCCAGTCTACCACTGATGGGCATCTAGATTGATTACATGTCTTTGCTATTGAGAATAGTGCTGCGATGAACATGTGTACATGTGTCTTTGTGATAGAAACATTTATATTCCTTAGGGTATATGACCGATAGTGGGATTGCTAGACCAAATAGTAATTCTATTTTATTTCAGAAATCGCCAAACTGCTTCCCATAATGGGTGAACTAATTTATATTCCCATCAGCAGTGTATAAACCTTTTCTTTTCTCCACAATCTTGCATTATCTGTTGTTTTTTGACTTTTTATAACTATTCTGACTGATGTGAGATAGCATTTCATTGTGGTTTTGATTTGCATGTCTTTTTTTTTTTTTTTTTTTTTTGAGACGGAGTCTCGCTCGGTCACCCGGGCTGGAGTGCAGTGGCCGGATCTCAGCTCACTGCAACCTCCGCCTCCCAGGTTTACGCCATTCTCCTGCCTCAGCCTCCCGAGTAGCTGGGACTACAGGCGCCCGCCACCTCGCCCGGCTAGTTTTTTTGTATTTTTTAGTAGAGACGGGGTTTCATCGTGTTAGCCAGGATGGTCTCGATTTCCTGACCTCGTGATCTGCCCGTGTCGGCCACCCAAAGTGCTGGGATTACAGGCTTGAGCCACCGCGCCCGGCCTGATTTGCATTTCTTTAATGATTAGTGATATTAGATAAATATTTTCATCAGCCCTAAGCATTCAACATTCAACTAGGGCATATGAAATCCTACTGTCATGGAGCTTGCATATTGTTTTAATGATGATATTACAACTTTCAGTGGAAATTTTGGAAGATTATGAAGTTCAAAGTCTCCATGTACCTACTTGGAACTTGTGACTAAGGATAGATATTATACTGTCTCATTTATATTATCAAATAAATGGTAATTTACTTGTATGTGACATTTTAGCTGCTGCTTGCATTTGTTATAAATATTATCCAAAATTCCTGTTCTATTAATTAGCTAGTTTTTAATAATAGATGCTTTTATCATCTTTAACTTAAGGCCATTATTTCTCCTAACTTCTTTTTATAATGCTTATCCAAATTTTTTATTTTTCTCTATAAAAATGATATAACACTGTAGATCAGACATTTTAAAATAATGCTATACTTCATGAATACCTATTCCATTGGCTGCTGTAAGAAGCATTTTCAGTATTAAAAATTAACATACAAACTTCTTGATTTATACTGAAAAGATGTGGCAAACAAGGCTGAAATTGAAACCTTAAAAGTGTGTGTTCTGTTAGTGATTTTTAACCCTTTATGGTAAGTATACCTGGAGAATGGGCCAATCTTCTACAGCTATTTCAAAGTACCATTTATATTTCAGATGCAGTTATAAAGAAGTAAATTCAAATACTTTCCAGAAAATGCCAGCTGCTACATAAAAGATATTTCTGAGAAAAAAAACTGCTACTTCCTATTCAGAAAAAAAGGTCAAAAGTTTAATTATTTGAGGGTCATTGTATCATAGTGCCTGTGATCAGATTTATGCAGGATTTAGTTATTTTACCTTCATTATATACTTTTTCTTGCTCCAAATCCACTTATATCTGAAATGAAGACTCTAAAGGTGATTTTATGGTTTCCACTGAAACACATTACATTTTCTGTCTCCACCATTTTTCTTCCAAATTCATCCAATCTATCACATCTTTCTGATTTCAATCCACTTGTGCTTTATGCAATTTTAACAGTGCTTTCTTTTTTTTTTTTTTTTTTTTTTTTTAACCATTCTCCTAGATTGTTTGCTGGAATGACTGAATTTTAGTCTAGGATATAAAATAGTATCAACTAAATTACTTCAGATGAGCAATTAGAGCATACTAAAGCATATAAAACTAGAAATCTTTGCCACCAGATGTTAAATTAAAAGCAAACAAGCAAACAAACCAAAAATGTATTTTGTTTTTGTGTCTGTGTAATATTTCAAATTGCTTTTAAAATATTTTAAATGCTTTTACTACTGAGAACAGAGAGAAAGAAGGTGAAATTTAAATCAGATATGTTTGAATTTATTTTGTAATTTTAAGCACCAGTGCCATATATTCCATGTGCTCCCCTGCATTGCCCAGCTTCCCATGCAGGTATGTAAATATTATGTGGTCGGTCTCTCTACTTGACTGTGAGCAAAAGTAAAAGTGATCATTTCGGAGTGAAAGCAATTAAAAGCATCATTCTATTTCCCTGCTATGCAGATCTTAGAGGCCATATGTTCCATTAATATAGCTGCAAGGTCCTCCTGACCCACGTTATTTCTTAGATGAGAAATAAAGAAATCTTCACTGTGTTAAACTGTTGAGATTACAGGGTCTACCTGTGAGGGAAGTTAGGATTAATTATGCTATTAAATACAGAAATTAGTATCATAACAAAAAACATAAAATATGGCCTTATCTTTGTGATTAGTTATAGGAGATGAGAAAATTGATATCAGAAGCTGAAAAGATGGCAATCCAAGTTGTTTAGAGCAAAGAATGTCCCCATGATAACTTGGAAGGCAAACTATGTGCTTACTAATTTATGTCTCTAAGGGAAAAAGTTGGAAGACGGAATGTTGATTCTGTATGTTGGTTGTACTTGACTATGTTTGGCAAACTACCTTATAGCAAAAAGAGAGCTCAGAAAAGTAGCTGGTTTGCAAGACAAAATAAAAGAAAGTGAAGAGCTACAAAATTAGAGCCTTGCACTTTTGGAAAGCTGTCTGCTTCTAAATCACAAATAGTAAAACAATAAAATTAACAAATCTTTTAGACAAAGGCCCATACTTCTTAAATGAAAATGATGACTCACAGCACAGTTTAGATTAAGCATATGGGCTTCCCATCTATTATTCTAGATTTATAGTAACTTCCATTAAATTGCTAGTGAGTTGTGGGAAGAAATTAAGAAAAAAAAAAAAAGCAGATATGAAAACTACATATGACTCCAAAAGAATTTTGGGTGTAATCAACCACATATGGAACTCACAGAAGAAAATAGATCAGATATCTATAATTTTAAAGGAAAGATATTACCAGAGAACTTTAGCCTAAAATGCCTTTAAGCATTCAAGACTTAAATATACACTTGATCCCCTCATCTTCAGCACTAAAAAGTGCACTGAAAAAGCTTTTGTAGCCTCTGAGATAGGCAATTCCCTAATTCTCCACACCTTCAGAATGCAGGAAAACTCCACATGGAAAGCAGAATCAGGGACTAATTCAGGAACCACCTGTAACTGAAGGTAGGAGAAGTTCACAAAGTGTGTGCTTCCACCTGTGGTTAGTGTTTCCCTGTTCCACTTTTGTATATTTAATATGTATATGAATGGGTGGGGCAGAAGGCGGATGATTTCTCTTTTATTTCATAAGTCTCTGGACTAAAAACTTATCCAGACCTGATTGAGAGATACTGCACACAGAGATTCTGGACTTGATGGGATTTCAGTTGTCATTTTTTAGGAGTGTGTTCTACGTTTGGGGAAAAGGGATCAAAGGATCTTTGGTGACCTGTGACAATAATTTTGTTCTGACAAAGTATTCTACTTGTTTCTCTACGTTTTCTAGCTTTCCTTAAATTTAATTGGGGTGACATAATTTATTACTGGTTAATAAATTCTGACTCAAATTAAGTGTGTCAATTCTGGGCTAAGCACACCATTCTCTTTATTTCGTTGCTTTAGCGTCCCTAGAGAGCTTATGTTTCAGATGGTATAGCTACATTATGTACGAAGAATGCTACCCCCTCCCCCAGTTTAGGTTTGAATGAGCAAGAAATCAACTTTTGTTTTGTTAACCATTATGATCTTAGGTTTTGTCTGCCATCGTATCTAGTGTTAATTATCTTGACTAATATACTAACCATGGTGATGGACTTTTCTTATAATCAAATAGCTATAATAAAAGCATGTATTTCTTAAGTAGGCTATGAAAATTAAGTGAAAGAATGCATGGATAGCACTTGACATAAAGTGTAGCACATTTGTATACTTGATTGTCCAGTAAAATATCTAGCACAGAATAATTTTTTTTTTTTTTTTTTTTTTTTTATTATACTTTAAGTTCTAGGGTACATGTGCATAACGTGCAGGTTACATATATATACATGTGCCATGTTGGTGTGCTGCACCCATCAACTCGTCAGCACCCATCAATTCATCATTTATATCAGGTATAACTCCCCAATGCAATCCCTCCC
>NC_045434.1:148061722-148090210 GCF_002776525.5 Piliocolobus tephrosceles
AAAAAAAAAAAAAAAAAAAAAAAGTCAGTAATTGTAAAACACAATGTAATTGCATCTTTCTTCTTCTTTTCTCTTTTAACTTAATTTAAAAATAACTAAATAAAAAATATGTATATATAGTTATATTGTTGGCTATATAACATGTAGAAATGTAATATCTTTGGTAATAACAGCATAGAGGAGGTAGGTGTAACAAAGTTATATTGGAGTAATGAAATGATGTGAGATGGTAACAAGCCTAGAGAAAGAACTAGGACAAAAATTGGTAAATAAAAAAGCTAATAATAAGTCTATGACTATATATACTTGCTCTCCACTTTTTGTCAGTTTTCTAAATATATATACAGTATAATTACAAAAATATTTTTACCATATATAGACAATATACATTATATGTAGTATCTATATATGCACAAAAGTTGGAAATGACATCTGTAAGAGCAAAGTTTTCATATTTTACTGGAATTTACTGGAAATCTGGTGTCATTTTGATAACTTAAGATATATATCTATTGCAAGCCATAGAGTGACCCCTGAGAATATAGCCCAAAAAGAAAATTAAACAATCATTAAAATAATTTAAATGATGCCATAAAAAATATTCACATACCATATCAAGATAAAATTAAATGTGAATTGATAAAGATCCAATCGAAAGACAGATTGCCAGATTTAATTTAAAAACAATCCACCTACATACTTTCTAAAGCAAACACACTTTAGACTTAAAGTTTCATGTAATTTGAAAGTAAAATGATGGAAAATGATACTATGCAAACAGCAATCATCAGAGAACTGGAGGGACTGTATTAATATCGGTCAAAAAAAAATAAAACAAAAAAAACAGTGTTGCTGGCAATAAAGAGGGGCAGGTCACAATAATGAAAGAGTCAACACTTTAGGAATATATAACAAATACAAAAATATATACACCTAAAAATAGAAACCTCAAATTGACAGAAAGCAAAATCTGACAGAATTGAAGAGAGAACTAGACATTGCAACAATAAGAATTGGAGACATTTATATGCCACTTTGAATAAAGGATTCAATAAATGGGTAGAAGATCCAAATGGACCTAGAAGATTTGACCAACAATGTAAAGCAGGCACACTGAATGAACCACTCATCAGTAGCAGAATACACATTCTTCTCAAGTGTGCATGGAACATTTTCTAGTTTAAACCGTATACAAGTATACCAGGTTATGAAAAGAATCAAGGAATTTTAAAAGATGGAAATGATTCAAAACATGTTCTTTATTCATTATGAGATTACATTAGAAATCAATGATAGAAGAAAATTTTAAAATCTCACAAATGTACAAATAACGTGGAAATTAGAAAACACCCGTCCTCGTTTCTTTGTTGTTGTTGTTGTTGTTTGGTTTTGGGGATTTTTGTTTCTAGTTTTCATTTTGTTTTGTTTTTTTGGTAGTGGTTGTTATTTCAGGACTACTTGAGTGTCTATTTTATTTAATTGTTTTTATTTTATATTTTTAACTTTTATTTTAGGTTCAGGGGAACATATGAATGTTTATTACATATATAAATTGTATCTTGTATGGGTTTGGTGTACAGATTGTTTCCTCACCCAGGTAATAGGCAAAGTACCCGATAGGTAGTTTTTCGCTCCTCACCCTCCTCACACCCACCACCTTCAAGTAGGCCCCTGTGTCTGCTGTTCCCTTCATTGTATCCATATATACTTGATGTTTAGCTCCCATGCTCAGGATAATGGCCTACAACTCCAATCATATTACTGCAAAGGACATGATCTCATTCTTTTTCGTGGCTGTGTGGTATTCCATGTTGTGTATATACCATATTTTCTTTAGTCTACCATTGATGGACATTAAGGTTGATTCTGTGTCTTTGCTACTGTGAATAGTGCTGTGATTTCTATTCCTTTGAGTACTCATTCTGTTTTAAGTTCTTTCAGAAATTGTCAAACTACTTTCTACAGTGAGTGCACTAATTTACATTTCCATCAACGGTGTATAAGCCTTCCCTTTCCTCCACAATCTTGCCAGCATCTGTTGTTTTTTGACATTTTAGTAATAGCCATTCTGACTGGTGTGAGGTGGTATCTCACTGTGGTTTTGATTTGCATTACTCTAATGGTTAGTGATATTGAGCATTGTTTCATATGCTTGTTGGTTATATACACGTCTTCTTTTAAAACGTGTCTTTTCATGTCTTTTGCCCAATTTTTAAAGGGGTTGTTTTTCACTTGTATATTTGTTTAAGTTCCCTATAGATTTTTGGATACTAGACCTTTGTTGGACTCATAGTTTGCAAATATTTTCTCCCTATTCTGTAGGTTGTCTGTTTACTTTGTTGATAATTTATTTTGCCATGCGGAAGAAGCTTTTTAGTTTAATTAGGTCCCATTGGTCAATTTTATTTTCTTTTGAGAAAAACTCTCACTGTCTCCTAGGCTGGAGTGCAGTGGTATGATGTCAGCTCCCTGTAACTTCTGCTTCCCAGGCTCAAGGAATCCTGCCACCTCAGCCTCCCTAGCAGCTGTGACTACAGGCATGTGCCACCAAGCTTGGCTATATTTGTATTATTTATAGAGAGAGGGTCTCACTAAGTTATGCAGCCTAGTCTCCAGCTCCTGAGCTCAAGAAATTCACTGGACTAGGCCTCCCAAAGTGCTGAGACTACTGGTGTAAGTCACCATGCCCAACCACATTTGTTAAGTTTTGTTTTTGTTGCAATTGCTTTTGCCATCTTGATCATGAAATCTTTGCCTGGTCCCATGTCCAGGATATTATTTCCTAGGTTACCCTTCAGGGTTTTCATGGTTTTAAGTTTTACATTTAAATCTTTAATAGATCTTGAGTTGATTCTTGTATATGGTATAAGGAAGTGGTCGAGTTTTCATTTTCTGCAAATGTAGTATAGTTTGAAGTCAGGTACTGTGATGCCTCCAGCTCTGTTCTTACTGTTTAGGATCATCTTGGCTATTCAGTCTGTATTTTGGTTCCATATGAATTTTAAAATATTCTAATTCAATGAAGAATGTCATTGATAATTTGATAGGAATAACATTGAATCTGTTCATTGCTTTGGCCAATATGACCATTTTAACAATATTGATTATCAATATTGATTCTTCCTATCAATGAATATGGAATGTTTTTCCATTTGTGTCATTTCTGATTTCTTTGAGCAGCATTTTATAATTCTCATTAGAGAGTTCTTTCACCACCCCAGTTAGCTGTATTCCTAGGTATTTCATTCTTTTTGTGGCTATTGTGAATGGAATTGTATTCTTGATTTGACTCTCAGCATGGATGTTGTTGGCATATAAGGATATTATTACTTTTTGTACATTGATTTCATATCCTGAAACTTTCTGAAGTCATATGTCAGATCAAGTCCTGCCCCTCCACCTCTCTAAGCAGCTTTCCCTGACAGCTCAAATGTCCTTGAAAGTTGTGACATCTGCTGCCAGAATTCCAGAAGTCTGTGGTAAGAGAGGGACACTTCTCGCCTGCTCAACTCACCCCTTCCCCAGAAGTCATTGGGGGTTAAAATGAGTCCTGATGTGTGGTAGCTACATGCAGAGGTCCCAGATTCCAGCCCCTTCAACCTAGCATGTGTTTCTTGTCTGTCTGCTCTCAATACCTTCCTTCTGAAGATCTGCTTGGAGTGCACCAGTCTTCCTGATGTCCTGGTCCCTTGGTGGTAGATGTTCCTCCTACCTTTTTTCTTTTTTTCTTTTTTTTGGTGACAAGGTCTTGCTGTGTTGCCCACTGTGAACTCAAACTCCTGGGCTCAAGTGATCTCTAGTAGCTGGAACTACAGTCATGTACCATCACACCCAGCTACACCCTCTCCAATAACCAATGAATCAGAGAAAAAAATTACAAATGACATTAGAAAATATAGATAGATAAATGAAAACAAAAACAACTTATGAGGTTCAGCTAAAGTAGTACTGAGAATGAAATTTATATCTGTAAGCACCTCTATTAAAAATGCAAAAATACTTCAAATATATAACCTAACTTTCCACCTTAAGAAAAAAAGGAGAAGAAGAAGAGGAAGAGGAAGAGGAAGAAGAAGGAGAAGGAGAAGGAGGAGGAAGAAGAAGAAGAAGACTCGGGCTACTAGAATCAGAAATGAAACAGGGGACATTACCACAAATTCTCCAGAAATAAAAAGGATGATAAAGGAATACAATGAACAATATGCAAAGAAATTTTATGTTAGATGAAATGAACACTTTCCTAGAAGCATAAAAATACACAAATATTTGAAAATCATTTATATAGTGAATAATTTGAAAATAATTTAAGAATATAATTTTATTTATAATAGAAACAAGAAGAACAAAATACTTAGGAATAAATTTAACAAAGGAAGTACAAGACTTCTATACTGAAGAATTAAAGTAGATCTAAATAATTGTAAAGACACTCATGTTCTTGAAATGGTTGACTTAAAATTGTTAAGATGATATTACTACTGAAAGCAATCAAGAGATACAAGCAATCCTTGTCAAAATTTCAATGCTTTTTCTTTTCAGAAATGGAAAAGGTGATCCTAAATTCCACATAGAATGTAGGGGATTTCCAGCAAACAAAACGATCTTTAAAAATAAAAACAAATTTGAAGAACTCATAGTTCCTGATTTGAAACTTACTGCAAAGCTATAATAATTAAGACAATGTGAAACTGACATAATGAAAGGCATTTAGATCAAGGCAATATAATTTTTTGACAAGAGTGCTATGATAATTTATTGAGGAAAGAATAATTTTTCAAAAAATAGTGCTGGGAAAGATATATATATATGCATTCAAAAATTGATGTTGGATCCCTATACAAAAATGTACAAAATTTAACCATGTACAAAAATTAACTTTAAATGGATCATAGACCTAAACATAGGAATTAAAATTATAAATGTCTTAGAAGAAAAGATAGGAGTAATCTTTTAACTTGGGCAATGATTTTTTAGATATGCCACTAAGAGCATAAGCCAAAAATATTAAGAAAAGAAAAAAAAGAAGCAAATAAATACAGATAGAAATTGAAAGACTGAACTACATCAAAGTTGAAAAAATAAACAACTTTGTGCTTCAAAGTATACCATCAAGAAAGTGAAAAGACACTCACTGAGTAAGATAAAATATTTGCAAATAACATATCTGCTATGGACTTGTACCCAGAAATATTAAAAATCTCTTACAACATCTTTGGCCACCAGGGCAATACAAATAAAGAATTCAATGAGATTCTATTTCATACCCATTCAGATGGCTATAGTAAAAAACACAGACAGTGCAAAGGGTTGGCAAAGATAAGGAGAAATTGGAAACTTCATGGATTGCAGATGGATTTCCATACATTGCTGGCTGTAAAATGATACATCCATTTACTTTCTATTTTGTTTATAATTAATACCTAATAATTATACATATTTATGTGGTACAGTGTGATGTTTTAATCCATGTACACATTGCACAATGATCGATAGCATAATTAGCATATTCACTACCTCAAACATTTACCATTTCCTTGTGTTAGATGCATTCAAACTCCACTCTTTTAGCTATTTGAAAACATGCTACAAATTGTTGTTGATTATAGTCACTCCCCAGTGCTACAAAACACTAGAACTTATTCCTCCTATTTGTGTATCTATTAACCAACCTCTGACTATTTCCCTTCTCCAACACTCCCCAGCCTCTGGAAACCACTATTTTATTCTTTACTTCTATGAGATAAACTTTTTTAACTTCCATATATGCAAGAGAACATATGATATTTGCCTTTCTATACCTGGCTTATATCGCTTAATATAACATCCTCCAAGCTCATCATGTTGTAGTGAATGACAGGATTTCATTCCATTTTATTTCTGCATAATATTCCATTGTATATATATACCACATTTTCATTATCCATTCATCTGTTGATGAACAAAGGTTGATTCTATTTCTTGGCTATTGTGAATAGTGCTGCAACAAACATGGGAGTTCAGATGTCTCTTTGAGTACTAATATCATTTCCTTTGGATGAATACCCAGTAGTGGAACCTCTGGATCATATGATACTTCTATTTTTAGTTTTTTGAGGAACTTCCATACTATTTTCCATAGTCATTGTAATAATGTATGCTCCTACCAACAGTGTATAAGCGTTCTCCGTTCTCTGCATTCTCACTAGTATTTATTTATTTTTGTTTTTTTGATAGTAGCCATTCTAAGAGGGTTGAGGCAATATCTCACTGTGGTTTTGATTTGCATTTTCCTGATGATTGGTGATATTAAGCATTTTATCATATACCTGCTGACAAATTTTATGTTTTCTTCTGATAAATGTCTAGTCAGGGATTTTGACTATTTTTTATTTGGGTTGCTTGTTTTTTAGCTATTGAGTTTGAGTTCCCTATGTATTTTTGATATTAACCCCTTATCACATGTATAGTTTGTGAATATATTCTCCTATTCTGCTGATTAATTCCTTTGCTGTGCAGCAGCTTTTCAGTTTGGTGTAATCCCATTTGTCTATTTTTGCTTTTGTTACCTGTGCCTTCAAAGTCTAATTCAAAAAGGCCTTGCCCAGTGCTACGTCATGCAGCATTTCCCTTTTGTTTTCTAGTAGTTTCAAAGTTTCAAGTCTTACATATAAGTTTTTAATGCATTTCAAGTAGACTTTTTATATGGTTAGAGATAAGGGTCTAGTTTCATTCTTCTGCATGTGAATATTTAGTGTTTGCAGCACCACTTATTGAAAAGACTGTTCTTATTGAATGATTATTGCTGCCACCTTTGTCTAAAATCAGTTGGCTGTGAACATATGAATTTACTTATGAGCTCTCTATTATGTTCCACTGATCTGTGTGTCTGCATTTATGCCAGTACCATTCTTCTTTGGTTACTATACCTTTTTAGTGTATTTTAATGTCAGGTAGTATGCTTCCACTACCTGACATTAAAATATACTAAAAAGCTGTAGTAACTTGTATTCATTTTGCTCAAAACTGCTTTGGATATTCAGGATCTTATATAATTTGGGGATTATTTTTTCTATTCTGTGAAGAATGTCGTTAGCATTTTGATAGGAATAGCAATGAATCTGTAGATCACTTTGGGTAATATATTAGACCGTTCTCACACTGCTATAAAGATACTACCTGAAACTGGGTAATCCATAAACAAAAGAGGTTTAATTGACTCACAATTCTGCATGGTTTGGGAGGCCCCAGGAAACTTACAATCACAGCAAAGGCAAAGGGGAAGTAAGGTACATCTTTCATGGCGGCAGGAGAGAGAGAGTTCAGGGGAAACAGCCACTTTTAAACCATCAGATCTTGAGAGAACTTCCTCATTATCATGAGACCAGCATGGGAGAAACCGCCTCCATGATCTGATTATGCCCCACCAGGTCCCTCCCTCAACATGTGGGGGTTACAATTCAAGATGAGAT
The DNA here is from genome assembly GCF_002776525.5 of Piliocolobus tephrosceles. Classification (NCBI taxonomy): domain Eukaryota; kingdom Metazoa; phylum Chordata; class Mammalia; order Primates; family Cercopithecidae; genus Piliocolobus; species Piliocolobus tephrosceles. Next base: position 148,069,171 of record NC_045434.1, read on the forward strand.
TTGTGTGGGGACACATATCAGGTAGTATGGACATTTTAACAATACTAATTGTGACAATCCATGAACATAGGATAGTTTTCCATTTATTTTTGTGTTCCTAAAACTATTTCATCAGTATTTTGTATTTTATAGAAATATTTTCTTTTCATGGTTAAATTTATTTCTAGGTATTTTATTTTTGTAGTTATTGTAAATGAGATTGCATTCTTGATTTATTATTCAGACAGTTCACTGTTGGTGTATTAAAACACTACTGATTTTTGTATGTTGATTTTGTATCTGCACCTTTACTGAATTCATTTACTAGTTATAAGAGTTTTTTGGTGGAGTCTTTATGGTTTTTTATATGTATGATCATGTCATCTGCAAGGAGGAATAGTTTGACTTTCTCTATTCCAATTTGGATCCCTATTTTCCCTCTTGCCTAATTGCTCTGGCCGGGACGTCTAGTACTATGTTGAATACAAGTGGTGAAAGTGGGCATCTTTATCTTTTTCCAGATCTTAGAGAAAAAGCTTTCAAAATTTTCCCATTGTGTGTGATGTGAGCTATGGTTTTGTCATGTATGGCCTTTACTGTGTTGAAGTATGTTCCTGCTATATCTAATTTGTTTTTCTATATTTATTTGTTTATTTGTTTATTTTTGAGACAGAGTCTCACTCTGTCACCCAGGCTGGAGGGCACGGTCTCAGCTCACTGCAACCTCCACCTCCTGGGTTGGAGCGATTCTGCTGCTTCAGCTTCCCGAGTAGCTGGGACTACAGGCACCCACCAGCACAACTGGCTAATTTTTTGTGTGTTTTCAGCAGAGATGGGGTTTCACTGTGTTAGCCAGGATGGTCTCCATCTCCTGATGTCGTGATCCGTCCACCTCAGCCTCTCAAAGTGCTGGGATTACAGGCATGAGCCACCGCACCAGGACTTTGTTCAGTTTTTATCAAGAAGGGGTGTTTAATTTTATGAGTGCTATTCCCGAATCTGATACAGCCACTTTTGAAAAACAGATTGGCCGTCTTCAAACATTAAACAGTTATCATATGAACCCCTAATTTTATTTCTAGCTGTATACCCAAGAGAATCATAAACATATATCCACATACAAATTGTGTATGAAAGAAGCAGTATTTATAGCAGTTCAAAGGTGAAAACAAACCAAATGTCCATGAACTAGTAAATAAAAAATGCATTACCTAGTCCTGGGCATATAATGAATACATATAATGAATGATATTCAAATATAAAGAGGAATGAAATACTGATATATGCTACAACATGGATGATTCTTGCAAACATGTTAAATAAGAGAGAAGACAAAAAAGGCACATATTTTATGACTCCATGTATATGTAATGCCCAGAAAATACAAACCTATAAAGATATAAAATAGGTTTATAGTTGTCAGGGGCAGAAAAGAGGGAGGAACAAGAAATGATTGTTAATAGATACCAGATTTCTTTCTAGGGTGATGAAAATGTTCTTGAATTAGGTAGTCACGACAGTTGCATTATTCTGTGACAAAAAAACACTGAATCATACCCTTTATATGTATGTGTGTATATATAAAAAGTGTGTATTTATGTATGTATGTGTGTGTATGTGTATATATGCATGTGTATGTAGTGCATACACTTCATGATGGTTGCATTATTCTGTGATAAAAAGTGGCAAAGACACACTGAATTATATACTTTATATGTATGTGGGTATTTATATAAATTATATTTATATTTACATATTATTTAAAATTATATTTTCTATAATTCATAATATATAATCTAATTATATTTTATATAATTTATATTTATAATTCATAATTATATTTTAAATTATATTTATAATTGCACATAAATATATACATATATACACATACATTGAAAGTGTGTATGTATGTGTGTATATGTATGTATATATGTATGTATGTGTGTATTTATATGTATGTGTGTGTAGGTATATATAGGTATTGATTTGTGTTTTCTTCCTTTTTGTAATTAATAAACTTTATTTTTTTAGCGCAGTTTTGTTCATAGCAAAACTGAGCAGGAAGTACAGAGATTTTTCCATAACATTCTATTTCAATATATGCACGACCTCCTTCATTATTCACATCCCACACCACATTTAATACAGTGGTACAATTGTTACAATAGATGAACTTAAACTGACACATTATTATCTGCAAAAGATCATAATTTGCCTTAAGGTTTACTCTTAATGTACATTCTATGAGTTTTGACAAATGTATAATGACATTTATCCAACATTACAGTATCATTTAGAATCATTTCACTACCCTAAAAATCCTTTGTGCACTCCTTATCTATCCTGTCCTCCCCACCTTATCCCTGGCTACCACTGATCTTTTTACTATTCTTCACACGTTTACCTGTGCACACATGTTATATACCAGTATCTGGAATCATACAGTATGCAGCCTTTTTAGATTGACTTCTTTCACTCAATACTATGCATTTATTTTTTGTGGTTTTTTTAATGTCTTGATAGCACAAGTCTTTAGCACTGAATAATATTCCATTGTCTGGATATACCAAGGTTTATTTATCCATTCACCTACTAAAGAACATTTGATTGTTTCCATATTTTGCCAATTATTAATAAAGCTGCTATTAAATATAAATATCCATGTGCAGGTTTTTTGTACAGACACAAGTTTCCAAAGTTTTCAATTCATTTTGATGGATACCAAGGAACATGACAGCTGGATTTTACGGTGAGAATATCTTTAGTTTTGTAAACACTGCCAGTCTTCCAACGTGGTGGTACCATTTTGCATCCCACCAGCAATGAATGAGAGGTCCTGTTTTTCCATAACCTCATCAGTATTTGGTGTTGTCAATGTTTTGAATTTTGGCCATTCTAGTAGGTGTGTAGTGTTATCTTATGAAGTTGCAATTCTCTAATAACGTATGATGTGGAGCATCTTTTTATATGCTTTCTTGCTGTCTGTATATTTTCTTGTCTCTTGTCAAGAAATGGACAAAGGAGGTCTCTTGTTCATTTATTTATTTATTTATTTGCCTTTAGAGACAAGGTCTGGCTCTGCAGTTCAGGCTGGAGTGCAGTGGTGCCATCATATCCTGTTGCAACCTCAAACTCTTTGGCTCAAGCAATCTTCCTGCCTTAGCCTCCCAAAGTACTGAGATTACAGGGGTGAGCCAGTGCACTCAGCCCCTTGCTCATTTTTTCATCTGATTATTTATTTTATTATTTTTGAGTTTTAATAACGTTCTTTATCAACTGTGTGTTTTGAAATAGTTTTCTAAGTCTGTGGCTGCTCTCTTATTCTCTGGATATTGTCTTTTGCAGGGCAGAAATTTTAATTTTAATGAAATGCAGATTAACAGTTATTTATTTCATGGATCTTTGGTGTTTTTTAAAGAAGTCATTGTCATACTCAAAATTATATAGGATTTCTTCTGTTTTCTTCTCTGAGTTTATAGTTTTGCATTTTATATTTAAATCTAGGAGCCATTTCAAACTAATTTTTGTCATGGGCGTAAGGTCTATGTCTAGATTAACTTGTTTTATTGGCATATGGAGAACCGTTTATTTCATCACCGTTTGTTGGAAAGACTGTCTCGCTTCATTGTTTTGCCTTTGCTCTTTTGTTAAAGATAAGTTGACTATTTTTATCACGGGACAGATCTATTTCTGGGCTCTCTACTTTGTTCCATTGATCTATTTGTCAATACTCTTGCCAATACCAAACTGTTTTGATTATTGTAATTGTACACTTTAAAAACATACATCCTTTGGCATATGAATTGTATCTCAAAGAAGATGTTATTTTTAAAACCAGAAAGAATAGTGAACAAGGAAATTTTTAAATAAAAAATTAATTGAATACTTGAATTAAGATCAAGTGTAAGTAATGTTCCTACAATCTAGAATTTATTTTGTTTTAAAGAAGTCAGACATAATACACATTATGAAACAAAAAGGAAATGCAGATTGAATATATTCCACAGAGAGAAGAGCTCAGAGAGGGATTTGTAATTGTTATATAATAAGAGATAAAGCAAAATTTATTATATCAGATGAAGATAGTAAATCTGTATTGGCTTATAATCTACTCCAATTAATAACAGCTCTCTGCCCAGAGTGTGAGAAAGGCAGTGTGAGAAAAGCTTTTGAGTGTATTAGAGATGTCTACCATTATCAAGGATATAAGAAGTTGTAGATCAAAAAATGAAATTGAGAGCTGATATAAGAAAAACGGCTAAATTTTAAAGTTTCTTCTTCTGTGCCAAGCAGATTTTACTCAATCCTCACAGCAAATATATTAAGTGGGCACTTCCATTCTCCCATTTTATAGATGAAGAATCTATGGCATCGTGAATTTAAGTAGCTTACATGAAGTTACTTTCTGAAATGATAGGATGTGGCATTTCAGACATGCAAGTGATTTTGCTCCTGTTTTTTTACCCTAACCACTATCCAACAGTGGCTGTAGCTGTCCAATGGCTCAAAAAAGAGAAAGTTAGATCCAAAGCACTGTTTCAGTGGACATTGGACTAGTAAGAGTTACGTAGCCAGCGCGGTCCTGGTGGAACTCACATATTTGGACCTAAAATATCAGGTAGAGAAATTTAGATACTCAAATTAAGATCCTGATCATAGAGGAAAAAAAGATTGAAGCATCATGATCCTTAGAAGATGAAAGAAATGGTAAGTTTGGGAAAAGGGAAATATAATTATCAAGGAACCTGTAAAAAGTTTGACCTTAATTCTAAGCCAAACTTGCCCAGTCTATTTTTTTTTCAGTCTTTATGGCCAGGTATGAAATTGGTTTAAATATTTTGTTCTACCTAAAATTACCAGACAGGTAGAACTCAGGGTGGAGTAGTGAAAGCAAACTGCATAAAAGGCAAATTTTAAAAGGGAACAAATCATAAAGCTGTAATGTACTGCCTTAGAATAATGAAACCCCTTGTAAAAGACCACATATTGTATGATTGCATTTATAAGAAATATCCAGAATAGGCAAATCTGGCAGACAGAAAGTAGATTAGTGGTTGCTTAAGGTGGGGGAGATGGTAGGAGACAGGGGATGGTGAATGATGCTAATATGTATGGGGTTTCTGTTTGGGGTGATGAAAATGCTCTAAACCTAGACTGTGGTGGTACTTATGGTTGCACAACTCTATAAACGCATTACAACAATTACATTGTACACTTTAATGATTTAATATACCACTAATATGGGATATTAAGTATATCTCAATAAGGATGTTTTAAAAATCATATGCAGGCACTTTTAAAGCATGACGAATGTCAACAATAGGTATGGCTATTTGAGACGCCGTTGTCACTAACAGCCACATCATTGCAATGGATACTGCTTGTAAGCAGCCTTAATAACTGATGATCAAGAAGCAATGTTTTAAGTAATTTGCACGTTAGTGTGAAAGGTACTTATAAATTCGTGTTTTAGTGTGTTTTTCTGCTTTAATGTTTGTAATGCTCTATTTTCATTTTTGGAAATCAAATAGGGGTTGGTGGTTAACATTTAATGTTTTACAATTTTCCCATGTAGAATATAGAGAAATAGGCACCAGGATAGCGCTTCTTTACAGAATGTCTAATTTTCAGAAATGGATTAAAGATGTAAAGTGAGAGGGATAACTCCTGTGCATCTCTGTAACTTTCTATTCTATTACAATCTATCCCCAGTATAGCTTTATTACATGTTAGATGTGAGATGTTTCATAAACTATATTCTTTATTATGGTGATCTTGTACCATATCTTAGATAAGTCATTTATACCAGAGTATATGTGCACGTGTAATGGGAGAGACTTCACTGAAAACATTTGCTACTAAGAAAATAGGAAGAAATTGCAACCGTTGCTATAAGTTAAGTGACATTTTTGCATCTAGCAAATCAGGAAAAACTCAGTACATGACAGAAGTTTATGCCACTGCTTTCTTCCTTATATTCATTTCTTTTTCCTTTTTTTTTCCTGTTCTTTGCTTCACCTAAACATAAAGCGTATGTATCACATAAGGCTATAAGCGTGTGCGAAGGGGTCAGGCCAGTTTGCTGAGGAAAGCAACTGCTTCAGACTCACTTGTGAACATTCAAATCACAGCTATGCTGATTTTAAATAGGTTTGGCCCAATTGTTTCTTCACAGATGGTTCATAAATCTGCAATACATTCAGAAGAATCAAACAAGCTCTGTTGACCACAAATGGTATTGGCTTCTGTATTCCTCTGAGTCCCAAAAATCCAACTATCTGTTCAGACAACTGAAAGTAAATTGGCTGATATGATCCAGTTGTTTTGCTCTTAAGTTGAGAGGTACATAGAAGGTACAAATACAAGAATAATTGCTTTTTAGCAAGCTTTTGTTTAATAGTATATCTAAAACAGGGCATTTTGTTGCCTTTGTGTCAAAAAAATCAGTTTGTGGACGTTATGGCTGGAGAAAGGACAACCAGTACTTCAAGTATTATCTGGTATTATTATTTAAAAAGTACTCAAGGCGGGTGTAGTGGCTCACTCCTGTAGTCCCAGCACTTTGAAAGGTCGAGGCGGGTGCATCATGAGGTCTGGAGTTTGAGAGCAGCCTGATCAAAATGGTGAAACCCCATCTCTACTAAAAATATAAAAATTAGTCGGGTGTGGTGTGTGCATCTGTAATCCCAGCTACTCAGGAGGCTGAGGCAGGAGAATTGTTTGAACCCATGAGGCAGAGGTTACAGTGAGCTGAGATCATGCCTTTGCACTCTAGCCTGGGCGACAGAGCGAGACTCCATCTCAATAAATAAATAAATAAATAAACAAATAAACAAATAAATAAAATAAAAAGATGCAAAGGTGTCATTTTCTTCACTTTTAACCTGAGTATTACTAAGAATCATGTAAATGGAAATGGTGTTTGTTCAAAATGATCTTCTTATTTTAAGAATAAAATACTTTAAAATGACATTGTATTAGTGAAAGTTTTAAATGATTTTTTACGATAAACAATTTGAATATGACATTGAATTGGGAGAAAGTTATGTGTTTAAATATGAAAAGTATGAACTGCGAAACAGTAATACATATAAAAATATTTCTTCTAGTTCACCAAATCTGCTTTTTCTCCAGTTTTTTCCCATGTCAACAAATGGCATCACCATTCACCTAGTTTCTCAAGCCAAAATGCTACCATTCATCTTTGATTTTTTTCTGTCTCACTTCTGCCATCTACGTTATCAGCAACCCCTTCTGACTATACTTGTAAAACATATGCCAAATCTTTCTACTTCTCTGTGAATTTTTTGCCTTCATCTAGGCCCTACCTATCATAAAACCTTACCTGGGCCACTAGAGTAGCCTCTTAACCAGTCCCCTACTTAAACTTTTATGGTCCACATTCAAACCCATTGCCTTCATGGTAAAACACATACCATATCAGTCCCCTACTTCAATGGCTTCAAATCTCAGAATGAAATCCAAACTTCTACTGTGTGACCTACCATGCCCCATAGAATCTGGCCCCTGCCTTACCTATGTAACCATCTGTAGAACCACCCTTCTCTTACTCAGCGGATTTCAGGTGGCTTTCTCTCTGTATCCCTAACAGGCTAAATGTGCTCCTGTCTACTGCCTTTACATTAGCTTCCCTTTTCTTCTGGAATGTTCATTCCCCCAGATTTTCTCCCTGCTTGTTCTTACTTATAGTTTCCCATCTAGGATTAAATCAGATATCCTCTAAAAAGCCATTCCTATCCACCCAATCTAATTACTAGACCCTCTCACTGCCAATTAATTTTTATCAAATTTTCTTATTTATAAATTTGTTATCTGTCTTCTCCATTAGAAATTTCATGAGCCCTGGGATAGTGCATTTCTTAGTAAATACCTCATGTATTTTGTTTAAAAAAGTGTCTTATACACAACAACAAACATTCAATTTTATGTATACACTGTTCACACATTATATTATTATTAGACTTCTATATTTAGCAAAGAAAACATTTACAATTAAAGACAGACTGCTAATATTCATGGAAAAAACTCTCAAACACAAAGGCAAACAAAATTTACAGAAAAAAATTAAGAACTAAGGAAAGTTTGAATAATAACTTTTATATTTGTGATCCCTGAATTTCCATAGAATTTGCAAGCTACTAAAATATGAATGAATGAATGGAAAGATAGATAGATGAATTAATAAGTGAATGAATCAAAATGATTCTAGGAAGCCAGAAGATACTTAATCCTTCATTGAGATCACATGTAATTTTAAGTAGCTTCTGGGAGGTTATGGGGGAAATTGGTATCTGTTATATTAATAAAACAATGAAATTGAGATATGAGACTCAAGACTAGACAAATGGTCACATTTTGGACATTCTAGGAACATTATCCTCCCTTCTCCAAATTAGAATTATTAACACACTAGGATGAATTAAAATTGAAATAAAATAGAAATAAATAAGCATCCCAGGATGATCAATATCTCTGAGCACTCCTATTATCCATTAATAGCACACTAGTTTGCCACAGCACACCAGTTGGGCAACTTTACGTAAAAATTCAGGAGAGGGAACTCCCTTTGTGTTAGTCTATTCAAGCTGTCATAACAAAATTCCAGACTGGGTGACTTAAAGAACAGAAATTTGTTTTCTTACAATTCTAGAGTCTGAGTCTGAGATCAGGATGCCAGCATGGTAAGTTTCTAGTGAGGACTCTCTGCTTTATAGAAAACCACCATCTTGTCGTGTCCATATGGCCTTTCTTTGGTATGTATGCATAGTGAGAGAGGGAAAGTGAGCTATCTGATATTTCTTCTTGTAAGAACACTAACGTGATTCAATCAGGGTTTCACCTTTATGGCCGAATTTAACCTTAATCACTTTCTGAGGGGCCCCACTACCAAATAAAGCCACACTGGGGGTTGGGGCTTTGTCTTTGTCCATTTGGGCTATTATAACAAAATACCATAAACTGGGTAGCTTATAAACAACAGATTTATTTTTAAAAATCATTGTGGAAGCTAGGAAATCCAAGAACAAGACACCAACAAATTTGGTGTCTGTTGAAAACCCACTTTCTGGTTTATACATGGTGCCTTCTGACTATGTGCTTACATGATGGTAGAGGGTGAAAGACCTCTATCAGGCCTCTTTTATATATACATATATACTTTTAAGTTCTGGGGTACATGTGCAGAATGTGCAGGTTTGTTCCATAGGTATGCACGTGCCATGGTGGTATGCTGCACCCATCAACCCATCATCTATCTACATTAGATATTTCTCCTAATGCTGTCCCTCTCCTAGCCCATCACAACCCAACAGGTCCCAGAATGTGATGTTCCTCTCCCGGTGCCCATGTGTTCTCATTGTTTAACTCCCACTTGTGAGTGAGAACATGTAGTGCTTGGTTATCTATTTTGGTATTAGTTTGCTGGGAATGATGGTTTCCAGTGTCATCCATGTCCCTGCAAAGAACATGAACTCATCCTTTTTTACGGCTGCATAGTATTCCGTGGTGTATATGTGCGCCATTTTCTTTATCCAGTCTATCAGTGATGGGCATTTGGGTTGGTTCCAAGTCTTTGCTATAGTGAACAGTGCCACAATAAATATACATGTGCATGCGTCTTTATAGTGGAATGATTTATAATCCTTTGGGCATATATCCAGTAATGGGATGGCTGGGTCAAATGGTATTTCTGGTTCGATATCCTTGAGGAATCGCCACACTGTCTTCCACAATGGTTGAACTAATTTACACTTCCACCAACAGTGTAAAAGCATTCCTATCTCTCCACATCCTCTCCAGCATCTGTTGTTTCCTGACTTTTTAATGATCACCATTCTAACTGGTGTGAGTTGGTATCTCATTGTGGTTTTGTTTTGTATTTCTATAATAACCAGGGATGATGAGCTTTTTTTTATATGTTTGTTGGCCACATAAATGCCTTCTTTTGAGAAGTGTCTGTTCATATCATTTGCCCACTTTTTATTCGGGTTGTTTGGTTTTTTCTTGTAAATCTGTTTAAGTTCTTTGTAGATTCTGGATATTAGCCCTATGTCAGATGGATAGATTGCAAAAATTTTTCTCCCATTCTATAGGTTGCCTGTTCACTCTGATGATAGTTTCTTTTGCTGTGCAGAAGCTCTTTAGTTTAATCAGATCCCATTTGTCTATTTTGGCTTTTGTTGGCATTGCTTTTGGTGTTTTAGTCATGAAACCTTTGCCCATTCCAATGTTCTGAATGGTATTGCCTAGGATTTCTTCTAGATTTTTTATGGATTTAGGTCTTATATTTAAGTCTGTAATCCATCTTGAGTTAATTTTTGTATAAAATGTAAGGAAGGGATCCAGTTTCAGCTAGCATATGGCTAGCCAGCTTTCCCAGCACTGTTTATTAAATAGGGAATCCCTTCTCCATTTCTTGTTTTTATCAGATGGCTGTAGATATGTGGCATGATTTCTGAGACCTCTGTTCTGTTCCATTGGTCTACATATCTGTTTTGGTACCAGTACCATGCTGTTTGTGTTACTGTAGCCTTGTAATATAGTTTGAAGTCAGGTAGCATGATGACTCCAGTTTTGTTCTTTTTGCATAGGATTGTCTTGGCTATGCAAGCTCTTTTTGGTTCCATATGAACTTTAAAGTAGATTTTTCCAATTCTGTACAGAGAGTCAATGGTAGCTTGATAGGGATAGCATTAAATCTATAAATTACTTTGGGCAATATGGCCATTTTGATGATATTGATTCTTCCTGTCCATGAGGATGGAAATTTTTTCCATTTGTTTGTGTCCTCTCTTATTTCCTTGAGCAGTGGCTTATAGTTCTCCTTGAAGAGGTCCTTCACATCCCTTGTTAGCTGTATTCCTAGGTATTTTATTCTCTTTGTCCCGATTGTGAATGGGAGTTCACTCATGAATTGGCTGTTTGTTTGTTACTGGTGTATAGGAATGCTTGTGATTTTTGTACATGGATTTTGTGTCCTAAGACTTTGCTGAAGTTGCTTATCAGTTTAAGATTTTGGGCTGAGAAGATGGGTTTTTCTAAATATACAATCATGTCATCTGCAAACAAAGACAATTTGACTTCCTGTTTTCCTACTTGAATATGCTTTATTTCTTTCTCTTGCCTGATTGCCCTGACCAGAACTTCCAATACTATGTTGAATAGGAGTGATGAGAGAGGGCAACCTTGTCTTGTGCCAGTTTTCAAAGGCAATGCTTCCAGTTTTTGCCCATTCAGTATGATACTGGCTGTGGGTTTGTCATAAAAAGCTCTTATTTTGAGATATGTTCAATCAATGCCTAGTTTATTGAGCATTTTTAGCATGAAGCCTGCTGAATTTTGTCAAAGACCTTTTCTGCATCTAGTGAGATAATCATGTGGTTTTTGTCCTTGGTTCTGTTTGTGTGATAGATTATGTTTATTGATTTGCATATGTTGAACCAGACTTGCATCCCAAAGATGAAGCTGACTTGATAGTGGTGGATAAGCTTTTTGATGTGTTGCTGGATTCAGATTGCCAGTATTTTATTGAGGATTTTCAGATAAATGTTCATCAGGGATGTTGGCCGAAATTTTCTTTTTTTGTTGTATCTCTGTCGGGTTTTGGTATCAGGATGATGCTTGCCTCATAAAATGAGTTAGGGAGGATTCCCTGTTTTCTATTGTTTGAAATAGTTTCAGAAGGGATGGTACTAGCTCCTCTTTGTACCTCTGGTAGAATTTGGCTGTGAATCCATCTGTTCTTGGACTTTTTTTGGTTGGTGGGCTATTAATTACTGCCTCAATTTCAGAACTAGTTTTTGGTCTATTCAGAGATTCAAATTCTTCCTGGTTTAGTCTTGAGAGAGTGTATGTGTCCAGGAATTTATCCATTTCTTCTAGATTTTCTAGTTTAGTTACATAGAGGTGTTTATAGTATTCTCTGATGATAGTTTGTATTTCTGTGGGATTGGTGGTGATAACCCCTTTATCATTTTTTACTGCGTCTATTTGACTCTCCTCTTTTTTCTTCTTTATTAGTCTGGCTAGTGATCTATCTGTTTTGTTGATGGTTTCAAAAAAAAAAAAAAAAACAGCTCCTGGATTCATTGATTTTTTTGAAGAGTTTTGTGTCTTTGTCTGCTTCTGTTCTGCTCTGATCTTAGTTATTTCTTGTCTTCTGCTAGCTTTTGAATTTGTTTGCCCTTTCTTCTCCAGTTCTTTTAATTGTGATATTAGGGTGTCAATTTTAGATCTTTTTGCTTTCTCCTGTGGGCATTTAGTGCTATAAATTTCCCGTAATATTATGGCAGAAGGTGAAGTGGGAGCTGGCATATCACATGAAGACAGAGGTGCCCAGCTTTTTTTAAACAACTAGCTCTCATGTGAACTACCATTAACAGGAACTCTCTTGTTATCATGAGGGGTCACCTAGCCATTCATGAGGGATCTTCCCCATGACCCAAACACCTCTCACCAGGCCCAATATTCAACTTTGGGGATTGCATTTCCACATGAGATTTGGAGGGGACACACATCTAAACTACATTGCCTCACAAACCATACTGTGCAAAATAGTAGGCTAGGGGCTAGGAATGTGGCAACAAAGACCAAAGGAGTAGATCCTTACTCCTAAGAAGCTTGTATCAAGTTCAATCCTGTAGCTAAAAACTACTACATAGAGCTTTAATGTAAGTGTAATATGAGTAATTCTATCAGGAAAAACATATATGATAGTTTAAAACATATCAGTTTTTTTAAGCAATAAGGAAAATATGACATGTGGAAAGCCATGGAAGAATGCATAGAAAATGAACAGATACAGATAAGAAAAACAGCATACTGAACAAAACATAAAATAGTAGACACAAAGGCTCAATGATGATAAGATGTGATGCATGTGCTGGGAAAAAATAAGTCGCTCTTTTCTGCTATTATATAATCCTAGGCTAAAAGTGGAAACTATTCTTCGGCCTATGGGTGGAAAACCATAAAGATTTTGTCTTCCTTTGTTCTGTGTAAGGTACAATGTTGTTAGAACCCTATTTAAGAAAGATAAATATTATGGCAGTGAGTGATTTCTTGAAACAGAGATTCTGAAAACAGAGAAAGAAATTAGGAGACTTTTTAAAGTGTTAATGGGACAATGTTCAACCAACTAATGAGAGACTTTGGCTTTTGACTCTTTGGGTCCCCCGTGTCTTGCTTTGGACACACACATTTAGTGTTTATTTCTGGACACTTTGGCTTTGTATTCTGATGGACTGCCTTTTCTACTTGATAGATTTGATTTCCTACTTTGCTGTAGAATTTGCTTTCTTTTCCAATGTTGATACTCCTGTAGCCTTTCATGAAAATCTTGCCTATTCAATTATTTTCTACTGTCTGTCTAGACCACAAGCCCTGCCCTTCTTCATGGTTCCTTTAACTTCCATAAAACTACCAGCATCATATTTGACATTTTTACACATAAAGACAAGGTAATTTTCTAGGGAAGATCAAACCCTTGTAGACTAGAGTTAGCAGGAATGTAATTTTAATAAGTGGAAGAAATCAGGAAACATATTTTTCTCCTAAATTAACAAGCATAACTTTTATACTTGTATTTGTCACCTGATTCTGAGTTCATTAATAGGTCTGTCAAAATGTAAATATGCAAACAACAATGTGGTTCAATTTATTGTATTAATTAGGTTGTGTATAGTAACAAATATAACCAGAAATATATATTGACTAAAACATAATTACTTTTGATTTCTGGCTCCATGAGTGACCAACTTGGATGATTCCGGTCCGTGAGTAGTTTTTTCAACAAGTGATTCAGGCAGGCAGGCGGTGTCTATCTTATAGTTCCACCATCTTTGGGGTTTCATTCTCATCTCTACATAGTGGAAAGAAGGTGCACATTGTTTCTTAAAACAATCCCTTGGACAAGAAATGACACATAGCAATTGTGTTCACACTCTATTAAAAAGGACTTAGCCCCTGGTCACACAAAGGAAAGCAAAGGAAGTTAAGAGTTTTAGTATTTTTATCTGTCCAAAAAAGCGAAAAACAATTGATGGCTGCTATTATTTTCCACCAGAGTTAATAAAAATAAGGTAAAATGGATTACAATGCCTTTGCAAATATGACATAATAATAACTTGTTAAATGTGGCCTAAGGCTGCCTCTGTTCCTTGATTCCTTACATAATGAATTGCAACCTAACTTAGTATGCAAACAAACTGAAAGCCTAACTTAGGGGTATATTTTTGTAAAAGATAACTTAAGTCATAGCCAATCACAGCAGCCAAGCTTCAGCCAATCACAGGCCACCAATTGATATGATTATGTCCAAATAAGGCGAAATTGAACCATAACCAATCAAACTATTTCTATATTTCTTCCATTTTCTATCTATAAATATTCCCTGCTCATTTATTAAGCAGAGTTTTCTAAAATTTCACTGGTTCTGGGTGCTACCCCGTTCATGAATTGTTCTTTGCTTAAACTTTGTTTCTTTTAGCAAACTATATGAAAAAATAATATGTGTCATTACGTAGTACTAAGTATATGATAAGGTGCTGCTATTGAGTCAGTGCAAGTTAAGCTATTGTGGAAGATAATACAGAAAATATAAGAATTAGATTTCATGCATTTCTATGTGAAAATGTTTTAATAGTAATTTTCTTCTCCAAAGTTACTATTAAATCACAAGTTGAAAACATACTTGGGAAAAATTCCTCTTAGTAAAGTAAATAACAGGTTCTTATCAACTTTACTGATATATATGAACAGAAAATAAAATGTGCTTAGCTCTTGCATAATGTATAATATTTGTCTTTTGTTTGATGTAGGTCAGGAGTCTAAAGATGAAATTGTGGATGAAAAATTGGATACCAGTTTTAGGATATCAGTTTTCAAACTACCCATATGTACTTCCGTTTCATTGAAGAATATTGCAGTATTGAAAGAGAATAAACAAGATTTTTTTCCTGCATATCCTCAGCCAATCTTTGCTACTCATCCAAAGCAAATCATTAAAAAAGACATACGATTGGAGAGGAGTATGAAAGAGTTTTTTGCAACACAAAGAGCTGGTATGAAACTCCGAACATTTAGTGATATTGACAAATATTACACAGAACAAAAGAAGCAGGAATGCCATAAAGAAAAAGTAAGAGTTGTAGCCATGGCACAAGTTGCTCGAGAAAGAGTTAGAGTAACTGTTAATGAACATTTGAATCAGAAAAAATATGCTACACAAAAACTAATTGAAGAAAATAAAGAGGTAATTCAGAACGGTTTACGACAAGTTTGGCAAAACAGATTCAACTACCTTGAAAAATCTAGAGAGAGAAGAGCTCTGTTTCTAAAAGAAAAATCCCAAAAGGCTGCAGAGCGTTTATTAGTTCAAAATTTAAATAATGAGCGCACTCTTTTGACCAGAGGACTACTTAAAATTGACAGACTGAAGAAGAATGAGGCTGTCCTAAAAGAGAAAAGCCTGATTGTTAAGCAAAAACTAAAAGAAGAAAAATATGGAAAGAATTTACTTAAAGAAATGAAAAAAGTTAGGTAGGTACAATTTAGTTGTAATAGAAGCATTTAAATCAATTACATGTGAATATTGCATACTAAATTTTAAGATCTAATAATTAGTATTTTGTTTATAACATAGTACATTCTACTTTGAAAAACTGAAACAAAGAACAAATAATGTACTAATATATTACCAAAGATCAGGCAATAAAATAACTCTGTCTTTCCCCATCTCTCCACTTGTACAACAAAACCTATCTACCTCTTAGTTACGAGTTGTTCTTATTATCACAAATGGCATCGTCATCAGCCTCTTGACCAGTGCTATCAACCTCGGTCTTTTGCAACAGTCTTCATTGCCAATATCTCATGTTTTTCTACTCACTTTACTTCTAAAAGGAGTCTCAAAAGGATCCTTCCTTTTCAATACGACTCCTCCTATTCTAACTTAGGCTGTCATAATCTCTCTACGAATTCACATTATTCTTCCACCTGAGATCTTCATTCCTATTCTTCATCGTTTCTTCAACCCAAGTCTTTTCTCTGGCCTACAAACCTCAACTGTCTTTAAAATAAAGTTCTGATCATATCACTTCCGATTTAAATATATTAATAGCTTGCAGTTGTTCACAGAATAAAACTGAATTTGCTTAAATGGCATTTCAGACAATGCGCTCTGTTCTTTCTAGTCTAGACTTATCTCACGCTAAATTTTCTGCTATAACTTCCTCCCTCCTCCCTCTAGCAGCACTCTGCTCTAAACAGACTATTCTATACTCCCTACTCAACTTTATACTCTCTTATTCCTATGACTTTACTGATGTTATCCCCTTTTTACTCAAATATGTACTCCTCAAGAGCACTACAAGCTCACAATGTTAATATTGTCTAGATATTATTATGCAACAAAAGCCTCTGTTATTGTGCAAATCAGAATGCTTTGCTGTATTCTAATTGCTGAGAAGGCAGTGCCTACATGTGAAGAAAAAGACACTCTTTTCTCCAGGGAAGTACCTCACAAGTGGCTGATTCTTGCCTGTGTGTGATCTTGTTTTGTACCTACTTGCCCTCATCATAGAATGCATGAACTGCACATCCACTGGTAAAATTTATCCTTTTATTACCCATCTTTTAGCCACCAACTCAATGGCATTTTCACTTTTAATCTCTTACCAACTGCTCCTCCAGTCTGAATTAGTCTCTTTAATTTTGTGGTGATTTTATATACTTTATTGGAATCTCAATGTTACCAGTTATAACCAGAGAGCTTTTATCATGGTTGCATGGTTGGGTTGTGAAGTCTTTTTTTTTTTTTTAATTCTTTATTTTTTATTTATTTTACTTTAAATTCCTGGATATAAGTGTAGAATGTGTAAGTTTGTTACATAGGTACACATGTGCCATGGTGGTTTGCTGCACCTGTCAACCCGTCATCTAGGTTTTAATCCCAGCATGCATTAGCTATTTGTCTTAATATCCTCTCCTCCCTCACCCCCAATCCCCCAACAGCCCCAGTGTGTGCTGTTTCCCTCCCTATGTACATGTTTTCTTGTTGTTCAACTCCCACTTTAGAGTGAGAACATGCAGTATTTGGTCTTCTTTTCCTGTGTTAGTTGATGGCTTCCAACTTCATCCATGTCCCTGCAAAGGACATGATCTCATTCCTTTTTATGACTGCATAGTATTCCATGGCGTATACATACAACATTTTCTTAATCCAGTCTATCACTGATGGGCATTTGGGTTGGTTCCATGGCTTTGCTATTGTAAATAATGCTGCAATAAACATACATGTGCATGTGTTTTTATAGTAGAATGATCTCTATTCCTTTGGGTATATACCTAGTAATGGGGCTGCTGGGTCAAATGGTATTTCTGGGTCTCGATACTTGAGGAATCGCCACCCTGTCTAATGGTTGAATTAATTTAATCGCCACCCTGTCTAATGGTTGAATTAATTTACATTCCCATCAACAGTGTAAAAGCATTCCTATTTCTCCACAGCCTCACTAGCATCTATTGTTCCTTGACTTTTTTAATAATCGCCATTCTGACTGGTGTGAGATGCTATCTCATTGTGGATTTGATTTGCATTTCTCTAATGATCAGTGATGTTGAGCTTTTTTCATATGTTTGTTGGCCACATAAATGTGTTCTTTTGGAAGTATCCATATCCTTTGCCCACTTTTTGATGGGGTTGTTTTTGTTTTATTTCTTGTAAATTTGTTTACATTCCTTGTAGATTCTGGATATTAGCCCTTTGTCAGATGGGTAGATTGCAAAAATTTTCTCCCCTTCTCTAGGTTGACTATTCTCCCTGATGATAGTTTATTTTGCTGTACAGAAGCTCCTTAGCTTAATTAGATCCCATTTGTCAATGTTGGCTTTTGTTGTCATTGCTTCTGGTGTTTTAGTTACGAAGTCTTTGCCCATGCCCATGTCCTGAATGGTATTGCCTAGGTTTTCTTCTATGGTGTTTATGTTTTTGAGTTTTACATTTCAGTCTTTAATCCATCTTGAGTTAATTTTTGTATAAGACATAAGGAAGGGGTCCAGTTTCAGTTTTCTGCATATGGCTAGCCAGTTTTCCCAGCACCATTTATTAAATAGGGAATCCTTTCCCCATTGCTTATTTTTGTCAGGTTTGTTGAAGATCAGATGGTTGTAGATGTGTGGTGTTATTTTTGAGATCTCTATTCTGTTCCATTGATCTACATATCTGTTTTGTTACTAGTACCCTGCTGTTTTAATTACTGTACCCTTGTAGTGTAGTTTGAAGTCAGGTAGCATTGTGCCTCCAGCTTTGTTCTTTTTGCTTAGCTTTGTCTTGGCTGTATAGGCTCTTTTTTGGTTCCATATGAAATTTAAAGTAGTTTTTTCTAATTCTGTGAAGAATGTCAATGGTAGTTTGATGGAAAGTATTGAATCTATAAATTACTTTGGGCAGTATGGCTATTTTCATGATCTTGAGTCTTTCTATCCATGAGGATGGAATGTTTTTCCATTTGTTTGTGTCCTCTTTTATTTCCTTGAGCAGTAGTTTGTAGTTCTCCTTGAAGAGGTCCTTTACATCCTTTGTTAGCTGTATTCCTAGATATTTTATTGTCTTTGTAACAATTGTGAATGGGAGTTCATTCATGATTTGGCTCTCTGCTTGTCTGTTGTTCGTGTATAGAAGTGCTTGTGATTTTTGCACATTGATTTTTGTATCCTGAGACTTTGCTGAAGTTGCTTTATCAGCTTAAGGAGTTTGTGGGCTGAGACAACAGGGTTTTCTAAAGATAGAATCATGTCATCTGCAAACAGCTACAATTTGACTTCCTCTCTTCCCATCTGAATACATTTTATTTCTTCCTCTTGCCTGACTGCCCTGGCCACAATTTCCAATACCATGTTGAATAGGAGTGGTGAGAGAGGGCATCCTTGTCTTGTGCCCATTTTCAAAGGAATGCTTCCAGCTTTTGCCCATTCAGTTTGATATTGGTCATGGGTTTGTCATAAATAGCTCTTATTATTTTGAGATATGTTCCATCAATACCTAATTTTATTGAGTTTTTAACATGAATGGATGTTGAATTTTATTGCAGGCCTTCTCTGCATCTATTGGGATAATAATGTGGCTTTTGTCATTGGTTCTGTTTATGTGATGGATTACATTTATTGATTTGCATATGTTGAACCAGCTTTGCATCCCAAAGATGAAGCCAACTTGATCATTGTGGGCAAGCATTTTGATGTGCTGCTGGATTCAGTTTGCCAATATTTTATTGAGGATTTTCACATTGATATTCATCAGGGATATTGGCCTGAAATTTTCTTTTCTTGTTGCATCTCTGCCAGGTTTTGGTATCAGGATGATGCTTGCCTCATAAAATGAGTTAGGGAGGATTCCCTCTTTTTCTGTTGTTTGGAATACTTTCAGAATGAATAATACCAGCTCCTTTTTGTACCTCTGGTAGAATTGTATTGTGAATCTGTCTGGTCCTGTGCTTTTTTTTTGATTGGTAGGCTATTAATTACTGCCTCAATTTCAGAATTTGTTATTGGTCTATTCAGGATTTCAGCTTCTTCCTGGTTGTCTTGTGAGGTGTATGTGTCCAGGAATGTTTCCATTTCCTCTAGATTTTCTCATTTATTTTGTAAAGTTGTTTATAGTATTCTCTTATTGTAGTTTGTATTTCTGTGGGATCAGTGGTGATATTCCCTTTATCATTTTTTGTTGTGTCTATTTGATTCTTCTCTCTTTACTTCTTTATTAGTCTAGCTAATGATCTATCTATTTTGTTAATTTTTTCAAAAAAACACCTCGTGGATTCCTAGATTTTTTGGAGGGTTTTTCGTGTCTTTGTCTCCTTCAGTTCTGTGCTGATTTGAGTTATTTCTTGTCTTCTGGTAGCTTTTGGATTTGTTTGCTCTTGCTTCTCTGCCCTCCCCCCCACCCTTTTTTATGAAATGGATTTTCACTCCCATAGCCCAGGCTGGAGTGCAATGGCATGATCTTGACTCACTGCAACCTCTGCCTCCCAGGTTCAAGCAATTCTCCTGCCTCAGCCTCCCAGGTAGCTGGGATTATAGGCTTGCACCACCATGCCTGGCTAATTTTTTGTATTTTTAGTAGAGATGAGGTTTTACCATCTAATTCCAGCTGGTCTTGAACTCCTGACCTCAGGTGATCCACCCACCTTGGCCTCCCAAAGTGCTGGGATTACAGGCATGAGCCACCACATCCAGCCTCTAGCTCTTTTAATTCTGATGTTAGGTTGTCATTTTGTGATCTTTCTCCAGCTTTCCAATGTAAGTATTTAGTGCTATAAATTTCCCTCTTAATACTGCTTTCACTGTGTCACAGAGATTCTGGTATGTTTTCTCTTTATTCTCGCTGGTTTCAAATAACTTACTCATTTCTGCTTTAATTTCATTATTTACTCAGGAGTCTTTCAGGAGCATGTTGTTCAATTTCCATGTAATTGTGCGGATTTGAGTGAGTAGTTTCTTAATCCTGCACTCTGATTTGATTGCACTGTGGTGTGAGAGACTGTTCGTTATGATTTCAGTTCTTTTGCGTTTGCTGAGGATGGTTTTACTTCCAATTATGTGGTCAGTTTTAGAATAAGTGCAATGTGGCATTGAGAGGAATGTATATTCTGTTGATTTGGTATAGAGTGTTCTGTAGGTGTCTATTAGGTCCACTTGATCCAGAGCTGTGTTCAAGTCTTGAATATCCTTGTTAATTTTAAGTCTCATTAATCAGTCTAATATTGACAGTAGGGTATTAAAGTCTCCCACTATTATTGTGTGGGAGATTGTGTCTCCTTGTAGGTCTCTAAGAACTTGCTTTATGAATCCGGGGCTCCTTTATTGGGTTCATACATATTTAGGAGAGTTAGCTCTTCTTGTTGCATTGATCTCTTTACCATTATGTAATGTCCTTCTTTGTCTTTTGATTTTTGTTGGTTTAAAGTCTGTTTCGTCAGAGACTAGGATTGCAACCCTTGTTTTTTTTTTTTTTTTTTTTTTTTTTTTTTTTTTTTTTTTTTTT